>NC_138348.1:99098067-99425567 GCF_046562875.1 Panthera onca | reverse complement strand
CCTTCAGCCACTGCCCACGCAGTGCCCTCGGGTGTGCAAAGGTCCCCCTTTCCAAGAGACCTTCCTGGGAGGGAAGGCGGGGCAGGATTGGCCCGCCACCCTAGGGCAGAAAGTAAGTAGAATGAAATAGAATGGTGGAGAACTCAGGCTGCAGAGAACGGGGCTACTTCCCCACCCCTGCACCACGAGAAGGACCTTGGAGGGATTGGTACCCGTTAGAGTTAACAATAGCATCACCTGGAGGCAAGGTCAACTCAACCCAACGGGCATGTGCTAAGACCTCACTCTGGCACAGCACGTTGTCTTGCCACGTGACCCGGGGAGAGACAACAGGACGAGTCCGTGCCTCGGTTTCCCCATTTGTGAAACAAGAAGAGCTGCTATACCTTCGACCTCGCCCCGTAACCCCAGCTGGAATCAAGACCTACGCCTAAACACAAGGTCTGATCCGCAGAGGAGGGCAGCTGAGCAGCAGGCTGGCAGCAGAATAATGGCAGGTCACCCGACACCTCCCGGCTGCCCCAGGCCCCGCCCTGGAGCCATTGTGTACCGCCGTGGGGGTCGAGGTGCTCAGCTCAAATTGCCAACAGGTCAGCACCTATGTGGCTTAGAACAAGGCCCAGCGGTTTCTCATGTAGCAGCCGAGGCGGAGGTTAGCCCTGAAGGAAAACGCGCCGCCGTGGGCACCTGGCACAAGGCACAGCGAGTGAGAACGTTCGCAGAGACCCCTGCAAGGGAGAGCTTGGTTACCCACCTGTGTGTGGCCCCAGATGGGTGGGGGCGGGGGGGACCTGTCTGGATAGTTCCGAAGGTCCTGGAGAGCCGGCCTGATTTTCCATCTCTGAGAACTTTCTGTACACTCAGGGCTGCCGTGTCACAGCCAGGCCCATCTCCAGAAACCCATACCCCCTCTTGTGACTCACAACCGCCCAGCCCTCGTGGCCCCACTCCTCGCCTTACCTGTCATGGCTGAAGCACCCAAGACAGAGGGTACTTGCTCAGCCCCGGTCAAGGCATCAAACAGCCCTATCTCTGCTGTAGGTGGAGAGCTCACAGCCACCTGCTGCCAGGTCGGGAGCGGGATGTGTTTTCGGGGTCAGGGAACCACGCAAGGCACCCTCGGAGTAGCCCCTGAGCCAGCCAGTGGCCGAGCCCTTCTCTGCGAGCAAAGAGCAACCTCTGGGTCTCCTGGCACACCCGAGAACTCTCCCCACCTGGTCCCCTGGGTCGCCCCTGCTGCCGTGTCCCTGACCTCAGCAACACAGCTGCCACCTGCTAGAGCCACGGAAGGCCTGTTTATCTCATCACCTAGCAACAGAAGCATCCCTGCCTCTAGCCTCTAGGTGTTCCCCGGGAGACCGTGGGAAGCTGGGGCTGGAGCCCCCAAGGGAGCCTGAGATTGTCACACACCAGAGCAGGGCCAGAAAGCCCCTCACCGCGGGCCTCTGCTTCTCTCCCTTCCTCTACACCTGCGGTCATCCGAGCTCTGCCCCTGTGGACTTCTTTCCAGAACAAAGAAGCTCAGAGTCAGCGCTGCAGAGAGGAACAGAGAAATAAGGCCCAGGGGCAGGCCGCCTGGCAAGGAGAGCAGACAAAAGAGCTGGCCAGGCTTTCTGTTCCCTCGGCCTCTACGAGCGGTCACCTCCGCTTCCCCTCATTATTAGGCTGGTGGAGCGCCTGCCTGTGTCGGCGTGTGGTTATTAACCCTCTTACCCGCTTTACCATCCCTCAAAGAGAGTTTCCAATCACCCTGCGGTCCAGAGAGGTTGAGGGGTGTTCCCAAGGCCACACAGGGAGTCACAAGACAAGGCAGTAAGAGAACTTCTACTCCCCGGGCCGGTCTTCTGGGTCGCCTCTGCAGCACACTTAAAAACAAGAGCTGCCTGGTGTCCGGGTTCATCACCTCTGAGCTGGAAGGTTAAAGCCGAGCTAAACCCGATCAGGATTCTCCAAGATCTGCAGCACCAGGGGCTGAGGGGAAGCGAGGGGAGGAGGAGGAGCGGAGAAACGTGCAAACCTGACGGAAGAGAGGGAGGAAGGGACGCTGAGAACAGTGAAGTCCCTGCTATCCGCACCAAGCAAGGCAGCGCCTTCCCCAGATAAGGGGACTTCTGACCCTCGTTCTTGGAAGACTCGGCAGAGCCAGGAACCAAGCAGACAGGGGTTTGCCTTCAAACCGATGAAGGGCGGAGGAGATGCCGGGGTGACCTCTGCACGGCAACTGCACGCTAACTATATGCAACCAGACTTCGTGCCAGGGAGTAGAGAACCGAAAGGACCCAGTGCCAGCTAATATCACTTCCCGAAATAGGTTTCTGCAACTGGATAGGGGAGGTGGGGGTGAAAACAATAGTCCACCGAGTCCAAAACCCTGGCCCCAAGAGCTGGATCGGTTACTTACTTGCTCTGAGGCTATAGCAGCCACTTAATCTACATGGGGCTTGGTTTTCTCTTCTGGGAAATGGGGACAGTTTCTCAGAGTTGTTTTGAAGATTAAAAGGGACAGCACTGGGGTACCTGGGTGACTCAGTTGGTTACGTATCCGACTTTTGATTTCAGCTCAGGTCACGATCTCCCGGTATGTGGGACTGAGCCCTGCGTTGGGCTCTGCACTGACAGCACAGAGCCTGCTGGGGGTGCTCTCTCTCAAAATAAGTATTTTTTAGGGGCGCCTGGGTGGCTCAGTCGGTTAAGCCTCCGGCTTCGGCTCATGTCATGATCTCGCGGTTTGTGACTTCGAGCCCCGCGTCGGGTTCTGTGCTGACAGCTCAGAGCCTGGACCCTGCTTCAGATTCTGTGTCTCCTCCTCTCTCTCTGCCCCTCCCCTGCTCATGCTCTGTCTCTCTCTCTCTCTCTCTCAAGAGTAAATAAACTTAAAAAAAATTTTTTTAATATTTTTTAAAAAAGGGACAGCATTTACGAAAGATACCGTAAGCTCTGTAATAATCCCCAAATGCAGTAGTTAATTATTCTGCCTCAACCTTTGGGTTTTGGATTAACGTCTTTCTGTGACCAGTGACCAACTGAAAAACAGGGAAAGGTGATTCTCTGAGCAATGAGGCAATCAATAGGTGATTTTTCTGCCTTCTAACACCCACCTGCTAACTTCTCCTTCCCCACTCCCCACCCCCGCCTTGTCCAGTCCAGCACTCCTGGGCTCTGGGGGCCCAGGCATTCCTGCCCTTCCATTGTAATCCAGACAGCAGGAGCTTCCTTCCCAGATGAACCCCTCAGTCGGACACCGGTTGGGCTGGACCCATGAGTCAGGGCTCTGTAGCAGACTGAATCAACACAGCAGACAGGCCTGCCCCGCCAGCAGCCCCAACAACACGGGAAAGGCCGGTGCCTTTCCTAGGGTTGGGCTGGGATTGGACTGTGGCATTTGTGGTCTGAGGCTGAGTTCAAGTTGGAGATAAACTGAGACACCTCCCACAAGGCAGAAGGCAGCACAGTTGGTCTTGGGTGGCCTCTCAATCTCCTTCCCTCTATCAACTCCAGGGCTAGGCATCTCCCCCATCTGGCCTGTTATTGGAAATGAGGGAGTTGCCTGGGATGGTCCTCAGAACCCCTTTCGGCTCTGTGCCCTCTGATCACGGCATGGACTCACCCAGTGATGGGGGATGGCCAGGCTCCTGAATCTTACCTGGTGTCCTCGTCTCTCGGCCCCAGCTCGGGATGGATTCTGGACTGAAAGGCAACACAGCTACCGTGCATCCCCTCCCATCTCCACCCTCCTCAGGAAGGTCATTGACATGGACATTCCCCAGTTGCCACTCTTAGACCTAAGTGTGCCCACCTCCCTGCCCATGACCCCGGATGCTTGTGACCTTCAGCAGCTCCCCTTCCCAGAAGTTTAGCAACCCAGCATCTCTGATCTCACTGTGTCCGAGATGTGTGCCAGAGAGGCTTCCAGAAAGCCAGACAAAGAGCAGGCCACTTGACAGAAGAACTTGGGCAGCATGAGAGTCAGAGTAGAGCTCAGGAGGATGGGAAGATAGGAGTTTGTCTCCTTAACCCCTCAGCACAGCCAGGCGACTGCTTTCTTATTTTCTCTTTGAACCTCAGGTGCACACCACAGGACAGATCCTAATCCTGGATTCATGCCATTTTCTTTTTCCACTGTCGGTCCCTGCAGGGCCCCCTTGTAACTCTCCAGCTCATTAGATGGCTCTAACAATGTAAGCCTCCATAAATCCACCTCCCCAGACAAAAGCTGCATCTAACCATGAGATTCCCCTGCGCCCCCCCCCCACCCCAACACACACATTCCCTCCCCTGCTCAGGTGGGTGGGCAAGTCTGATGTTTAATAATTCAGCAAATATTGATTATACATCTTTGTGAGGCCAGGATGCCCCCTTGAAAGTAAGCACCATACCCAACCCCATGTTGATCCTTTCCTTGCTCCCTTATGAAAAAGATTCTGTGTTACGTGTCATCTTTTGGGATTTGTTTTTTCCTCTGACATTAAATTACTAATGCCGTCCGTACTATTCTGTGGCCCCATGGTTCATTTTGACGGCAGTATAATATTCCATTGTATGCATGTGCCACCGTCAGCTTCTTCAAGGCTGGCCTGGGACTGAGCCCTGAAACCAGGATACTTTCCTTAAGTCTTTCGCTCAGCAAATATTGATTAAACGCCCACTCTATGCCGGGCATCGTAGGAGACACCTAGGATGCCATAATTACCGATTAGTCACAGTCTGTAATTCAAGCTTGTGGTTTTCATTTAGTTTATTTTCTGTTTTCAAAAAGGTGTGGGATGTTTTCTGTGCAACCACACTGTTCCGTGGGCCACAGTCGAACACGTATCAGCTAAAGGGGCACTGAGGTCACTTCCACTCACAGACAAGGAACCAAGAGAGCGCAGACCGTAAGCCTCTTTTGTTCCTCTGTGTCTCGGCCTCCAGCACAGTTCAGGGCCCGTCAAAGGCATACAGTCAACATTTGCTGAATAATAAACAAAAGAGACTCGCCCTACCTACCTCAACTAACGCAGGCATGTAAGCACAGGAAGACTGAGTGAAAAAGAACGAGCGGACAGGGAAGGGCCACTAAATGGGTGTTCTTGACCCCTCTAACCTCCCCCCCCCCCTCCGCAGCCCTTGTATCTCAGCAAATACCCTCCTACCTGCTCACTCAAGACCAAAGAGCGTCCGACCCACTGGCCACGGCTGCCGCTTTTCTCTTCCAAACACACGGTGACTTTCCCCACCACCACCCTCGTTCTCCTTCCTCTTGTCCTTGCTGATCTTCTGTCCCTCCAGTGTCAACCTTGCTCCTCCCTGTCATTCAGATCTCAGCCCGGAGGCTGTCCCTAACCACACTGGCCCCTTCCCTAGGCCTCCGGCCCTAAGCACCCACCAGGCGTGCTCTCCCATGGCCCGCTTCACTCTGCATGGCACCTGCCACTCGGGCTTCATCTGCTCACACCTGCCCTCCCCCTGCCTCCCAACACCCTCTACTCCCGATTCCCCAGAGGTGAAGGCACGACAGGCCCGGCCCGGCCTGTCTGGGCACCTCTCCCGTCCTATTGTACTTATTTATTTGTCTTTGAATCCACAGCCCCTAGAGCAGGGCCTGGCCAAATATTTAATTGAACACTTAACTACCCGTACTGGTTATCAGACAGCTGGTATCCTTTGCACCCCTGAACTTGAACTGAGTCAGACAAAAGAATCTGGTGAAGCGTTAGATGGCATTTCCGAGTAGGTGTCATTTCCCCCACTTTGAGGAGGGTGAACGTGAAGCTCGGAGAGGTTAACCATCTCACACCCAAGGCTCACACGTAATAAGACGCAGGACCTAGAGTCCAACTCAGCCCCTGCAGACTCCACAGCCTGCTGTCTCTGCTACGTCCCCCCGCAGCCCGAGGCCCCACGTCACCGAAGGGCCAAGCCAGGCACGTCCCTCCAGCAGGTTAGAGAGTCCGGGAGATAAGGAAGGGGCTCCCTCTCCCAAAGAGCATGTCTGCCGCGCTCAGCCATGGCAAACACCCAGGGACACGCACACACCCCCACCAGACCTAATCTGGGACCCCCACAGGGTTAGAAGCAGCCCGGTCACTCCCAAACGGGACTAGAAAAACTCCCAGGCGGAAGTGTTCGGGGTCCTGCAACTCTTCCACCGGCCAGTGGAACCGTCATGACCTCAGCACAATGGGCAGACCGGTCCCAGGATGGAGACCCAGACCTCAGGCAGGCCCGCCGCTCCCCCGGCCCAAGGACTCCAGATCCTGTACCAGCTGGAGACGGAGCAGAGAGGAGAGATTTCTGGGAGGAACAAGAGTGAGGCATGAGCCTTGGCAGTCCCCCCGCACCCACTGCTTCCCCTAAACCTTCGCTTTGCAGGAAAGGGGGTGTATGGACTTCGTATGTGAGCCCTGTGTGCGCGGCGCCTGTGCGTGACCCTGTGTGGCTGTGTGTGTGCTGAGTGCACACGTGAAGTGGTATAAGTGGAAGAACAGAGGCTTGCGTGTATTTGGGGATGTGCGTCAACGGTGACCTAAGGCGACACTTGCAGAAATGCCGTAGTGCTCTCGTATGGCTTTTTGTCTGTTTGTAAATAACTGACGTCATGATGTCATGACACGCATTCAGTAAATTACTCGGATCTAAAGTATCCCCCCTCCATGAATGTTCAACATATGTACCCCCGTGTAACCAACACTTCAATCAAGACCTATGTGTTTTCTAATATTCCGGAAGGTTCCATCGCGCTGCTTCCAATAACTGCCCCACCCCCCAGTGGTAATCCCTATTCTGACTTGTTTCACCATAGATTAACTTTACCTTGTGAAATTCATATATATGAAATAGTGAATATATTCTCGTGTCGCATTTCTTTCCTTCATCATTATGTCTATGAGATTCATCACACTTAGCACTAGGTTATGCTTGTCTATTCTTGAAACACATTCCATGATATGAATATACCACAATTTAGGTATCGATTCCCCCAACGATTGACGCTGGGTTTTGCCAGTTTTTAGCCATTACGAGTGCAGTCACTACACCCATTCACGTACAGATATTTTGCTAGACACACACCCACTCGTTTCTCTTGGCTAATTCCCGGGTCACAGAACCGTAGAACAGTCATACAGCGTGAGCAGATTCAGCCAAACCATTTCCCAAAGTATCCGTGCTAATTGATCCTCCCAACGACAAAGTGTAAGAGCTCCAACTGTTCCACATCTTCGTCAACACTTAGCACTGTCAGTCTCTTGAACGTTAGCCGTTCTGGTGTCCGTGGGGAGCGATCTCATTGCGGTGTGAATTTGCATTTGCCTGGGCGAGTAAGGATACCGAGCACCTTTTGGCGCCGACTGGCCATCGAAGTATCCCCTTTTGTGACGTGTCCAAGTGTTTACAGAACTACAACATCGACTGAAGTAGACAAACGGTGGACCAAAACAGCAGAGCAGAGAATCGCCCTCAGAGACTCAGCAATACAACAGCCCAACGGCCAGTCATTTCTACAGTTGCCGACTAGTTGCTACAATTAGTAAGCGAGTTGTACCAGGTAATATAGATGCATAACTGAATTTTATTTTTTGAACCGATTAGGTATCACAGAGCCCACAGAGCCCTCCCCACTTAGATTCAGCAGGAAAAAGGGGATGGAGATAAGAACCAAGAGCCTCCCCTGGACTCTTGGCCCCAGCTTGACATGTTCCCTCACTCAACTCACTGACTGTTTTTCCTTCAATTACAGGATCCTGGCAGCGATCAACCCCTGAACAGCTTTGGTAAGCTCAGGTCCGGCTTTCCCTTGACCACCTCAGCCTCCAAGTTTCAATCAGTTACCAGATAGGTACTAAACCCCTCTTGCATGGCCCTCACTGCCACCACCAACAGCTAAATGGCATGGAAGATATCCATCCACCCACCCATTCATCATTCAACAAAAAAGTATGAAGCAACTCTAAGGTCCAGGATAATTCTAGAAGTAGGAAGCAAATAGGAGAAATAGGACCAACAAACCTAAACCCCCAAAAGCAGTTCTTCTCCAACTCATTCGTTCAGTTTCTGCTTTTCCTATTCATTCAACGACACTGTGGGTGCCTGCCATGTGCCAGGCTCTGGGCTAGGTGCTAGACTAAAGCAGGAGGTAAGACAGCCAAGTCCCTGCCCTCGTGAAGTTTACAGTCTGACCATGCTGCCACGGAACAAGCTGGACAAAGCTATTTTCCCTGCTAGACTAGAAAAGTATAGTGTTTGCCTGAATAACTTAAGAGATGAAGTGTTCCCAAATTTAGGGGGCTTTTTCCCCTCCCATTCCATGTTCTTAAACCATTGACAGCTACTCCTGATAGCCCGCTGTATCAGCGAAACAAGGGAGCAAAGAACAAATTAATACGGCAGATCAACAAGGAAATAACCGATCCCACTTCCTTCAACAATTTCGGGGTCCCAAGTTAATAATGATCGGAAACCACACAATCTCCCCCAAGTAAGATGGTACCTACTTTGGAACTGGATATAGCAAAAGACCACAGTGTCCCCAGAGAACACCAGACATCCAAGCGCTCCGCCAGCTGAGAAAGCCCCAGAACTGCCAAACCAGAAAACAAGTTAAATTTGCCACCAACGTCCGTGTGAAGGGAGCTCGAGAGCGAGAGATTAGTGCCAAGTGATCAGAGACCATAGCGTCGTGGGTCGGGCGAGCTTTGACGAAGTCCCCACGGGAGTAAAGGATCAGAAGGAAATGATGGGGGTTTCAGGGGCGGAGGAAAGAACAGGTGCCAAAGTTCAGAGGGAAGAATGACCAGGGCATGAGTCGCCTGTGTGGCGCCGGGGGCTGGCGAGGATCGGCAGTGCGGAGTCCACGTGATGAAGAGAGGGAGGCCAAATCACGCTGGCTTTCAAAGTCCGGCAAAGAGTGTGGTCTAGAGACAGAAGGCATGGAGGGTTCTCAAGCAGGGAAATGACAGGACAACGATATTTGGGGGGGCTCTATCTGGCAGCAGTGTGCAGGGCAGGCTGGAGAAAGGAACAGTGGCAGGTGGGGAGGCTCTTCATAGCTCACGGTGGCTTTGTTAACCTTAAGTATGAAACGCAAACCAGGAAAACTCTACCCGTCCTGGTGATGCTCTCCCTGAGAACCTCAGGGAGGCAGAGACAGCAGGACCTGGACACGGGAACTCATCGAAGGGCTCCCCATAGATGATTCACCTCTGAGAAAACAAGCCCACCTCGTGTCCCCAGTGGTAGGTGCTCAGTAAAGAAATCATGCATGAATGGATGCGCAAAATGTCACCATATCCACGGCCACAGGAAAGAGGACAGTTCTGCACACTGACCACTGGGACTCTAAAACAACATCTGCTAAGATTGATAGCCTCCTCCCCTTGGGGCGCCTGGGCGGCTCAGTCAGTTGAGCAACTGACTTTGGCTCAGGTCATGATCTCACAGTCAGTGAGTTCGAGCCCCGCGTCGGGCTCTATGCTGACCGCTCGGAACCTGGAGCCGGCTTCGGATCCTGTGTCTCCCTCTCTTTCTGCCCCTTCCCCACTCATCGGTCTCTCTCATGTAAACAAACATTTAAAAAAATTTAAAAAAAAAAAAAAAGATTGATCGCCTCCTTCACCCCAGCTCCTGGGGCTAACAGGCAATACCCGTCCACACCCCCCAGGGCCTGCGCTCTGTGTCTAAGGTTTAAACTCTCCCTTTGGAGGAAACACAAAGTTTTCTGTGCTTTCCCTTTCAACAGATTCAATGATATCAACACTTACCGGGCACCCAGCCTCTGGCTGGGCGCCATTCTCTGCTTTTGAAAAGCTGAGGAAAGAGAGCAAGACAGACATAGAACTAGCCATCGTTCAAGCCAGAAAACAAGACCCGTAAGAAAGACGGAAAGGATATACTTACAAGATCAAGCCAAGAACAATTCATGTATTCTCTCAGCAAATATCTGTTGAGGCACCAGGGACTCAGCAGTGAACAAAAAAGACAAAAACCCCTCTCTTCGTGGAGCCTTCACTTCAGAGTGTGTTAGAGTTGTAGAGTGTGTTAGAGCTGATGGGTGTTTAAAAAAAATAGGGGAGGAGGACAGGCAGTTGGAGAAGTACCTTTGAAAACGGGAGGTCAAGAAGGTCTCACGTGGAAGGTGACATTTGAAGGATAACTGGAAGAAGATGAGAGAACAAGCCATGGGAGGTGAGGGGCAGAGAGCTGACCTATTGTTTTCCAGGGATTCTCAGGGTTGCCACACTTCCTGCCCTAGCTCGCCCCGGAGGAGAGGTCCCGAGGCGCCTCCTCCAGCTTATTGCCTGCAAGATGAGGGGGCGTCAGAGAACCAATCGCTCTGGGAAACTTCCTGAGAATTTAACTTTTTCAAATCTTTGCCCCCGCACCACCTCCTTGGATAACGATATGAAATGGACGGTCATTATGGCTTCCGTTTTAGGCATCTCCAGGCTCCTACCTGTAACTCCTAACTCCAAACTCTTGTTCATCTTTCTAAGCGTTAATGGGATCGTGTCTCTCTGCTGCTCAAAAGCTTCCCCTAGCTCCACACTGCCTTCAGCATAAAATCCAAACTCCTGGCGTGGTATTCAAGACGCTCTACAAAGCGACGAGGCCAGTCCTGCCTCCACAACATGCGTTTGCCCCCGTCACATCCCAGGCACGTGGGGAGCTCACGGAGGCCCACCCCCGGGCCTTTGCCCAGCTGGTCTAGCCCCCCACCTACCCATCTCCACCTACAGAGACCCATTTAAGAGCTCTGATGATATCTGGGGTTAGCGGCAACTACGTCCTTGTTTGCTTCTTCCCCCAAACCTCCATCGCCTTAAAGACAAGGACCGTTCTGGGGACTCGCTGGTTTGTTGAGTTGGAGATGGAGGCCACGAGGACACATTCATTCACAAGTATTTATTAAGAGCTTCAGGTCCCTGCCCTCGTCAAGCTTCTAGTTTCATCAAAAGAGAAGTCAGAAAAGAGGATCAAGGATAGGAAAGTGAGTACTTGCCTCTCCTGGGGCAGGCACGGGGCAGACGGGACAGGGTGAAACACCCCAGAAGAGACTAAGTCAAGACAAGGGAAGGATATCATGGTCTGGAGGCTCATTTGAAGGGCACAGGTGAAAGATGGCTAAGCCTGGGTAAGTGAAGGAGGTGGAGTGACCCTGTGCCACTGAAGCTAAGCCCAGTCTGCAGGAAGAAACCCCCAGTGCGAAGCAAAACCATCCCCAAAGCATCCTGTGGCTCAGCACCAGGGCCAGAGGGCAGGGAGGCTGTGGGCCGTGGCAGGGGCAGTCTTCAAGTGCTGACTGTAGGCTCTTTCCGTCTCACAGATGTCACCCCTCTGCGCAAACCCCGCACTCCCCTGGAGACCTTCAAAAAGGTGGGAGTCCCCATCATCGCAGCGCTGCTGAGCCTGGCGACCATCATCATCATGGCTGTCCTCAGTAAGTGGCCGCCCCCACCCGCCTCTCTGAGCACAGTCCTACCCTCCACCCTTCCAGCCAGCAGTCACAGGCAGGTGATCTGCATAAAGCTTGTGTGCTTTGCATCCACCCCTGAAGGGAGTGAGGGGGAGGTGAGCTCAGCCCCCACCTACCCCCAGATGATCTCTGCCACGCGGAAAACACAGCAGCACATGTTACAAACCCACGCAGGCCACTGGCCGGGCCGGCGGGGGAGGGGGCGGTCTGCAGACCCCTGAGCAGCCCTACTGGCTAGAGCAGCAGAGAGCCCCCTGGCTTGTGAGATAGACACTGAGAAAAGACCCTGGGGAAGCCACCCCCCCCACCCCGCCCCCGGGGCAGACAGCACACCATCCCTGCCTTTAGTGTTGTCTTCCTCTTGGCCAGTGCCTAGACCCCGTGTGATCTCCCCCAGGCACTCTGTGACAGAGTGACCCGAATTACCTGTGATGCCCGCAGTCCCTCCTCGCAGCTCCCACTCCTATGACTGCCTTTGCCTTCACCTCCCCATACTCACACTCAGGGTGGGGAGCAGGGCACGGGGGGCCTTGGCAATGGGTTTTCAGCAGCAGAAGCAGACTTGCTATGGTCCTGGGTCTGTTCTATGGAGACTAGTAAGAAGGAAAGCTTGCTTTCTCTGCACACACGTCCTGCCACACTGGAGAGGGACAAAGGAGCCAAATTCCTCCAGGGGACGCCAGACAGGCAGTGGTGCCAGAGTAAGAACGGGGGTCTCCCCGTCCCACAAGGCCCTGTGGGGCTTCCATGCCCTGGGCCCCCAGGTTCTGCAACCAGAGGAGGTAACCCGAGCCTCCATCCCAGGCTAGGCTCCCTCAACGTCTTGGTTTCTGGGGTCTCGACGGGCGACATGGTGTCCTGGCTTTATCCCAGGAGGCTGGAGTGATCCTGCCTTACCCTGGCTCCGGACCATGAACCCAAGTCTGAAGGTCTAGGAAATACTCAGCCTGCTCCTCCCTTGCTCACTCGCACCAGAGCCACCAAGGCCAGTGGATCTCATCGCGAAACCCCTCAGGAAAGGTGTGGAGAGGCAGAGAGAGAGCGAGCTTTGGAGTTAGACCCTGGCTGGGATCCCGGCTCTCACCTAAGTGCTGTGTGGCCTTGGGAAATCAACCCTAACTCTCCATACCTCAGCGTCCTCACTTATTTTGTTAAGTTTATCGTCAAGTTAGCTAACATAGTGTATACGGTGAGCTCTTGGTTTGGGGGGAAGGGGGTAGATTCCCATGAGTCATCGCTTACATACAACACCCAGTGCTCATGCCAGCAAGTGCCCTCCTCAATGCCCATCACCCATTATCCCCCCTCCGCCCTCAGTTTGTTCTCTGCATTCAGGAGTCTCTTATGGGTTGCCTCCCTCCAACTATTATTTTCCCCCTTCCCTTCCCCCATGGTCTTCTGTTAAGTTTCTCAAGTTCCACATGAGTGAAATCATATGATATCTGTCTTTCTCTGACTGACTCTTTCCACTTAGCATAATACCCTCCAGTTCCATCCACGTGCTTGCAAATGGCAGGATTTCATTCTTTCTCATCGTCGAGTAGTATTCCATTGTATATATAAACCTCATCTTCTTTATCTATTCATCAGCTGATGGATCAGTGTCGTCCCTTACAATGTGAGTTCCTCACGGCACCTGCCTCCGAACTTGTCAAGATTACAGGAGGCAGTGCAGGGAAAGCTCTCAGCAGTGACAAGCAAGGCCATGGTCAGACCGAGGACCGCCACTTGTGGGGCCCGCCAGGAGTGATGGTGGACTGCAGGGGGGGAGCTTCGGGCCAGGGGAGGGTTCGGCTAGGTGAGAGGCTCTCTTCCTACCAGGAGACCTTAGAAATGTGTTGAGGTATCTGTTCCCTGAAGAGTTACAAACACGAGACTCATTCCCATCAGCCCGAGACAGCAAAGGAGCCACCGAATTCGAAAGAGGCGGGCAGAAGACCCAACAAAACACCAGCCTCTTCCTGGGTCCTTCAGTCCCAGATAAAAACACCCAGTTCTAGAACTGCACTTAACAGTTACAAGACACTCACAACCACCAGCTTGCCAAATGCCGTCGACGACCTCAGCTCAGATGAGGCTACGAGGCCCCAGGAGGGGAATTGATGGGTCTAAGGTCACACAGGAGGGGGCAGGCCCAGTGCTGTCTTTTCGTTACCAGCACCGGAGAGCAGGAGGCCAGTGGGGGCTGTTTCTAAATTTCTCCCACACATCCTCTCGCTGAACTCCTCACCCATCTCGCAGGTACAGGACAGATGTTACTTGACATCTAAAGAAACTAAGGCTCAGGACCAAGTACACGGACTACCAAGTGGAGTAACTGGGTCTGGAACCCTCATCCGCCTTAGAGCCCAGCATATTTTTAGGGGACACACAGCCTCTCCCGCCCCCCCCCCCCGGCTGCCTGCTTGACTGTCAGCCCTCACAGCCCCCTCCCTGCCCCTACCTTCCAGTCAAGGTGATTCTGGACAAATACTACTTCCTGTGTGGGCAGCCTCTCCACTTCATCCCGAGGAAGCAGGTGTGTGACGGCCAGCAGGACTGTGCCTCAGGGGAGGATGAGCAGCTCTGTGTCAAGAACTTCCCCGATGGGTCCCCGGTGACAGGTGAGTCCAGGGGCGCGGGCACAGCAGGAAAGAAGCTCAGGTCCCCTTGGTCCACAGCCTAGCATCTGCCAACTGGTCAGTTCCCATCCTTATTGTAAGGTTCTCAAGGACAGGACCAGGTCTTGCCAACTAGATCCTAGTACTTACCATGCAGCAAATACTCAGTGAATATCTGATAACAAGTGGGGGAACCAGAGGGGACAGGAAATTGTAACACAGTCTGTCCCATTCTGCTGCACCGGGGTGGAACTGAGGCAGGGGGCTGGATTGGATGACCCTGGGGAGTTTCCTCCTCTCTACAGGAGACCAGAAAGGGGACTAGGAAAGTAAGGTCAATAGCCATAGCCATTGACTAGCTATTGATTCCTCTATCCGTTAGGTAAGTGCTCACTGTAACATGCTATACAACGAGACTGAGCAACAAGGACGCTATGCAACAAGGACTGAGGTCCTTCAAAGGAATAGGGGAGGTTTCATACAAAAACTCCTATTCTTTCTTGGATGGGGCCAGCCCGGCATCATCCATCTAGTACTTGGGCTCTGGAGAGAAAGGATAGCCCAGGAGATGGGTGTTGGGGCTTTTGAGGGGCAGGACGAAGGGACTTCTTGCATATATCCTTTTTTATTTTTTTTTTTAAATCAGAAGTCAAATGCATATGGGCACCTGCCATTCTACTGACAATAGTACTTCCCTCTCAACCCCTCCCTCTGACCTCACGTGGAAAAAGGAGCTAGGTTCCTCACCGAGAAGTTCCCTAGGCTGGGCAAGCTGTGTGTAACCATGAGGAGAGCCACAACCTATCACCAAAACTGATACCTATAAGAGCAAAAGGAAAAGTTATTAGCAATTGTCCCAGGACAATAGGTCAACATGGAGGTTGTTCCCAGGACATCGGGTCACCCTAGCTACCATCAAAACGAGGCTCAATTGGGCAAAGCCAAATGGAAGAAGTTCCCTTGGGGCTGAAAGGGTCGGTGTTCTATGATGCTCCAGGGTCTGGGTGTAGGGAGCGTGTGCTGGTCTCATGATGAATGCTGAGGGAGATGGGCCAGACGGGCCCCTGCCACATGCAGCTGACCCAATTTCTTGCCTTCTCAGTCCGCCTCTCCAGGGACCGATCCACTCTGCAGGTGCTAGACCCGGCCACAAGAAGCTGGGTCTCTGCCTGTTTCGACAACTTCACAGAAGCTCTGGCCAAGATAGCCTGTGGGCAGATGGGCTATGACAGGTACCCAGCCCAAGCCTCCAGAGGCTGTCCCCTCACCCTTAGGACCTCCTCCCTGCCTCCTCCTTTCCCAAAAATATAGATACTGGAGTCAGACAGAACCAGTCTTGAATCTGAGCACTTTCACATACAACAACATGAAGTTCAATCTCATAAGCCTCAGTTTCCCCAAGAGTCAATTGGAGAAACCTCATAGGATGCCTGGGAGGTGCAGCGAGAGAAAGTAAGCCTCACCATGACCCCCAACACACAGTTCCGGCTCCTTGCCAGCTTCGCTCCTTCTTGGCTCTGCAGGAGGCCACCCTGTCCCAGAATATAATTTACTTATTCAATGTCCCATCAATTAAAATCTCGTTTAAATGATCCTGATTTCATTGAGCCCCATCAGCAACCCCAGCTCTCTCAGCAAATTTCAAAAGCAATTTCAAACCTTCGGTGGATGAAGAGTTATGTAATCATAACAAGGGTATCTGCATGATGAGTTTATATTCGTTTGATCCTGGCAAAAGCAAAAAGGTCGTTTTCATTGTATCTATTTTAGAAATAGGTTTGGCGAAAATCAGGAACTTGCTTGGGTAGGAGAGGCCTGGAATTTGTGCCCAAGACTCCTGAACTCCTGGGCATCCCGAGTTCCAGCAGCATCTCTGTTTCTAGCTTGGGTCATTCTCTCCTCTCCCAAGGTTTTACCTGTAAAGGGAGGAGAGGGGAGGCCACTGACCAGAGAGCCTAACCAGAGAGGAGGAAAAAGAACCCGTTTACTCGGCTGCAGAGTGGGGCACCCGCTCCCTGGCAAGCCCCAAGGATTCTAAGAAACTGCACCCAGAGTGGAGGCAAAAATGAGAAATGCCAGGCAGACATCATCAATCAAACACAGAGCCCTCTCCTGTCGACCCTTAAAGCAGCCTCAAGGTCCTTCTTACAATAAATGCTCCAGGCAGCGTCACTGATCCATCAGATCGTTTCGCCCCCTCTGCTTCCTGGTTACCAGGTTTTTGCTGCTCCCCGCTGGCCACAGTGCACAACCCCGGACAGGACACCTCTGCCTCCTTCAGTTCTGAGGCGAGCTGGAAAGGCACGCCCTGCCCCTGCTCTTCCCTGGGCTCCTCCAGCAGCCACCCAGCCCAGCCTCCCCAGCAGCCAGCCCCTCCTCCCCCCTGCAGCCCAGCCCACTGCGGCGTCAGCAGCAGGAGCGCCCGGCCCTGCAGGCTGCTGCGGCTGGGTTATGCAACCAAGGTGTCTCCGGGGCTCCTGAAGGTAATAGGTTCCTGGAGTTTCTGTCCTTCCAGAGTTCACTAATGCACCAAACCAGCCGGCTCTTGAGTTCTACAAAATCAAAGCTGGTCGGTTATTCATTAGAATGTAAGCGGTGAACAGAGGTCAACTGTCCTGAGACTGTCCATTTCCACCCCCGTCCCTCCTTCTGGGTCTAGATCTCTCTACTTTCCTTCCTCCGCCTAGACAGGAAGCCCTTCTCGGCTCAGGACCATAAGACCCTAGATGGTTCAAAGTGGGAGGGGCTCTGGAGATCATCAGGTCCACCTATCATTTTACAGAGGGAGAAACTGAGGCTTAAGGAAACCCGGAGAAGGGTGTGTGTGACCTGTCAAGGTTACCCATCAAGCTAGTCACAGAGCCAGGACAAGAACCTCCATCTCCAGGGCTCTTAAACCCAGCACCAGGGCGCCTGGGTGGCTCAGTCAGTTAAGCACATCCAACTCTTGATTTCGGCTTAGGTCATGATCTCACGGTTCGTGAGTTTTAAGCCCCGCATCAGGCTCTGCCCTGACAGTGCAGAACCTGCTTGGGATATGCATATTGTCTCTCTCTCTCTCTCTCTCTCTCCCCCTCTCCTTCTGCCTCTCCCCCACTTGCCTTGCTACTGGAGAAGCAAGACCACATCCACACTGTGCCCAGAGCAGTGTCCTGGGACGTGTTCTTTACCACCCCCGTCTCCTGGGAGTGGGGGCCGCTCCCAGCACCTTCTAATCTCCCACCCCACCTCACATCTCTCTCCCTCCCTCCCGACATGAACAGCAAACCCACCTTCAAAGCTGTGAGGATTGGCCCAGACCAAGATCTGGATGTTGTTGGAATCACAGAGAACAGCCAGGAGCTTCAGGTGCGAAACCTAAGTGGGTAAGTGAGAAAACGCCTTCTGGCCCACAAGAGGCTCTGGTAACAGAGGTTGCCATCAGGGAGGCAGCCAGACTCCCCTGAGCAGGTGCAGCAAAGGGGGATGTAAGCCAGACAACAGGATGAACTCCAGGCCATGCAGATGGTTAGACAAAAAGGGCTAGGGAATCAGATTACCAGATTTCTGAGAGGTTTTCTGGGTTGACTCCCTTTTTTATATACATAATAGAGAGCAGGACAAAGTGTGCAGTCCACATGTCGGTGGCTAAAACCAACATTTTTCCTACTGCTTTATATTCCCGATTAAACCCAATAGGCAAGACTCCAAAGGCCACTTTGTCCTTCCCAGCCACTCACCCAGGCCAGGGGAAGACCTCTCCATACTCCCAGCTCTCCAGAGAAAAGACTGCATGGCCTTCAGCAGCAGCCTGTTCCTATGCCTCACTGCCCTGCATTAGAGCCCAGCAGCTAGATAAAAATGGTCACAATGCAGCAGAGAGCCTCAGAGAGGACGCGAGCTTCTTAGCGTTCGAGGATGCTGCTGAGGGCTGCTTATTCATCAAAGTGAATCTTAAAAAGGACCAAGATGATAGCAGAGTGATCCTTTGCCTCTAATTCCATTGAAATCCCCCCCCCCTTTTTTTGGTCCATTTGGAAAGCCCACAGTCCAACAGGCACTGTCCCAGGCTCTCCTCTTCCACTCCAGGCTGCCGAGAGCTCAGGATGGGCTCGGACACAGGCAGAACTGTACTAAGTGGTCAAGCCATCTGTATGCAGTCCCCCAGTATGTGGGTTCCAGATTTCCCAAGTGTCGGGAGGGGGCTGGGGTCAACAGTGCCAGGGGACCCGAGTCCCCGCCTCCCATCCAAGGGAGCGACAGAAAGCACAAGGCCCCGTCTGTCCCTTCCAGGCCCTGTCTCTCAGGCTCCCTGGTCTCCTTGCACTGTCTCGGTGAGTATGCCCCATCTCTGAGGGTTTGGGCCCTGGGCCAGCAATGAGCAGGGAGACATTCAGCCTCACTCTTAGATCTCCCAGACTAAGTTTCTCTCCGTTTCGTCCCAAACTTCCTTCTTCGGCCCTTGGGCTTGTAGTTCAACGCTCCTTCAAGTGGGTGACATTAAGAACTCTTCCACACCATCCACACACATCCCTACAACCTAAGCAGAGAGCCAGCAGGGAACAGAAAACTGGAAAGGACGGAACGGGGCCGCCCCATGCTCCCTCCCCAGTCACCGGGTCACAGTCTGCCCCGTTATCCAAGATCAAATTATCCACATCCAGTTTAGCAAAAATACACTGAACACTTAGACTGTGTCTAGCACAGTCAGATGCTGCTGAGCAATAGAAAATACCTGACAAGTGAAAGAATTGGCCACTCTCCTCAGGAGCTTATGTCTGAGCAGAGAGCGAGAGGCAAGGCTACACGTGTGGCCCCCAGCTGAGTAGTGGTCACAGCCGACATGCCACAGAGAGAGCTTCGCGGAGGCCAGGAGACCCACTGGCTTCCAGCGTGACCTTGAGTAACGCACTTGACCTCTGTGAGGTCCCACTTCCCAAGAAGGCCTTTCGTCCAACGGCCCAAGGGGATCCTGGGAGACTCCCTGCTCTTATAGAGGAGATCAGAAGAGACAACAAGTGCTGTGGTCCAGCTCACCCAATCAGCCTCATGGTAGACCCGAACAGAGCCTGGAAGGATGGCCAGAAACTGGACGGGCTGAGTAGAACGAGGTCATCATCCCTGCTTTTGCAGTCGGGCAGTATACATGCTTCCCCACTGGGTGTTAAGACTTTTTGTCGTTATGTGACACCCACGATCCCTGGCGTGGGTGGGCTGACGCGTGGTGGCTAGCCAATGACCGAACCGTCACGTCATCTGATGTCTGCGCTGAATGGCACTGAAGTCACAAAGAGGTTTAAGTCACAGACCCTCCCTTGAGTCTCACTGGGAAGACTGAGGCACAGCCAAAACGAACATCTGGCCGACACCCAAGACAGGCTGCGGAAATTCCAAGCCAAGAAAAATGCCCAGGGGTTGGGTGGCCTGGAGGTGGTGCCCAGGCCGAACCTTGAGCTGTAGGCTCCCGGAAGGGAGAGACCACATCTGTTGGTCTGTCTGGTCCTCTGCTCTCTTCCCTGCATCCTTGAACACAGTAGGCACTCAATACAAATTTGCCGAATGAATCAATGGTTTAGATAAACAGCAAAGAGGACAGCATCTCAGGGACAGGGGCTTCCTTGAGCAAAAACAGAATGACTCTCTAGGGAGCTATAAGCAGATCAATTCGGCTAGACAGAAACCTGATAGAAGGACAGCAGGCAGCTGCCAGAGGAGGGACTTTAAACTCTACCCTCAAAAGAGAGATACCTCGGGGCTCTGAGGAGGTGAGGTGACTCAGAGAGAAAGCAGAGTTTGGAATAAGAGGTGTCCAAAAAGCCCCTGGCTAGCCCAGGCCCCGAAAGTATAGCAGGCTTTTTCTTTTCCTCTGAGAAGCACGGCTGTGGCAGTGACCTCCAGGACTGGAGAGGCGGAGAGCAGGTCAGGGAGGTGGGAATGGAGGCTTTTACAAGAGCTTGAGGGGCACGATGGAAAAGCCAAGGACGGTAGCGTGGGAAAGAAAGGTGTCAAACTGGGAGACTCACACAGCGTGGGGGGCGGGGGGGGAAGGGACTTCGGGAGCGGGGAGTTTAAGATTGGAAGATCCAGTGTGTAGAACTTCCTTCCCACTCTCCCAGGACGGTTCGTGGGCATCTGTTTGCCTACACTCAGCAGCAACGGCTGGGGACACTCCACCTGGGCAGGACTTTCCTAATTCTGCATCCCTGTTTGGTTTGAAGGTCGTGAATTCCCAGCACACGATTCCCACGATAGAAACTCTTCAACACACCCAAAGCTGAACAAAGGAGGGGGGAGATTGGGGGGGGGGGGGGGAAGCCAATTGGCCTGGTCCTCCCCACCCCTCCAGGCCCCCGTCATCAGGGCCCTGTTCTAAGGGGACAGACTCTGGGCTCCAAGGGGAGGCCATCCCCTCCAGAGCCTGACTTCTGATCTCTCCCTCCTTCCTCCTGCCTCCAGCCTGCGGGGAGAGCCTGAAGTCCCCTCGGGTGGTGGGCGGGGAGGCGGCCTCCGTGGATTCTTGGCCTTGGCAGGTCAGCATCCAGTACGACAAACAACACATCTGTGGAGGGAGCATCCTGGACCCCCACTGGATCCTCACCGCAGCCCACTGCTTCAGGTGAGGCCCACACTGCAAGGAGGCCTTGGGGGATCAAAGCCTTGGAGGGGCCGGAGTGCCCGGGTCCCCTGTCTCCCAGCCTGTGTTTCGATGCCCTCACCTTCCCTTACAGGTTAGCAGAGCCCTGCCCACACCTCTGGGGAAGGACTACTCCCAGGCCCTCTTCACTTCCTTCCTTTCCTTCCTTCCTTCCACTCAACGTCAAATGATGAGTACTGTATTATGTGCCCATGTGTGTTAGATCCCATCAGTGCCTTAGAGGAACTCACAGGGTAGGCCAGTGATTCTTAACCTTTTCTGGGATCTGATGAACTCCAAGTTCTTTCTTGCAATCCCCCCCCCCCCCGCCCCGCCCCCACACACTCAGCAGGCAGGAGTTTCTGGAGTCAGGAGGAAGAAAGCCAAGTACGTAACGCAACTGACAAGTACCACGTGAGTAACACAGACCGTAGAAAGCATCGTGGGAGAGAGTGCCAGGACCCCAGAGCTCAGGCACAGGGAGCAGTTCTTCCCCAGGCCTCCAGTTAGAAGCTTCCTTGGAGAGATTTCACCAGGGGAAAGGATCAAATCCCCTTTTAGAATTGGGCCTTTGGTAGGCGATTCCTCAGACCCGCTCCTTCTCTGCCACCCCTGCCCCCACCATCATTGTCTCCTAAAGCAGGGACATGCGGCACCCCAGTCTCCAGGGCCCTGAGGACCCAGCTTTTGGCAGAGGCTGCACAGCGCAGGCCTGAACCCTGCCGTCTCTGCCCCTAGGAAGCATCTCGATGTACCCAACTGGAAGGTGAGGGCTGGCTCGGACAAACTGGGCAACTTCCCATCCCTGCCTGTGGCCGACATCTTCGTCATTGAGCTCAACACCACGTACCCCAAAGAGAAGGACATTGCCCTCGTGAAGCTGCAATCCCCGCTCACGTTCTCCGGTGAGAGGCGGCATCTGGGAACAGACCCCCGTAGGGCAGGTTATTCTCCCATTCTGCCACTCGTTCACCAAGTGGCCTCGGCACCTCACTTGTCCTCTCAAGCCCTCAGCTGCGCATTTGTTTCCCGTGAATATACCAGCCTAACGTCAGTGATGCCCTGAGGCCCCCTCAAGCCATCAGCTCCTGCTGGGTTCTTTTGGGGTCTGTTTTCTCCATGTGCAGCACCTCAAGTGGGAACCGTAGATTCATCCGATCTTGGAGTCGTGAGGGACCTAAAAGATCGTCTAGTCCATCCGCCACCCCAACCAATGCCAAGAGCCCGCACGATATCTCTGCCAAGGGGTTGTGCCCATCTGGTCTCCCCCAGGGGTGGGGAGCTCATTACCTTTAGGGCAGCCCGTGGAATCTTTGAACAGCTTGGTAGATGACTCATGCTTGCATAGTATTTATATCAGCACTTCTAAATGTCATTCCCACAGGACACTCGTCCCTCGGGAGAAAAGAGGGCTCTATTCCCCAAGTAAGTTTGGGAAACATTTTTATAGCAGAGCTCTCTTCTTGGGCCATACTAGTGTATTAAAGATAGGTGTTTTTTTAATATTTAATTTGCTTTATTATGTCTAACCCCTATCTCCTCAACTTATTTGACCACAGAACTTTTTTCCTCGTGCCATTTTTGTTAACGTCCTCTGGAACATATGTCCTAGAAACCCTGCTGTCAACCGTTTCAGAGGGCTTAGCCACCAGGCTCTCCCCCTCTTTCTCTCTGCTCCTGGCAGGCACAGTCAGGCCCATCTGCCTGCCCTTCTTTGATGAGGAGCTCCCTCCAGCCACCCCACTCTGGGTCATTGGATGGGGCTTTACGGAGCAGGATGGAGGTGAGTCCTGGGCTCGGGACCACAGGGCTGAGGGAGCAGCTCTTGGAAGTGATGGGAAGGAGCGCCGTGCTTCAGAAAAATCATCCTGGAAGTCCAAGCACCAAGGTGCCAGGCAACCCAGAGAATTGTCCCGGGCTGGGGGTAGAAGGCAAAAATGGGAACGTGAGTGTGTTTTCAACTTCCTAGGAAAGATGTCTGACACGTTGCTGCAGGCCTCAGTGCAGCTAATCGACCACGCTCGGTGCAACGCAGAGGACGCCTACCAGGGGGAGGTGACCGAGAAGATGCTGTGCGCGGGCATCCTGGAGGGCGGCGTGGACACCTGCCAGGTGGGATCCCGAGGGAGTTCCTTGGATGGGATGTTAGTCTTGGAGAGACAAAGTCCAGAGGCGGACTGCCCCGCCTGAGGCCTTGCGTGCGGTGGGCACTCAATGTGCGAGGAAGGGGGACAGAGAGAAGGCAAGGATGGAAGGATGGAAGGATGGAAGGATGGAAGGATGGAAACAAGCAGAAAGATTTCAAACATGTATTTCGCATACCAAGATGGCGTTACCCGCCTCACCTGCTCTTACTTCCCGTCACTCGAGGGCAGGAACACCGGGTCTATGTTCTCTAGAACCGTCAAGATGCCGAACTACACTAGAGAAAACCATCTGATGCTGGATAAGCCCTGGCGCAACTCCCCCCACCGACCCCACTGATGGGTCCCTGAATACATGTTCCCAGAGGATCTCCCGATCCATTTGCATTAAAGCCCCTCGCCCTATTCCCGCCCCCATTCTCAGTCATTCAATTCCTCCACTCAAGAGGGATCTCTTGGTCATCTCTTGAATGCCAGGTAAATAGGTTTGGGGGACAGTGTCTTCTTCCCTCAGGGAGCTCACAGTGGTGGGGGAAGGAGCAGTCAGGCTACGGTGTTATTGGGGGGAGGAAGTCTCGGGGGCTCTAAGAGCTGGGACAGACACCCAAATAAGCACACTTTTCACTATCTGCCATGTTCATAATCTGTTTTGTTGTGTTTTCTCTCTCTCTCTTCTCCACTTGACTCTAAGCTCCCCAAGGACAGGGATCTTTGTTCTTTTCATTGATCGAACCCCAGTTGTCTAGGACAGTAGGTGGCACACAGCAGGCACCCCAAGAGCAGCTAAATAAATTTGGGAAATGCTAGGTTAAACAAAGATAATCAGGCTTCTCACCGCAGAACCCATTAGAGCCTTCAGTTTGCTAGTATGTGTTGTGAATGCCTGCGAGAAGGCTAACAGCAGCCAACAACTTACTGGACCACAAACAGACCCTTTTGCCCCAACTGGAAGGCCATTCCAGGCTGCAGGAATAGCATGAGCAAAGTCAGTGAGGGCAGAACAGCACCGAGCACTGGGAAGCAGAGAATAGATGGGTCAAGGCCGGGGGGTGGGGGTGGGGAGCGGGAAAGAGAAGCCCACCCTTCCACCCCACCCCTGCCTGCCCCCTCCAGCAGCCCCTGTTCTGGTGTCTCACAGGGTGACAGCGGTGGGCCCCTGATGTATCACTCTGACCTGTGGCAAGTGGTGGGCATCGTGAGCTGGGGCCATGGCTGTGGGGGTCCAAGTACCCCGGGAGTATACACCAAGGTCACAAGCTATCTCGACTGGATCTACAGCGTCCGGAAGGTGAGCCTCCCTGTTGTGTCCTCCTTCCCTTCCTCTACCCTCAAGGTATCAAACCATCGTCAGGTTTGGTTCAAATGGCTCTGAGATAACACCTTGCATCCTAAGTAATTTTCCCTACCAGTGACAGCCTGAGATTCCACCATGAAGAATTCAAAGTCCCTAGGATCAGAGATTCCCCTTCAATGCAAACCGCCTAGGGTACGGAACACACCCAGCTTTATCACTCTCTATTCCCTGGCAGAATGCGACTCTCAGCGCGTTTCCAGAGAACAGATTCTGTTGAGGAGGGTGCAAAGGCTTAAGAAACTTTCCTCAAAGATAGAGAGAGGAGCAAAGCGCTTCAGAAAAGGCAGGCTATTTTTGCACACGTCACCACCTTGTCCAGTTTCAAATCACCTGCCTCTCTGTTGGTGTTTTGTTGTAGTCTACACTATGATGCTTCCGCCCCTCCGTACTGCTGGGAGCTCCTTCCCCCCTGTCCTGCCTCCCTGGGGATCCCCCAGAAGTCAGACGGAGCAAGAGCCCCCTCGGGCGCACCTCTCTGCCCACAGCTTCAGCATTTCTTGGTACAGCAAAGGGCCTCCATTCCTGTCAAAGACCTCACAGGCCACAGGCCCCCAGAAGAAAGTCAGCAGCCCCAGCCCGGCCACCCCTGGGGCTCCGGGCATCCCAAGGAGAAAGACTGAACAGGCCAGCCTTCCCGCCGAGGTCTCAGAAGGCATTGCTAAGCCAAGAAATTCTCCTCCTCTACTGAACAGAAGTAGGCTCTCTGGTGAGAGCCCAGATCACCAAGGGCTGGAGCGGAAGGAGGAGAGGTCTGAGCCAGCCCTCCCCTCCTCCACCCCTCCCCAAGCACACTCAGAGCAAGAAACCCTTGCACTGTCCTGCTGTTGACACAACTAACGTCACTGTTGTCATTGTTAGCCCCGTGGCTGCTGCTATTCAAAAGGCCTGCGAAGCCTTTGACACAGGCTGACTGGGCTGCGTGGTAAGAACTGAGCGAGGACTACTGCACCCCTACTGCATCATCCTTGCTGGGCAGGGAAAGGTCTTGGGGAGCCCAGTGATTCTCAAAGAAGGAGAAAGGAGACCCAAGACTGGAGCTGCTGAGTGAGGGCAACAGTGAACTTGCGGACTGGGGAAGCCAGGGTGAGCACGGCTCCTTCCCACACAAGGCCGTCTCCCACTGCCCCCCTCCCGTTTCTCCTGCCTGCCCTACCCAGCCATGGGCCAGAGATAACACCTAGGATTTGGGAGGGAGGTAATTTAGACATTCAAGGCTGAAGTCAATCATGGCTCCCCCAGTGGCTGCAAAGAGGTACTGCACCTCTGAGTCCTGCCTGGAGAGCCCAGGGCGTGGTTGCTTGCGACGAGAACTCAAACCCCAGAGCCAGTGCTCACAATCAAAGATCAGCCAAGATTTATCAAAAAGAAAACCCCATGAGGGACGCCCGGGCGGCTCAATCGGTCTGCAGCCTAGGTCAAGAGCTCACCGTTCCTCAAGGTCGAGCCCTGCATCGGGCTCTGTGCTGACAGCTCAGAGCACCTCCCGGACTCGTGCTCTGTCTGTCTCAAAAATACACATTAAAAAAAAATTTTTTTTAACCCCACGGTGGGAATCATCAAAAACAGCAAATCGTCAGAAAACCAAGCACTTTACATGTTCGCATTACCGGATTATAATAAAAAACCTATAGGGTACCTGGGTGGCTCAGGCAGTGGAGCATCCGACTTCAGCTCAGGTCACGATCTCACAGTCCGGGAGTTCGAGCCCCATATCGGGCTCCATGTGGAGCCTGCTTGAGATTCTCTCTCTCTCTCTCTCTCTCTCTCTCCCTCTCTCTCTCTCTCTGCCCCTCTCCTACTTGCTTGCGCACACTCTCTCTCTCCCCACAATAAATAAATAAACTTAAAAAAATAATCATCATCAAGAACGGATACCGTAGGATATTTCTATATGCCAGACACTATTCTAAGCACCTCACTGCATCCCGAGTCATTTAACACTCACCCAAACCTATGAGAGAGGTGCCATCCGTATCCTCTTTTTACGGGTAAGAAAACTAAGACGCAATGAGGCTGGTACCTCGCGTGAGGTTACACACGGGTAAGTTGAATAAGAGCATTCAGACTCCGGGGTGCTATGAACCGTCACACTGTAGGGCTTCTAATACAAGAGCTTATAAATCTTTCATTAAAAATGGGCACTTTTCCACATTTTAAAATATTTTTTAAACACTTTTAAAACACACTTAAAATCTACTATCTTAACCACGTTTTAAGGATATGGTTCAATGATTTTAAGTCCATTCGCACTGTTGTGTGGCCATCAATCCCGTCCATCTCCAGGACTGTTTTTCCCTTCCAGAACTCCATATCCCCTTCAACAATAACTCCCGATCTTTTCCTCCCCCCAGATACCGGAAGCCACCCTCCTACCTTCTGTCTCTATAAATTTGGCGACTCTAGGTCCCTCATGTAAGTGGAATCATATAGTATTTGTCTTTTTGAGCCTGGCTCATTTCAGCTAGCACACGGTCTTTGAGGTTTACCCATGGTTATAGCCATGTATCAGATTTTCCTTCTTTTTTTAAACAAGTTTTTTTATTTAAAAAAATTTTTTTTAATGTTTATTGAGAGACAGAGAGAGATAGAGCATGAGCAGGGGAGAGGCAGAGAGAGGAGGAGACAAATCATCTGAAGCAGGCTCCAGGCTCTTGAGCTGTCATCACAGAGCCCGATGCGGGGCTCGAACCCATGAGCCGCAAGATCGTGACCTGAGCCGAAGTCAGACGCTCAACCGACTGAGCCACCCAGGTGCCCCAGATTTTCCTTCCTTTTTAAGGGTGAATAATATGCCATTATTTATACCACATTTTGTTTCTCCATTCATTTATTGACGAACAGCTGGGTTGCATCTACCTCTTGGCGATTGCAAATAAGCTGGGGTAAACATGGGTGCATAAATGTCTCAAGACCCTGCTTTTGATTCTTTGGGTGTATACCCAGAAGCAGAATTGCTGGATCATATGGTATCGGTTTTTCATTATTCATTGCTTTCCCTAAGGATCACACCATTTTACGTTCCCACCCACCGTGCACAAGGTTCCAATTTCTCCACATCCTCACCAACACTTCACTTCCTGTTAAAAAAAAAAAAAAAAAGTAGGTATTTCCATAATCAAGCAAATGTGACAAGCAGATTTGAAGAAGAACTAAATGGAGCCCTTAGAAATAAGAACTATAATCATTAAAATGAAAAACAGAATGTTTGGGGTAAATAGCGTTTAAGATGGAGACCAAGAGAGGAGTAATAAACTGGAAGGTAAATTGAAGACGTCACTAAGGTTGCTGCAGAAAGAGATAAGGAGATAAAATATACACGTATACAAAAACAAGGCTATGGACAGTGGAGGCTAGAATAATAAGGTCTAACGTATCCAGCTAAACCCTCAGAGGCAGAGAGTGGAAGTATTAAAGAGAAATAATATCTAAAGAGATAACAGCAGAGACTGTCCAGAACCCAATAAAAGGTATGAATCTACAAAGCGTTTGCACATACAAGGTAGAAACATGCCAATATAACCCTCACCTAGGGAGGGTAGTGAAGCTTCAAAACACCAAAGATGAACAGAAACTCTTTAGAGCAGCCAGGGAAACGAGCCAGACTGTCTACAGCACCAGAAAGACGCCAGTTAGACTGCCAGCAGACTTCCCCCACGGCCGTAAGAGAAGATTCTGTCTTCGGTGTGCCAAGACAGTAGAGGTCCATCAAGAATTGTGAACCCCACAAAACTATCCTTCAAGAATAAAGACATGTTCAGGAAAATGACAACCGCGAGTTTGCCCACCCCCCCCCCCCCCAGGTCTTCTCTGAAGGAAAATCTCAAGTATGTACTTTAAGGTTTGATTTAAATTCCAGGTAGTTAACATCCCGTGTATATTAGTTTCAGGTGTACAATGTAGCGATCCAACACGTCCATACCACACCTGGCGCTCATCGCAAGTGCCCTCCTTAACCCCCACCACCTGCTGCACCCAGCACCACCCCCCCCCCCCCGCCCCGCTCTGGTAACCATCAGTTTTGTTCTATATGGCTAAGAGACTGTTTCTTGGTTTGTCTCTCCCTCTCCCCCCGCCCCGCTCATTTGTTTTGTTTCTTAGTACATACGAGGGGCGCCTGGGTGGGTGAGCATTCATTTTCATTTCGGCTCAGGTCAGGATCCCACGGTCAGCCCCATATCAGCCTCTGTGCCCGCTTAAGCCTGCTTAAGATCCCCTCTCTCTCCCACCGCCCCCTCCTGCTCGTGCTCGCGCTCTTAAAAAAATTTTGTCTCCCACATTAGAAGTGAAATCATATTTGTCTTTCTGTAATTTATTTCCCTTAGCATAATACTCTCTAGCTCCACATCATTGCAAATAACAAGGTTTCACTCGTTTTGATGGCTGAATAATATCCTATCGTGTATACACACACACACACACACACACACACACCACATCTTCTTTACCCATTCATCAGTAGATGGAGCCATGGGCTGTCGCCATAATTTGGCTATTGTAAACAACATTGCTATCAACATTGGGATGCATGTATCCCTTTGAATTCGTGTTTTTGCATCCTTTGGGTAAATTCAAGTATGTACTTTAGAAAGAAGAAATCTACCTTCAGGTAACATGGTGGCTCAAGGTGGCGAGGGGAAGCTCTTTACAGAAAAATGTAGCTTATCAATATAAGTGAATGATAGAAAATTTGCAACTTCTAATGAAATAATGGACTCAGGCAAGAATCCTCAGTGGAGGCGAAACCCATTAAATGAAAGGTTTATGGAGACCTGGATATTTGCTTAACACCCAAGTGTCACCCCACAGATGCCTTGTTGATCTCAAGAGGAAAACCTAACTTTAAAAATTAAGGAGGGGCTCCCGGGTGGCTCAGTCGGTTAAACATCCGACTTGGGATCAGGTCATGATCTCGCAGTCCAGGGGTTCAAGCCCCACGTCAGGCTCTGTGCTGACAGCTCAGAGCCTAGAGTCTGCTTTGGATTCTGTATCTCCCTCACTCTCTGTCCCTCCCCCCGTTCACATTCTCTCTCTCTCAAAAATAAATGAACAAAAAATTTTTTTAAAATCAAGGAATCAGGCTGCCATCACACCACCCAGCGGAATAACCAGATATTATGCACCTCCCAATAGGAGTATGAATTATGCAGGTGACATCACCTAAAGGCACCTTATCAAAAATGCTTAACCTACACCTTTACATCTAATTTCCAGCTTCTAGGAAATATAAAAGTTGGAAGAACAAATGATACCACTTGCAAGCTCGAAGACAAACCCAGAAGGAAGGACATTCTACCACACAGGTGGCCCAATCTCTTCAATAAGACAATGTCACGAAAGGCTCTTAAGAGGCCTGACAACCAGCAGCAAAGGACATTTGTGCAAAGGGGTAATTGGGGCAACGTGAATAGGATCCGGGGATTAGAGGACAGGAAGGGATTGTTCGTTATGTGTGACAATGACATTATACTTTATAAAAACATTCTTCATGTGTAGACACACATGCAGAAGTATTTAGGATAAAATAACGTGAAGTTGTCATTTACTTTGGGGGAAAAGTAACAGTTGACACAGTTATGACAAAACGTCATCGAGTGAAATCGAAGAGATACTTACGATTCTACTTTTCTGTACATTTGAAATGTTTCTCAGCAAATAGATTTTTTTTTACTTATATAAACAGAACAAAAATAGCCCCAAAAGTGATACAACTCCAAAGAAAGGTCGATAAATGCACCATCACAGAGGACGCCTGCAGTATACTTCTCTCAATTATTGATGGGTCAGGCAGGCACAGTATTAGTATAGAAGATGAAATAATCCGATTAGCAGGCTTCACAGACTAGTGTAGAACCTACCACTCAACCCTTAGAAAATAAACATCCTTCTCAAGCGCATTTGCGCAAAGTTAACTATGTCCCAGGCCACAAAGTCTCAACACATTTCAGAAGTAGTATGGGCACCCCACACCCTGTTTTGTGCCACCAATCCCCACCCAGCCTTGCCTGCGTCCCCCACGCTCCCACCTCTAGGCCCCACCTTCCTGCCTCGCGTGGACCCAGCTCTTTCGTGTCCATGGTTCTAGATACCTGGGAACTGCCATCATTTCTAACACTGCACCAGTCTCCCCACCCCCTCACTGGGGCCAGGGCCGGGCTTTGGCTTGGTCGGTCTTCATGGCGCCCACCATGGTGGGAGCCACGGGCAGCTTTAGCACCCAGAGCCAGCAGACTGTGTCCCCACTGGCTTCCCCAGGCCTGCCCAGAAAGGCTGAGTAACGAAACACGGAAATTATCATCTACAGGACAAATGTTGAATAATGGAAGATGAGACAGGATGGAGCCAGCAGATAAATTACTCCTCCTCCTTCCCAGGATGGAACTATTCAGAGAAGCCTAGCTCCCCAGGGACGGTCCTGTGAGTCAGCTTATGGAGCTGTGGTCAGCTCAGGAACACCTCACCTTGTGTTTGCTTTGTCTCCGTCCCTGCCTCCCAGCCCTTTCCCTCTAACTCCTGCCTCCCCGGGACGGAACCCCACGCTAAAGCGTTAAGTTGTACATTTAATTTAGACAAGTTTTCTAAGAAACCTAGGCTAAAACCCATAATTCACCTGAAAGCCAGCTATCAGAGAGAGCGTGACAGAGGCCCGAGTGTGACCCTGACAGGGAGAGGGGGGTGCAGCCCATCAGTGCGGTGGGGGAGCTAAGGGGAGACCTGATGTGGCGAGCTCTGTAATCCAGGTGTGTGTAAATGCCCCAGAAGGCAGCATCTGAAGTAGAGCTAATGGCCGAATAAGGCGATTCCAGTTACGGGGAACAGCAGGAACAAAAGCAGGGAAGGGAGAAGCCCTGTGCTCCGAGGACAGGGCGAGAGAGGACAGAACGGGAAGGTGAAAAGAGCTCTAAGATGGCTTCGCAGCGAAAAGAATCTGGGCTTTAGAGGCAGGCACGCCTCCACCCAAAACTCCGTGCGTGTGTGCGTATTGTGAATGGATTACCCAGTTCTAAATAAGGCTGAAGGGTTCAAGTAAAGAGAAAAAGCTCCCCCTTCAATCCCCGACCTCCCTCCTCAGAGGCAGCCACTGACCTCAGTCGGATGCGTATCTTTCCAGACTCTGTACAAACACGGAGCCTCTCTGGGTTTCCATTTCCTCGTCTGTAAAATGGGGCCAATAACACTGGTGCTTCCCTCGTAGGGTTTCGCCATCAGAGTTAAATAACCAGATCCGTGTAAGGTACTCAGAGAAGCCCCTGGTCCAGCAGGGGCTCAGTGTAGGTCAGTGACGATCATGTCGTTATTACTTACAGATTTCTGTAAATGGCTGTCTGCTTGTTCTACAAAATGCACTGGCTTTAAATTCCAGTTCTGCTACACAAGAGTTACATCTTCGGGAAGGGCGTTTTTTTGTTTTTGTTTTTGTTTTTCTTTTTAACGTCGCAGTGCTTGGCTTCTATCACGGGTAAAATGGGGATAATTATACTTGCCTTCCAGGAATACAAGGACACTTCAATATGCTGTAGGAAGGGCACTTGGGACCCTAGGGATTCGATCCATATTTGCCTTCGTCATTACCACACAGGGTCGCGGTCTCTCCAGCTTGCTCCCAGAGGCCTCCGCTCTTCCCGTTTAGGGCCAAAGGAGAAGAGAACACTGGGCAGGACAAACCCCCCGCTTTTTTTTTAATTTTTTTTTTAACGTTTATTTATTTTTGAGACAGAGAGAGACAGAGCATGAACAGGGGAGGGGCAAAGAGAGAGGGAGACACAGAATCTGAAACAGGCTCCAGGCTCTGAGCTGTCAGCACAGAGCCCGACGCGGGGCTCGAACTCACGAACCGCGAGATCATGACCTGAGCCGAAGTCGGACGCTTAACCGACCGAGCCACCCAGGCGCCCCACCCCCTGCTTTTCTAAGCCTCTGGAAAGGCAGTGCCCAGGGCGAGAGACAGGTTTGGGCCAGGGACCCACACCTGTAGTTTTAACTAGTTTTAACTAGGACTTCTCAAAAGTCACCTGGGAAACTTGTTACGAAGCAAATTCTGCTTCAGTAGATTTGAGGTGGGACCTGAAATCCTTTCTAACAAGCGGACTGGTGATGCTCATGCTGCGGGTCCCCAGACCGTACTTTAAGAAGCCAGGGCCCGGGGCGCCTGGGTGGCGCAGTCGGTTAAGCGTCCGACTTCAGCCAGGTCACGATCTCGCGGTCCGTGAGTTCGAGCCCCGCGTCAGGCTCTGGGCTGATGGCTCGGAGCCTGGAGCCTGTTTCCGATTCTGTGTCTCCCTCTCTCTCTGACCCTCCCCCGTTCATGCTCTGTCTCTCTCTGTCCCAAAAATAAATAAAAAACGTTGAAAAAAAAAAAAAAAAAAAAAAAAAAAAAGAAGCCAGGGCCCAGGACCCCTGCCCCTCCCATGGCCCACCTGAAAGCCATGTCCAGATGCTCTGCCTTGCAATGTCAAGGGCTCGAACAACGGACCTCACAGTCCATTCTGGCCTCAAAGGGCTGCCTTCCCTCTGAGCAGACGAGACACGTCGTTAGAGACCCCAGGCCTCTCTCTAGATCCCATCCCTTCAAGGAAAGGGCAGGGGGAGGAATCTAGATTTCCCCCAGAGAATAGACATAGCTCTTGCTCCCATGGAATTCACATCCTAGTTAGAGAAGATACATAATAAACAAGTAAACAAACATAGGCCTCCTAGAGATAAATGCTTTGAAGTAAAATCAAACGGGTTAAGTAGCAAGTGTCTGAGCTGGTGGGAGGTATGATTGTAGATATGATGGCCAGAGAAATCTCTAAGGAGAGGACATTTGAGCAGAGACCTGATTGAAACAAGAGAATGACTCCTGTGGGTATGCGGGGGAAGAGCATTCCAGCAGAGGCACAGCATGTGCAAAGGCCCTGAGACAAGAGGACCTGATGTTTGAGGCACAGCAACGAGAACGATGAGGCTATGAGTCAGCAGAAGGAGAGTATTGGAAAAAGATATCAAAGAGGCAACAGGGGCAGAACAATAAAGCCTTCTAGGCAGTTGTGAGGGGTAAAATATACCTGAAAGTTCTGAGCAAAAGAGATCTAATTTTTTGTGATTTTTTTTTAAGACGTCCTTTACGTACGATAAAATTCATCCTTGTTAGTCTAGAGGCCTGCCAATTTTGACAACTGTGTACAAACAAGCGATCATAGCCCCATCACCCCCCAATTTACAGCCTTCCCCACACCCACCTAATCTGTTTCTGTCCCTACAGTTTTGCTTCTCCCAGGATGGCATAGAACTGGAACAATATAGTAGGCGCTTTCTTGAGGCTGAAGTCTTTCACTTAGCATAACGCATTAGAGATTCACCCACACTGGCACACGGAACTTTTTATTGCTGACGAGCACGCCACATATGGACGTACGATGGTTTGTCCACCCGTTCACCAGCTGAGGAACATTGGCGTTGTTCCCATTTTGGGCGATCACAAATAAAGCTCCTACAAACATTTGCGTACAGGTTTTTACACGCCCATAACCTTTCACAAATTTCTTCTGACAAAGACGGGGAGTAAATTCACTCTCCCCTCTGAAACGACTCAAAAGCTGGGGAAGTGATACACAGAACGGCTTTCCGACGTGGGACACGAGGCAACACAGGACAGTGAGCCCTGAGAGAGGTGCACCCTACGGTACAGGAGGGGGGCCCGGGCACAGCCTGGCAACCTCCAGGAGTCAAGGAGATGGGGGTAGGAAGCAGGTAGGGCTCACCTCGGAAAGTCCTGGAGCAGAGAGAGCTTCACGGCGAGAATTCTGGAGACCCACAGAGGATCCCCTGGGGGTCTTTGGCTTCTAATGGGGGCCGCGTGTGTGAGGATATCACCCGGGACTGAGAAAGACCCACCGGAGAGGGGTGGCGAGAATGATCTGGAGCTCACACCGGCCCAGAATAGAAACATTGCCACCAACTGGCATGGGAAAACTTTGTAATTCATGGGAGATGGGAAGGGTATTGAAAGGTACTGCCACAGTAGTGGGGCGAGATCACCCCAAGATGAAAGGCTGCCCCATCAGCCCCAGGGTCCTCACCCCCCTGCCTTTCTGGTGGTTTTTGCCCTGGCTTCACGGGGTCTGCTCCCACACCCCACCATGAGTATCAGCTGAGGACTCAAGAGGACCGTGGGCAGGTACCCGGCCCTGTGAATCCTAATTGCCTTCACCTTCCAGTTTCTCAGCGCCTCTCATCAACTCAGAGAAACACCGGGCTTGGCCGAAATTCCCCTCCCTGCACTGCAGCCTGGAAATCCTCTCCAGGCTGTAAGCTTGGCCAATAAGTAGTAGGGCCACCTCGCCTGTTTGTCCCTCTCGGGAATCACCGTCTTCCAATCCCTGTTGTCCTACCTCTGAAAACCACCATATCATAAACTCTTTCCAGTGTTGCAGCCATTTGAGGTCCAAAGGTACAGGGTCCCCAAGTCTCTATCTTGTCTGGAATCTCAATTTGTGCCGAAAGGACCACTCAAGAGGGCAGATCAAGGACAAGCAAGGGCGGAAGGAGGAAGAGCGGTGAGGAAGGTACTGTAGTGATGCAGGTGAGAGGCAACGGTGGCCTGGTCCCGGATTGCACAGATGGCTGTGGTGACAGGCAATTGAGTTCAGGATGTATTCTGAACATAGAGCTGATGAGATCTGCTGATAAAAGGGTTTCAGGTATGAGAAAAAAAAAAAGTACAGAGTCATAGTAGACTCTACTCTGTTGAGTCCAAACACACACACACACGACCCCCAATTCATTCCCAGCCTGGCCTTATGCCCAGCAGAAACTCTTCTAAAGTCAGGAACGCTTGGGTAATCCATCCATGCTCAGGATAGTTCAAGATCAACAATATGGAATGTGCATGGGTAGAGGTAAAGAGCCTGTCCCCTGGAACAGCCAGCTGGAGGGACCAGCCAAGCAAAGCCCGACCAGAATCATCGCCAAGGTCATCAGTATAGGGAGGGCCCTGGCAGTGATTCCAGTGTTAAAGGGCCAGCTTTCCAACTTCCCTATGAATGAACGTGCCCCACGTTCTTAGACATTTTCCACGTATGATCATACCAGGGCAGGTAACATTTCAGACCAGGAGACCGGGGCTCGGGAGGGAAAGGAACCTGTCCCCATTACAGCTGGCAGGTAATGAAACTGGAACCCAACTCCCCAAAAGCCAAAAATGGAAGCCCCAAGCCGTTTCTATTAAACATAATTTTTATTTCATCCAAGGCAAAGCTAAATAAAGTTCTACAATGCCAAACGTGGTATAAAGGCAAGAGAGTTGATTGCATCCATCTTTCTGTGCTTGGACACAAGTCATGGCTGGGGGTGTGCATATCCGTGCCTCCCAGAGGCGCCAACGGACCAGAGGCCTCCCGGACCCATTGCGGCACTGTTTTGATCTATAGTTATATTTAAAAAGTTGACTATGGGTATTGTCATCCAAGCCAGAGGAATAAACCATGCATAAGATAGTCAAAAGCTCTGAATATCAGGTGGGAGGGGAGGGACTCCAACCCGGGACAGAGTAAGGTGAAGCAAGCTGTAGGATTTTCTCGAGAAGTTCCCCTCCTTGCTCTCCCCACCCACCCCACCCCCCCACTCCCAGCACTCATGGCAGCTGCCTGCGACCATGGGAGGGAGTCATGGGGTAATGGGGCCCAGAAGCATGGCTGCTCTTCCCCTCTGTCTCTTATCCTCTCTCAGCCTCCAGGTGGCCCAACAGCTATAGCCCAGGCCAGGAAAGATGACTCCCCAAATGTGCCGAGTCTCCCCCCATCTCAGGCACACTCAGCCTTCACACACGCCTCCTACACAACCGCGCTTCCGTGCACAGCCCCTCCCCCCCCTCCCAACTCCACGGGCACACCCTCACCTGCCACCATGTCAGGAGCACGCTTTCACACCCCTCCCTTCACACCCCAGCTCTGGTCAGCCAGCCAGGAGGGAAAAGTCTGCGCTCCGTCGGCCCCTCTCCCAGACCTCTCTAGCCTTACAGGTTCGTTCTGGCGGCCTTTTGCTCAATTCCGGCCCAGGGAGAGACGCAAGGCCTAGAATGCTGAGGTCCTCGTTTGAGGCCAAGGATGGGGAATTGGAAGAGACTCTCGTGTTGGGTCTCGCGGACTTTACTGTGGGCACAGCTGCGTGCCTCCAGGGCTCCCAACGCTAACTCCGTGAATGGCTCTCTCTAGCCCAGGAGCCCTGGAGACACCCTCACCAACCCCTGCACATCACCCTCTGAGATCAGCGCGCACTGAGGGACGGCCTGGGAACATGGCTTTGCCCGTCTACATTCTATGGCAAACCCATGCCAGTGTGCCTCCCGGGTGCCCTCCCAGCGCTGGGGCAGAACATTCTCTGTTGCGGGGACAAAGCTGAGCATTCTTAGTCCCCACTCGCTCAATGCCCGTAGTGCCCCCAGGCACCGGGGCAACCCAAAGTGTCCCCCCTCCGGTCCCCATTCTACCCCCTCTATTGAAAACTCCCAAACAGAAGCCGTGGATAAGAAGCTTCAAGCATCAGAGCCAAGGTTTCTAATATTGCAGAGACTAAAATAATTCCAAGGGGGAGGAGTGGGAAGAGAGCGAGAGTGGGTGAGAAAGAGAAAGTGCATGCGTGCGTGTGCATCGATGTGGGTCTGTGTCTGTCTCGTGGGGAAGGGACACAGGTGAGGACAGGACAGACTTGGAACGACTCCTCCAATGATAAGGCCTGGCCTCCTAGATCCCTTTCCAAGCCAAAGAGATTTTTTTAAACAAAAACCCGTCAAGCCTCACAACAGTCCTGGGAGGTAGGTAAGTATCATTACACCCACTTTATAGACGGGAAAAGCGGAGCCCAGAGCAGATGCGTGACCACCTATCAGTCAGCAGTAGACCCCGGAGCGGACAGGATGATGCTTTTCCCCCCACCACCCCCCTGCTCTGGAAACCCTGGCCTCCTCTGAAGAGAGTAAGAGGAGCCCAACTGATTCGGATTCAGCTCGTTCAAATGTTGAAACCGGGAAGGAGAAGCAAGCAGCTTTCACGAAGGTGGCCACAAAAAGTTTTCCAAAAGGCTGGCAGTCTGTGTGTTCGCAAAGCCACAAAAATCTGAGCCCGAGCCTAGAGTTCTGGGGGGTCAAGGATGGGAGCCCTAGAGGCAGATCAGAGTGGGACCCTGTAAACCCGTCAGGTGGGGTGAGGGCCACGGGTCACAGCCAGGCACCTGTTATTCAGCCCCCATCCCCTCCACCCTGGAGGAAGCCTGCGGCTGCTTTTGGATAGGGAGAATCTGGTGGCAGCCCCCTAACCTCTGGGAAAGGGGGCTACTCCCTTCCTATCCCTCCCAGGCCCAGAGGACAGAGCGCCAGAGAGGGGGCGAGCGGGAACAGATTGTGGAGGCCTCCCCTAACCGCACACGGCTCTCTTCACCCCTCCTCCCGCCCCATGGGGACACCACCGCCGAATTCCCTGTCAGGGACCCTGAGAGTTCCATGATCCCATCACTGTCCAAGGGGCCACTGGTGGGCCCCCTCAGCTCCCTGGTCCCCAGCATGGTCTTGGGAGGAGGCAGCACTACACCAGAGATGGCCATCGCGTCCAGGCTGGAGACGGGACAGAGGGGATGAGCCAGGACATGAGGAGCTAAGGCACAGTCCAGCCCCACACACAGGGGGGTGTGCAAACCAGTTCTTAGAAAAGCAGAGAAGACTGCGAGAACTCTCTCCCTGCTCCTCCCCCACCCTCGGGGGGCGAGGGGGGAGGGTGGCACAGCTGAACGGGAAGCAGCCAGGAAACCCAAGGGCCCTCTCTTCCAAAGCGAGAGGATCCCGGAGGTGAAAGCAAGGCTTGACCCCAAGTTGGAGGTGAACAACCCAGGGCCAGGGGAGAAGGTGTGATGGACGGGCACGGGCACGGGTGGGGGAGTGAGCCCACGGGAAGGGAGGGTCTGAGAGTGCAACACCTCAAGCAAGATGATGCCACCTGCCGCATCAGGGAAAGAGGAGCAGAGGGGAGCCAAGCTCGGGAGTTCCCAGGGGCGGCCATGGTCCCGCCATGCCGAGGAGAAGGGGCAGCCCGCACTGGAGGTGCCGGGGCGGGCATCCCAGTGGCCGAGGGGCCCTGGACACCGGCTCGCCCACGTCCGCAGTGCTGGTTCCCCGAGAAGAAATGCTAGGAAAGGCTTCAGTAGCACCCCCAGTGCTCCAGGAAGGCCGGGACCCCCCCTCCAAGACCAAGACGGTCAGCCCCAGTTGGGAAGGTTCACGGACTCCAAGCAGCAGTGGGGGACGGGGGGTCTGGGGGGGGTGGAGATGGGACAGGGGCTGTGGGACACCCTGTGGAGGGGAGGAAGCGCCTCCCCAGAGGGACCTGGCGGGTCAGGTGTCCATCAAAGCCACTCACGGTAGGACCCCCGCTAGCAGGCTCCCACCCCCGACCCTGAACAGAGGCCTGTAGGCCACAGCCACCACCGAAAGGGTTAGATCTCCACATTATTGTTCACTTGGGTCCAGCTACCGGGGCAGGCCTCACTGATCGCCCGCCAAGCCTCTCTTAAACAGAAATCTGGAGGAAAACCAAGGTGTTGCTCATACAAGGTGGGGAGACTGAAGAAGACCGCATGTACCCAGGTGTTGGGGGACCCACCTTCCACACCGCGGAGCCTTCCTTTGCTTCCCTGAACTTTCCACAGGCCCCCTCCCCTGGCCGGCCCTCATCCCTGGGGAGCCCCGGCTGGGAGGGGGGCAGGCAGGCTGGCCAGGACCCCGGTTTCTCCCCAGAAAGACTACAGCTGGAGCCAAGCAGCAGGTGTCTCAGGCACGTGGGTTCACGGACACGGCTCAAGCATCAGTTCCATCATCAGAAAGTGAGGCCCCCGGCGGCTGCTCGGCCCCCAGCAAGGGCTCACACTTTGGTTGGTGCTTTCTCTTCCGCCTTAGAGCCAGGTAACCCATTCTCTGTGTTATCATTCCCTGAGGAACTCATGAGGCACTCTTTCCTGGAGAGGGAGAGAGCAGGAGAGGGCACTGGTGAGGTGGTGAGGACAGGAGCAAGAGTAAGGGGTCAGCTCTGGAGAGAAGCGGTGGGCCCCACAACCCGCCCCAGGCCCTCTCTCTGGCCTTCCGGAGGGCACAGGTGGCGAGACGTCAAGTCATCTAACCTCTCTGGGCCTCAGTTTCCTCATCTATAAAACGGACGTAACGATGACACCTTCTTCGTGGGGGTGCCACAAGGCATCAACGAGTACCTGGAACGGTGCCTGCCACGTGGACAGGACCCGGGAAGGCTCACCGTCACCTAGTCGCCCCAATGTGGCAAAAGGCAAGAAAGAGTACCAGGCGCTGTTCCCAGGGGTCAGGGCTCCGGGGAAGCCAAGCCAGGTTAATTCCCAGGCTGGGCCAGCCCAGGGGAAGGGTGCAGGCCAGCGGGCAGTACGTCAAGGACAAAGAGCTCCTCCCCAGGCCCCCGGCGGGCCCTTCAAGGCTCCCTGAGCCGGCTGTGACCAGAGGTGGAGGAACACTCACGGAAGAGGCGGAGAGAAAGAGCAGGGCATCGAGGGCGGCAGGTGTGGACAGAGTATGGCGGGATGGGGAGACGGCAGGAGGAAGGAGAGATGGTTACACGGGAAGACATCCCCCAGGAGTGCCACCACCCTGCCTGCCCAGAACTGGTCGTGTTCCAGGATAAGAATGCCCCACCTCAATGCCCGTACCCAGGCTGCATACGGCTCTCCAGAGAAGCCCTGACCGCTACATCACTCCGAGCTCTCTGCTTGTGAAAGCTTCCGAGGCTTTTTCATGGCTGCTGTGGCCACAGACTATCTTCGCCTCACCCCGGACTTGTGCAGCCAGCTTCGAGGCCTTCGGGAAGGACTTGCTATTTTGTCCTCATCGGTTTTGTCTCGCAAAATTTACTCCAGAGCTGCAGCCTACCGAGCTCCTCCTAGATCCCAATTCTGTTCTCTAATAGTCACTCGGTTCCTGGAAATTTGATATTCTTGGTGTCACTCAAATCCTAGTAACAATGAATAAGCAGGGCCCGGTGGCATACCACTAAAGACCTCTATTCAGATGGATCTATCTACCTTTCTGTCTATCTTTCTGTCTGTCTGTCTATCTATCTATCTATCTACCTACCTGCCTGCCTACCTACCTATCCCTATACCTATAGCCAACCAGACAACCACAATCTACCTAATTGTACTCCCAAGCACTCCAGATTTCTTTACTGAAAAGCTACTCGGTACCCAGCACTGTGTCAGGCTAGCAGGCGCTGAGTGCCTGCTCTCAGAAAATTTGCAGTCTTCCAGAGAATGTGACATTAAACACATGACCCCAACACAATGATAGGGTGAAGGGTGTGCCGAGGAGGGATTCCCCGAGGAGGCCTCCTCCTAGGGATCGGGGAGGGCTCTTTGGACATGTCACAGAAGTTGAGTCCAACAAAGATGAGCAGGAAAAAGGGAGGAGACATTCCAGGCAAAGGGAACTGCGCCTTTGAGGAGAAGCCCAGAATTGATCCCAAGATGCTGTCCTGCATCTCCCTTCTGCTCGGGAAGCCACGCCATCTCTGCTGTTAATGCAGGCTTTCCTGCACTCAGAGGACCCTTGCAGGCTTCCCCGGGGTCTGAATCCCACCTCCAGCCTCCCCTCCCACCCAGTCCCTGTGCTCACCGAGGCCAGACCCATTCTTCCAAAGCCCTCTGATCATGCCAGGCCCTGAGAGCTCTCACAGGCTCCAATGCAGCCAGAAGGAAAACCGATCTCAACCCGGACTCCCAGGTCCCCAGGGGTCTCCCCGCAGCCCCCTCTGCAGGCTTTTTCTCTCCTTCCCCCCGCCCCCCAACCACACGCCCCGCTCTCCCAACCAACAAAATGCCTTGTTCTTCAGACACATCCCTCCTCCCAGACTGTCCTCTTCTGCTCTCAGCAGTTCTGGAACACCCTTCTCCTGACCCTCCCCAAGGCTTAAATTACATCCATCTCGCAAGGCCTATCACAAATGTCCCTTTGGCCAGAAATCCTTCCCTAGTGTTCCACCCTCTCCTGAACCCCTGAAGCATTCTACTGCACCTCTGTGTGAAGTGTTACCATCTGCAGCAACCTCTTGATTTACCAGCGCCCTAGCAAGAAAACATTTGGTCTGCCTTGTCCTTGAGGAACCCATGGTGGTTCCCGAGAACCACTGTTTTCTTTTCTAAATGCTTTTAAACCATATGCTGAACAGTCCGTTCTCCAATTTTGCTAACCGTCAATAGCAAAACTGGTTATTAAAAACAAAATGCGGTCCAACTCCATGCTCCTGGTCCCTCTCCAAACTCTCCAAAACCCTGGTCATGATGCAGGGAGACAGTCCAAGATTTCTTCATCCCAGCCAGTGCTGGAGGTGATACCCCGAGCCTCCCGCTCTCTACCCCCAGCGCTGTTCCCTTAATGTCCCCCCGGCCTTCAGCTTCCCTCCCTTCTTACCAGTACAGTTTCTGCCCTTTCCAGCCTAACTCCCTCTTCTCAACAAAGCGGAATGACGGGAAGAGAAACAGAGCAGTTCTGGGGCGCCTGGGTGGCTCAGACGGTTAAGCACCCAACTTCAGCTCAGGTCATGACCTCTCTCTCGGTTCATGGGTTCGAGCCCCACATTCCAAATGCCTTTTCACATTCTCCTCCTGCTGTTCAGGAGCCCGACACAGTTCTGGCAATTCCAGGCCCCAGGGGCTGGGCTCGTACTCCCTTCCCATCCGTCTTAAACCTGAGCTCGCCCTGGGGTTTCCGGCAAGGCCCTATCGGCCTTCTTAGATTTTAGTCTCCCCCGTGTGAACTTTCAGAACAAGGGTCTTCCCATTTTAGAGTTTCTGTACACGGAATCTCGCATTTTCTGTGATTCGACAAAGCAGGCGTCGTCAGTCCTCTGGTAAGACTTAGGCTGGGGAGGTGCACATGGAAAGAGAGGAGCTAACGGGACGGACAGGAAGACCGCTAGAGGAGAAAGAGCAGGCAGGTTGTATTCGTGTACTCCGGGAACTCAATAAATTCCTCCAGGAGGGAGAGGAAGAGGGGCTGGGAGGCGGGAGGAGGGGCGCAGGGATGGGAAGGAGGGGTAGGAGTGGGAAGCGAGGATGGGGTGAGGGGACACATGGAAGGATGCAGGCGGACGGGGGGCAGACGGCAGTGGGATGACACAACCCCGGGAACACCCACGAGAGAAGACGGGACGGGGCGGTGGGCCCGTGGGGGGGACAGGAGCGTGCAGTGGAGCCAACTCACTTTTTCTCCTGAGTCTTCTTGATGACGAAGGCGATGAACTTCTTGAGCAACAGAATGCAGATGAGGAGCCCGATGACCCCGCCCACGACGCCCAAGATGATGAGGGTCACCGTGTTGTCCACTTCTTCCACTGCATGGGCAGAGCAGGGAGAGGAGGGGGTGGGTGAGGGGAGCGGGAGTCACCTGGAGCCCGGCATTATGGCAGCCCTGCGGCTACAGCCCTCCAACCCCGGGTCCGCGGCCCTCCCCAGGCCTTGCAGCAGGAAGTAGAAGCTGGAACATGGCGTCCACCAGGCTAAGGCACGACACGAAGAGGGCCCTCCCCCGACCCCCTCCGTGCACACACCCTCTCACAGGCACACACGCCGTTCTGGAATAATCCAGACGCGGGGCCACAGCGGCTTTTGAGCCCCAAATTGCCACATCGAATGTCACTGCTTCTTTCTGGGCCTCTTTTGTCCGTGCAGGAAAAATGAAGCATCTCCCTCTAACAACTTCTCTGCGGCAGGAAGTCTTCAGGGTCAGGTCGTCCGGATTTTAACTACAGGATTTCAACAGTCACTAACGAGCTGGTAACTGGAGCTGGTCACTAACCCTTCTACCTCGGTTGCCTCCGCTGAACTCCTGACTTCCGGAACCCCCTCCGCTCCCTGTACCCCGACCTCCGTCGAGAAAATTCCACCCTTCCGGTTGTTTTGGCCAAAATGCTTGCAGTCATCCTTGACCCCTCCCTTCTCCAAACCCCACATCCCATTCACCTGAGAATCCTGATGGCCCTAACTTAAAAATCCCAGAATCTGACCTCTCAGTGCCACACTGGCCCAAGACATCCTGGCCTGGCTGTTTGTAGGAGCCTCTTAACCGGACTCCTTACTTCATCATCTATTCTTGGCCCTGCAGAGAGCTTGTTCCAGGTTAATTCTTCTACTCAGAGCTCTTTAGTGGCTCCCGTCTCCCTCAGGCCCCACACAATATGGCTTAATCTGACTCATTTCTAATTGCTCTGCTCCAGCCACAGTGGCCTCTCTCTCTTTGTTTTTCTTCCCAGCCACAGTGGTCTCTTTGATGTTCAAGTATCTGCCTCAGGGCCTTTGCCCTTGCTGTTCCCTCTGCCTAGACTATCTTCCCAAAGATATCCCCATTGCTTCCTCAAATGTCCTTCTTCTCTGTTGCCTTTTTGGTGCGGCCTTCCCCTCTTTCCTTCCCCGTTTTGCTTTTTCTTCACAACGCCAGCTGTGTTCTCTTCGACGACATCATTTTCTTCTTTATTTTGTTTACTATATATCTCCCCTGACTGGAAGGACGTCGCCAGAAGGGCGCAACTTCGTCTACCTTGTTCGTGCTGTGTCTTCGGCACCTGGAACAACGTCTGCCACACGGTAGGTACTCAATAACTATCTGGTGAATAGAGGAATGAAGGAGTCTATAAAAACGGAGAAAAGATCCCTTCAAGGGGACGTGTGAGGATCAAAGGAGCGAAGGTAAGACCCAGCGCCTAACTCAGGGTCTGGCACCCAGAAATGCTCCGTAAATGTGGCTTCCCTGCCTCTCCTCTTCCCTCATGGAAAGGCTGCACACAAAGTGGGATAACATCCAAACATAGTAGAAGAGGTGATGCTCTACACAGCGTTGACCCAGATGGCTCCAGGCTCATGGCGAGCTGCCTGGACGGCCGCTGGCTCTGCCCCTGACACGGCCAACAGTGAACCCACGGGCATCTCTCTCTCCAGGCCCCACATCATCCGGGAGGGCAGTGAACCCCCAGGAACACAAGAAATGCAGCACAAGCAGGATCCTTGATCAGCTTCCCTCCCTTTTCTTCTCTGCTTCTGTGCCTCCTTAGCCTGGCAGACGCCCCATCCGCGAAGCCCAGCCTAACACCTCCAGCCCCTTCTCTAACCACCTCTAGCGCCTGGAGTCATGTGACCACCTGGCTCCTCACCACCGGCTTCTTCACCGCCCAACCGTTCCATCTGTGCCAGATGGCAACCCCCAACTGGGGTTTAAGCTCCAGAGGGGAGCGATCGTTCTTATCAATCTCGGTTGCCTGTGCCTCTCCACGCTCCACCCCTACTTCAGGTCTCTGCTCACCCGTCTTCTGTCCTACCCTGAACTCTAAACTCCTCAAGGGAGACCACTGTGGATCAGTCGTAGCCCTTTTGGTCGGATACGTGGCATGCGACCAGCAGTTGCTAAGGGAATCCACAAGAGCAGTAATGATCGGCACACCCCACGAACTTGCCCCGCCACAAAACACTCCTAGCTCGCGTCTCTACTTCTCACGGGTACCCTAGGAGAACGCAGATTTTACAGATGAGGAAAACCGGCTCAGAGGAGCGAAATGTATATCACGAGCTGTTCAGCAGCAGAATGAAGTCTTCCTGCTCAGTGATTTGTGCTTCCAGATGTGACCCCAGTAACTCTCGAGAGCACAAAACAACAGAAAACACCAGTGGGGTCCATTTTGCCATTTCAGTGTAACGCTGAGTGGGGTATCCCTGGTCCCAGCCCCCACTGCTTACGTTTATCGACGACTTGGAGGGTGATGGTGGCCTGGTGATGAATATTTTTCTCCTTGGGGTTCCTCACATGACAGGTGTATTTGCCCGTGTCGCTGAATTCTAGGTTCCTCAGCAGAATGGAAATGTTGTTCATCTTCTCCTTAGTGGAGCCCTCCAGAGTGATGCGATCATCGTCTTTTGACTTCACCTTGGGGTCAGACTTCTCATTCTTCACTGTCCCGTCTATGATCTATAGGGGGAAGGAGGGGGGGAAGAGATGGCCGAGAAAGAATCAGAGTCCTCAGAAGTCACGGCATCACTTCAAGCCCATCCCTTAGGTGCCTCCCTGCCCAGGTCCAGAAAGAGCCTGCCGCCAGAGACGCTCCCCCCACTTGGTTTCCTCCCAATATCGATGACTCCGCCTGTCTAACCTGAATTTTGCTTGCTTCACGCTAAACCCATTTTCTGTCATTAAGGTCTCCCTGGAACGCAGCACAGCGCTTACTGCTTTCTTCTTAAAAGCCTTTTACATAATGACTCCGGCAAATCCCACACTCGTTTCCCTCTGTCAACACCCCCCACCCCAGCCTTTGCTGACGCCTTGTCCCCTGTCCATCTGAATTCTGGCCCTCCGTCAAGACCTGGGTCAATCCCAATCCTACGGCACTGTCCATCAACAGCCTCTGAGTTCGGCGTCTAATTACATCCAGAGTTGGTCTCCTGTGGCTTCCTTACTTACACCTTGGGACCCCTACCGGACCACGCGGTGACTCCTCCCTGAGCCCCTGTTGACTGATCCACCCCACCCCCAGCCCACAGCCCTGCCAGATACTCCTGGAGAGCTTCCTCTTGCCTCCCTTCAGGTACAGCTCCCCAGCCCTTCTCCCCTTGGCCTCTTCTCATTTCCTCTCTGCAAGCCTTCCAGAGGTCTTTTCCCTCTCCCGTTTTTTAAATTATTTTCACACAAGCAATCCAAGTTTCAGGTATTCCTTCAGACCAGACAAGGACTCTAGCCAAGAATGCCAACAAATCCCCCAATTCTGGAATCACAGTCTAAGCATTCCTCCCATTGGATCCTTCTGGACAGCTCTGGGAAGAATGCTAGGAGCAAGGGTGACACAAGGTGGATCCTGGGGACCATTGCAGGGATGTCATTCCAGAAGGGACCAGACCAGGGGAACGGGAGGCAGGGGTAAGGCACAGGGAGCTGAGCTGTCCCCTCCCCTCCCCCCACGACTTACAGTCCTGAATGTGTCACTGCTGTTGTACGACCACCAGAAGTAAAGGTCCTGGAAACCAAAGCAGCTGGAGAACGTGCAGGGCAGCAAGATCTCCGTGCCGTTGACGGCGTAGATGGTGGTGGCTTTTCCCACGGACACCTCCAGCGACAGGGACACGGGGAGCAGGAAGAGACCTGTGTGAGAGACACCACCCCCCTGAATAAAACCCCACGGGAATCCCCAGCCTGGAGCTCTGGAAGAGGACACTCGGGCAGGGAGGCGTGGCTTGGCCGGGCAGGGAGGTCTCTGTCACCCTCGGTATCAACTTGGGGAGGACGGTCCTCTTCACTGCAGCTCACACTGCCTGAGCCACCCGCCCTCATTCATTTCTCCCGCCTGGCCCGGGCCGGTGAGCCGCCCTTGTGGCACACGGAATGACCACCAGGGGTCACCCCAACCCAAGAAAAAGGGGCCCTCGCCGCGAGTCGGCGCCCCCTAACCTGCGGGGCAGTCCCTGAAAGTGCCATTCCCGCACCCCGCAGGTGCCGGACGGGCTCGGCCTATTGGCGGCGGGAATGGCCCCTGGGACGCTGCGCGGCCCCCTCGTTACATTTCCCGGATTGGGGGGTGGGGACGAGGCGAGGTCCCGCGCGGGGAAGAAGGGAAAATGGGCAAACCCCGTCCCCGACACCGCGCAGCGGCCTCTTCGTCCTGAGCCCTGGACCCTCGCACCGGCCCCCGGGGGCTGAGAGGCTGAGGGCCACCTCCCGCCCGACCGTGCCTGCCGGGCCGGGTCCCACGGCCCCTGGACACCTGCCGGACCCTGAGAACAGGAGGAAGGCGACCCCCCGGGGCAGGACCGACGGGGGGTGGGGGGGGACCAGGGGACCGGGGGAGGGGGTGGGGTGGCTCGGGGGCTCAGGTCAGGCGAATGTAGGAGGAAAAGGGAGCGGGCAGACCCCGCTGGAGGCAGAGTCCAGACGACAGGGATGCACGGGATACGGGCGGTGTGGAGGGTGCCGGACCGCTGTCCCCTCCTGGCCCGGAGTAGCCCGGACTGTCCCCCACACCCCACAGCCCCTCTCGGCCCTCCTTCCGGGAACGTTCCTCGAGCGCCTCCCCACCCCCCACCCCCCCGCCGGTCTCTTTCTCCCAACCTCGCACCCACTACTCAGGACATCATTGGGCCTGGGAACCACCAGTCTCCACTCGCCTCTGGGACCCACCTCGTGGCCCTGGCCCTCCTCCTGTCCCACAGAGTCCTTTGAGGAGCCCCGCGATAGGGGGCGTGGGGAGGAGGGGCGTCAGAATAAGACGCCTAGCTGTCCTTGCCCCTAAGTGAAAGGGGCACCTGGGGTGGCCCTGAGCGAGGTCTCAGAGAGGGTCCTACTCAGGTTCCCAGCCATCCCCGGAATAATGACCCTTTTTCCTGGGCCCAGAGCTCTGCTACAGGCCGCACGTGGGTGATGCCATTTCATTCCCAACTCACACCTGGAAGATGGGTATTTCTGTAAGACTGAGCCACTCAGGCACCCGGACTTCCGGCTCAGGTCAGGATCTCACTGTGGGTTCCACCCCTGCCTCTGGCACCGAGCTGAGGGCTCGGAACCTGGAGCCTGCTTCCGATTCTGGGTCTCCCTCTCGCTCTTTCCCTCCCCTGCTCTCGCTCTGTCTCACCCTCTCAAAAATAAAAATAAGCATTACAAATAAAAAGGTGGGTATTAGCAATCCTACACTTTACAGACGGGAAAAGTGAGACTCAGAAAAGCAAAGCGTGTTGCCCAAAGTTGTACAACTCGTGGGGTTCTGGAAACGTGAACCCAGGTCTGACTCAAGAGCTAGCGCGCAGGAGGGAGCAGCCCTGTGGCTGCACTGACTCCTGTCCCGAAGTTTCCCTGATTTTTCTTCCCAGACTGCAGCTCCTCCCAGCTGCTTGGACCTCCGCCTGGCGTTCCCAGAGTGCCCGAGCTAGAGGCCCCAGGCTGATCCGTTACTCTCACTGCCCATCTTAGAGACGGGACAGCAAGGCCCCACATGGGAAGTGACTTGGCTGCACTGACCGGGCATGATGGCTGGGCCCCCTGAGACCCCCCCCCCCCCGCCCCAGCCCAGATCCGCTCTGCAGACAGTCCGTAGATGGGTGTTGTTCCCAAGACAGCCAGGGTCAGTCCTTGTCTTAGGGGTCACCAACCTCTCTCTTTGTCCCATCCTGACTCTCAGGGACCTCTTTTGTCTACCGTGATTCCTTCATGGTCCCTAATCAGTTTCTCCTTGCTTTGCTCACCGGAGGTAATGATGCACCTAAGCAGTGCTTTTTAAATGACAGCGAAGGGCTCCAAGGAGAGCCAACGGCCCCGCTTCTTGCACTCAGGGCTCCACTCAGCTTCTTCACGTCCCCTCAGCTGCTGAAGGCAATGTGGAGGGCTCTCACCTCGAAGGTCAGAAGAAACACGCAATGGTCCAGGAACCCATCGTGGCCCCTGCCAGTGTCGATCACAGCCGATACTTATTGAGCATGTACTATGTGCCAGGCACATCGGATCTATACCCATCCTGTGAGCGACGTGCTATGATAGGTCCATATTATAGATGAGACGACTAGCACAGAGAGGTTAAGTGGCTCGCCTTTCGGTCAACAAGAAACATTTCCAGCATTCCAAAGCCCCAAAGCAAGAAACTCCTTTCTTACATCCTAGTAGAGAAGGGTTTGCCCGCCAAGGTTCCCATGAGTGTTGAGAAGTTAGCCCTCATTCTTCGATCAGCTCTTATGTGCCAGGAATTGTTCTAGAATGTGGCTTTCCAACTTGAGACAGCATGGGAATCACCAAGATGGCTTGGCCCACCTCTGGAGTTTCTGATTCAGTCCAGAGAGCCTACCAGAAATTAGAAATTTGCATTTCTAGGGGCGCCTTGGGGGGCTCGGTGGGTTAAGCTTCTGAAGCTTGATTTCGGCTCAGGTCATGATCTCATGGTTCCTGGGCTCGAGCCCCACATTGGGCTCGGTGCTGACAGTGCAGAGCCTGCTGGGGAGTCTCTCTCTCTCTCTCTCTCTCTTTCAAAATAAATAAACATTTTTAAAAAAAGAAATTTGCATTTCTTCATGTTCTCAGGGAATACTTTGGTCAGCAACAACACTTTGAAAACCACTGTCCTAGAGGATTTATCCATATTAACGCCAGCTTTTATTAGAACACCAAAAGGTAGGTATAATTTTTCTCATTTTACAGATGGTGAAACTGAGGCTCAGAGAGCTTACATAACTTGCCCAGGGCCACATAGTAACTGGTGAATCTGGGACTGAGCCCAGGGCATGTTATATGCCCTGTCTCATTTAATCCTCATAATAATCCTAGGAGGTAGTTATTTTTATCCTTATATACAAAATGAAAGGAACAGGCTCAGAGAAAATCACTTGCTCAAGGCCACACACCCGGTGAGTGGAATAAGCAGCATTCACACTCTCAAGGCTAGCTCGGCTCACTGCTCCTGGTTTCCTTTTTCCCTCTGCCCCTGCCCTGCAACACACCTCCCCTAGAGGTCTGGGGACAGCAGCCAGACAGGAGCAAGCGGCCGACTTCGGCTCAGGTCACGATCTCACGGTTTGTGAGTTCGAGCCCCGCACCGGGCTCTGTGCTGGCATCTCAGAGCCTGGAGCCTGCTTCAGATTCTGTCTCTCTCTCTCTGCCCTTCTCCTACTCTTTCTCTCTCTTTCTCTCTCAAATGTAAATAAACATTTAAAAAAAATTTTTTTAAAAGATGGCCCTTCTGTAGGCAACACGAGCTCTGCTTCTGACCCCCATTGTTCCCCCAAACCAAGGAACAGAGTGCGGAACTATGACGGGGAAGCCTTCAGAAGCTTCCTAATAACCACAGGCCTCCCTCGGTGCCCAAGCTCCAAGGACAGCCATAGCTCCAGCCTCCAGTGCTCACTGGCACCTCTGGCCAGGAACCCGCATCCTGAGGCAGATGGGGGGGGAACTCAAGTCAAGGGTCACATCCCCTCCCCAACCCCCGCCAGAATGGGATATCCAAGAACACCAAAAATACACATCGAAAGCAAAATCTTTCTGACTGCTTTAAATAGGGAGAGGCCAAAAAGGGCAAAAGAAGAGTCCAGAACGGAGGACAGGCTATTTCTTTAAGGTCTAGCTCATGACAATGCATATTTCTGCCTGATTAGCGTGTGCCTATGTGGATGACTTAACTCTAATACACTCAGGACTCCCACAGTGAAACATTGCCATTCCCAGCATGGCCTGGAGGGGACAAAGGAAAGGCAGAGAGGCTTCCACGGAAAAGTCCAAAGCCCTGCCCAAGTTCAGGCATCAGAGACGGCGGGCAAGCCTGGGCTCTGCACCGCACAGCCTCCCAGCGGTCTGGAAGTCCTGGCCGCTATGCCTGGGAGGCTCGTGCACAGAAAAGCCAGGGGCCTGTCTCCTGTGTTCTCCCATTGGCAATGCTCTACTGGGGGGACAGGAGGGAACAAGGGCAGATGTTGGTCCACTAGAGGCCCCCGGAAGAGTGCTTCAGTAGGATGACCAAGCCAGGAGCGGACTGGTCAGCAGGTGCCAAGCAGGCCCCACGCTGCCTGCTGACCTTGATAAAGTCAGAGACGCCACAGCCCGCATGCACACCCCAGACCAGGGATGCCTGTCTTTCCTACCTCCTGAGCTTGGTATAAAGACAAAACATGAGCTCACAAAGTCCAAGAAGGGCCTCGGTGAGGCCACCCCTCTGACCTAGGCACCTCGAAGGGAGAGGAGGATGGTATTTGAAAGGAGGGAGGGGGACAGGGCTCACCCCCATCACAGGTCTGGACGCGACCAGGGGACCTCTAGGTCAATGGCCGGTGTCAGCCGAAAATGCCCCCAGGCCGTTCGCACACTACATTGTACTCGTGCCCTATATCACCACTTGGAGGTGATTGTGTCTGTGCGGCCATTTCCCCGGAGTGAAGACGTTGCTTAGAATTTCAACTGTTTAGAATTTCAGTGTGTGCCTGTATTTGGGACTGGGGGCCTCTTTCTGGCTCAGGGGTCGATGAACAAGGTCTCACCCTGTGGAATACCACCCTGAGCCCCAAATCTTTGCCTTTGCTCCCTGAAAGGCCCTGACTACCCAGCGACTCTCGGAGCCTCCATTTTCTTTGCCCTTCTGGGAAGCCTTTGGTCCCTCCACTCTCATCTGGGCGCTGCGGGTATTGTCTGAGGAGTCACTCGAGCTGCCCAAGTTTTAGTAAAGTAAAAAAAGCCCTAGGGGCGCCTGGGTGGCTCAGTGGGTGAAGCGTCCGACTTTGACTCAGGTCATGATCTCGCGGTTTGTGAATTCGAGCCCCGCGATGGGCTCTGTGCTGACAGCTCGGAGCCTAGAGCCTGCTTCCAATTCTGTGTCTCCCTCTCTCTCTGCTCCTCCCCTGTTGATGCTCTGTCTCTCTCTCTCTCTCTCAAAAATAAATAAACATTAAAAAAAAATTTTTTTAAGTCCTTGGCGCATGCAGATGTTATCATTAAATATTCACACCAGCGGGAATCTTACGGTCACCATCAAACATTCCAAGGCAAATGCCAAGGCAGGAAATGGTCTGCCACCTCTCCCCAAATCCAAGGATCAATCACTCACTCTCTCTCACACACACACACACACACACACACACACCGCCAGAGGGGAGGGAGCAAAGAGGGGCAAGGTAGCATGGGCTCTAAGTTTAGCTCCGAGGGCTGGCCTGGCAGCATGGGAGGCGGAAGCGGGCTGACTGTAACAGGGAAGCTGATACGCTCTGGTCCCTGGCCCCGGGGGAGTCAGACAGAGACAGGCTCAAAGTTAGAGCTGAGTAGCAGAAAGTGGGCTGAGGCAGCAGGACAAGACCCCTCCTGGGGAGCAGGGCCCTGGGGACCGCGGGAGGCAGGGCTGGGCCAACCAAGGCCCCTGGGCCCAGAGACAAAGGAAAGATTTCAGCTCCCTCTCCCTAGGCAACCTGCCTACTTCCTGCCCACCCCCAGGAGCTTTGCTGAGACAGAAGTGTGCCCCCGAGAGAGTACTGGATGCTCAGCAAAATCAGCTTTGCCAACAAGTCCAAACAGCGAGCCTGCCCCCCCCCCCCTTGCAGCCACGGAATGGGTGTGTGGGCACAACCAGCCTGCGGCTTATGCAGAGATCCCTGCACTCTCAGCAAGCGGTGGGAGTACCTGTGCCCAGGGCCTACCTTTCGCACTGATCCTAGCACTAGGGCGGGGGGAGGGAGGGCTTTGGGATACCCCCACGGCCCGCATCTCCAGAAAACCAGCCCATCACCCAGTCCAGCTCAAAACCAAGGGCATCTCTCCACTCCTCCTCTTTCCCGCCCTCTTCTCCGTGAACTCCTTACCTCACCCTTTCCTTTCCTTTTCTCTGAGCGGGTCTGAGCACCTTCTCCTTAATTGTGTTCTCATTAAACAAGCCCTTAATAAATACATACCAAGGGAAAGAGGGTTGTGCAACATAGCACCCTCACAAGTGATAATTAAACACAGATCACAGCAATTAAGCAAATCGGGGAACAAGGAAGGGGCGGGCAGGACAGACATATTACCAGTTACAAGCTCAGGAAGGGACTGGCACCCACGTAAACCCCAGCCGCAACAATACGACCTTGGAAACTGCTTCTCTGTTTAAGAGAGGGATGTGTTGTGGGGTTATGAGAAATCTGTGGTCTCAATAAGTGAAACTGAGTTTGACATGGGGTGAGGGGGTGGCGGGGGAGGGACCCCGGGGAGCTTACTGCTTTGTGCCCAGTCTCTGCAGGTGTCTGGGCCCCCAAGCCTCTATCCCTACAGGCCTCACCCCTTCTTCAGCTCAAGAGCACAATCCTGCTGACCTTCCCTCTCACCAGACTTTAGTCAACTGGGGGGCAAGTTGGGCTGACAGAGCCCAAGAGAACTCGATTCTGTCCCACTTGACCATCAATTGGCCATGTTGGGTGAGTCACCTTCCCTCTCTGGACCCTGGCTTCCTCATCCTTAGGGGAACTCTGTGATATGGTTTTCAAACTTCCTGCCAGCTCGGATGCTGCCAGGGAGCTTCTCAAGTTGGCTGTCCAGTTGCCCCTGTATCTCCCCTGCTGGACGGGGAGCAAAGATGGCGCCTGTGTCCCAAGTTCAAAGCAATGCCCTCTGTGAGGGCTCAGTAGCGGCCGCCTGGGCCGGGTCCAAGGAGGGACCCTGGTGGTCCTAAGTCTACCCAGCTGAACAGTCCTTGGGGGGAGGGGGGAGGGGACGTTTTCCACCTGGAGCAAAGTACCAGGACTCTGCCCACCGCAGGCAGAAGGCGGGGCAGAGGTGTTGATAAGTGGGCTGGTTTAATGACTGTAGGAGTTTGACCTCCCCAGGGACCCCTTACCCCTGCCGTGGCCGCAGTGGGCACCCGGGCTGATCAGAGGCAAGATGGGGGTGGGGAGAGCTGGCACACAGCGGCCCCGCGCCCACCCAATGAAGAGGGAGCCTCAAGCCCCGCAGACGCCAACCTCATTAGGGTCACTGCGAAAGCAGCACAAACCTGCGCCCAAGGGACGAGAGACGACACCCGTGTCTTCTCGCCAGCTGTAGGGATGTAAGTAAATCGGTGGCTCCCGAGTGAAAGAAATACTCTACCCTCCTCCGCACCACGTGCATACACGTGGCCACCCAGGTCCGCATACAGTTTATTTACATTTGCACGCACGGCAGCGGCCGCCCTTAAAAGCTTCGGTCTCCCTGTTTCCGGCACAAACGCCTACATCATGTACCTAGCCTGACGAGGGAAGCTGCCAAAAGCCAAATCTGACAAATATAAACAGGAAGAAGGGCAGGTGCCAGAGATGGGGTCAGCTTACATTGAAATCCAGCTATGATTTATGAGGGGATTAGATTCTGGACTGATACCGTTCTCTAATCTCTTGGAGTTCGCCACTCAAAACTATCACGTGTATATTAATAGATATTAATACTCTCTTCCTTCGGGGTCCTCTGGATCTGTCTCCTCCGTCTTCATACTCATCCCAAAACGAAGAGCCCGGGAGCAGGTTAAACAGGTCCTCCCTGTGGTATCTCTTTGCAAGGAGAAGGAAAAGATCTTTCCTAAAAGGGGGCTTGCACCGTTCTCCAAGTGCTTCCAACCCTCCCCAGTCCCTAGTGTGGGGCTGCGGGAAAGACAGTGGGCACTGAGGAGATAGAGGGCAGAGACAAGCGGGAAAAGGGCCAGGAGGAAGGGGAGCCCCCCTCCACCCCCTCCAACTGGTGCATCCCGATGCCTGGGCATCAAGCCTCCAAGTTGCAAACAGCTCTGGGTAGGGGGAGAAACCACCATCCCGACAGTCACAGGTGCAGCCCGCCTGGCATCCCCTCTACGCCCGGGGCACAGACACCCTCCCCCAGCAAGCCTAAACCTCAGGACTCGAGAGACCCCTGCTGCAGCGCCAAGATGCAGCTCCAGAAGCCCGGAGCTGAAGGCGCCAGGGACAGCAAAGAACTAATCACGGGGCTGGCGGCCGTTGGGGCGGGGGACACGCACCGTCCCCAGAGAGCACAGCCGTGCGAGCCGGGCGGCCGGCAAGAAACTGGTGGCGGCGCTGCTCCTTCCGTGCCGCACTCCAAAGCCCACCCGGTCCACGGCACTTCTCTTCTAAGTGTCCCCTCCCCTGGGGGAACAGGGTGGAGAAAGAGGAGAAGAGATCAAGCTGGGGCTGCCTTACCCAAAAGCCCAGTGCCCAGCCATCTCGCCGGGGCCGCGCCTCGGTCCCTGGCCCCGGGCATCGTTCTGTGGTCTCCGGAGCGCGCCAGGGGCGCGGGGACGGGCTACAGGGCACAGCCGCTCGCGGCCCGCGGTCTGCAGTGGGCCGCCGAGCCGCCGCGAGCTCTGCGCCGCCGGTCGGGGCTCGGGAAAGTTAGCGGGGAGAGCGCAAGAGCAGGGGGAGGGAGGGAGAGGAGGGGCCGGCTGCTGGAGCCGCTGCTGAGGGCACCGGGAGGAGAAGGAGGAGCAAGTGGGGGAGGAGGAGGAGGAGGAGGAGGAGGAGGAGGAGGAGGAGGAGGAGGAGGACGAGCAGGAGGATCGCCGACCGGGCGCAGAGAGGAGCGGCGCTGCGCCTCGGCTCTGGACGCGCTCCAGCCGCAGGAGGGGCGGCGGCCGCCGCGGAACCCCGGGCGCCCCCGCCCGCTGCGCACCCTGCCCCGCCTCGCGGGCCGGGAGCCCCGGGAGCGGGCCGGGCACCCCGCTTCCTCCCCAGCGCGGGCTGGGCGGCTGCGGCTCAGCACTGCAGGGCCACCCGCAGCCGCCCGCATCATCCCGTGCGCCGAGCTGCCAATTAGGAGGATAGTTGGGGGTGGGGGTAGATGTGGAGCCTTTCGGGTGTTGGGAGGCTGTGTTGCTCTGCTTTGGGGAACGCGAGTCGGGCGGCGGCTCCCTCTCCCGGGGCCGCAAAAGGACCACTCGAACGTCCGCGGCCGGCACTGCCGCAGCGGGTGAGTGCGCGCGCGGGCTGGCCCACTGCGGACCCCCTGCGCCTGCGGCCCGCCGCCCGCCGCCCGCGCCCCCGCCGCTCAGGGCCCGGAGAACAGAGCCTCCAGTTGCAAACGCCCCCCCCCCCCCCTCCGCCCACAGACCTCTCCCGAAATCGTGATGCTCCTGGCTGGGGAATCAGGCCAGACACTCCCTATGTGCGCCCGCTGCACCGTCCTTCTCATTTTGCCCACCCAGGCTGTCCCCCCCGGAACCTGCTCTGTCTCCCTCCTCCAAGGGATTCCCTGAGTCTCCCTTTTGGGGGTGGGGAGTAAAGGAGCCCAGGGCAGGCCTCCCTGCTTGGGGTTACAGCCAGGTCGGAGGGCTGAGGTGCGATGGCAGAGGAGGGAGCCTTATCCGACCTGGAGGGACAAGCGAGTAGGGCTATTTGCCGGCCACCCAGACCCCCTCCCTCCACCACAGATCCTGTCCGCCTCCCTGACCCTCCAGTCCTTGCAGGTCTGGACACCTGCTCAGATTTGGAAGCCTGCTCCCATGTCACGGGCTGAGCCCTGCAACAGCCCCGTCAGTGCCCCCACTTTCTTAACCTGGGGGTCCCCGGCCGGGCTTTAAAGAGATCCTGGCCTCCTTGAGGTTGTCGGGAAGATGCTCTGTGTTTCCAGGAGAGAGGCCCACTGCCTTTCCTCCGTGTCGCTGTGACAGTGTTGTGGTGGCCCTGGGGTTAGGCGCTGGGGACTCCAATCCCACCTCCAGCATGCACTGCTGCGTGACCTTGAGCAAGTTATGCAATCTCCTGCAGAAGCCTCGTCTGTACTTTGTGATAGTTACCTCGTGGGATGGTTAAGAGCAGTGCTACTGAGACGGAGCCACCGGGAGGGGCCTCAGGGCCTCGCTCTGGCCCTCCTGTGGCCCTAATCTCCTCACTGGAAAAGGAGTTCGCCTGTCAGAAAGGAGGGTGGTCCACGCACCTCCTCCTCTAGACCGCGCTCCGGGTATCCGGGATCCTAGAATTCCCTGCTCAGACGACTCAACCCGGAGCCAGCCTCGTCCCCAGGCGCATCCCCTCAGGAGCTGACCGTGCCAGATGCACCCGCAGGCCCAGAGAGTGGGCAAGGGTCAGCTGTTTGCCGGGGCTGGGGAGTGGACAGAACCCGACATGCAGGGTGGAACGTTGCCAGGCAGACGTGAGCGCCCCCACCCCTGCAGGAGCCGAGAAGCAGCCCAGGGAATCCTTTTTGGACCTGGGCCTCGAATTAAGGCCAAGGAAAATTAATCCATTCTGAGGATAACAGATCAACTTTAACACTTTGGCATCTTGACATCTAACTTCTAGTTAGGCACAGACGTAATTTCCATTCGTCTACTTGCTCCGGGCCTTACAAACGTCAGAAGCGGACCTGACGATGAAGCCTGAATGAGATATTCTTTTATGCAAAAAGTGCTTAGCACAGTGCTAGACAGAGGGTGAGCGCACAGTACCTTTTCGTTCGTATCATTCTCAAAGAGGTCTGTGACCCAAAAATGCTCAGTCTCTTCCCATCTCCAGGCTCACCTCACCCTCTCCTCCCCACCCGAGATCCTAGACACTAGACCAGCAGGGCGGGCATCAAAGCTGCCCACTTTATTTTTACAGCAGGGGTCATGTTTCTCAGAACAGGAGGCTGAGGTGAGGGAGGAGGTGAGCCAAAGGGAAGGAAAGTGACCCCTGCCCAGAGAAGGGGGAGGGGAGGGGACAGAGCTCTCTGGATATCTTTAGATCCTGGCGACCGGAAACGGGGCCAGTGTCCCCGGTGCCCTCCGCGTCCCCGCTGCCTCGCTGCTCGTCATTCTTCACAGCCCGGAGAATTCTTAGGAGACACACACATTTCACAGATGAAGAAACGGGCCCAGAGAGGTAGAGCGTGGAGCCCAAGGTCACAGAGAAAGCGAGTCTTAGAGCCAGGATTAGAACCTCCCCCACTATGTGATTCCCTCTGTCCACGCCCCCCCAGCTTTCCTTTAAAGAACATCAGGAGGGTTCCACACTTGGGCAGAAGAAGTGCTTGAGAAATGCATTAGTGGCTAGGAGATTTCTACATTTATAGAGCACTTTCCCGAACAATTCTCAAAACCCTAGACCATTGATCCAGCTTGGAGGGTCCTCCTGAGTGTGCTGGGGAGAGACTGACCCTTTGAAAAACGTCTCCTTGAGGAACCCTCCCTGATTTAGCCCCCTTCGCCCCGCTCAAGAGCCCCCAGTCTCTGGGTGGGGGACGTGATTTCGGCACTTGGCTCTTTTCCCTCCTTCTGCTGGAAATCCCTGGAGGGCCGGGATGGTGTCTTGGATATAAGCCCCCAGCGGCACCCTGGAGGCTTGATCCTTGCTGGTGGCTGATGCACACTCAGGTCCTGGGCAGCCTGCTCAGAAATACCCTGAAGAGCAAGTTTTCAGGGGTTGCAGAGAGGGAGTGGGCCTCTGAAGTATCAGGATGTGCTGTCATTTCTCCGGTGGAGGGAGGGAGATGGGGCCTCGATTTAGGGGGAAGGAGGTTGTCTCCTGGGTAGGGGTCACGTAGGTTCTTTGAAACAGTTCAGGTGCCCTATCGGTTCCTGCCCTCGGGGAGCTGGAGCGGAGCCAGGAGGGAGAGCATAGGAGGGAGGGAGGGTCGGTGTGTGGCTGGGGAAAGGGGGAGCCCCCAACAGTTCTGGGAGCAGAACCCCAGCCCCCGGTGCCCGGGAAATGCTCTCCCAAGCGAAGGAACTCACTCCAGGGGCGGTCCCAGCTTCTAGCAGGGCAGGCAGATGGGAGGCTCAGTCCCCTGCTAGTTCTTGGAAAGGTGGCCAAGACCCCGGCAGGGGAGGAGGGGAAAGGGACACTCCTATGAGGTCTCGGGAGCTATTTTAAGAGGAGTTCCTCCTAAGTAACTGGGGCCTGGCAGGGAGCCTCCCCCCGCTCCCCCCCACCCCTCCCCCCACCCCCCGGCCCCTGTGCTGGCTCCCCCATGCCCTTGCCCCAAGGCCCCTCTCCCCCTCCTCCCCCAAAGCCCCCCACAAGCGGCTCCTGGCCCTGGCCCTGGCCCGGCCTTGCCGATAACTGAGCTCACTGGCAGTGGTGTAGACTCGGAGACTCAGAGACCACGGGGCTCTGCGGGGAGCCCCCGCCCTCCCACCTCACAGCTCCTCTCCCACCAGCCTGGGATCTACCCCCAGAGGCTGCTTCTCCCACCACCTTCCCTGAGCCGCCCCCGACCCCGACCCCTCGCTTATAAACAGAGCCCCAACCTCAGGACGGCGGAACTGCAGGCGCCGAGATCCTCTGCCTGCATTAATTTAAAGTTAAATGCCCTCAAACCTTTCTGCCTCTCGGGTTGGGGCTGGGTGCACGCCACCCGCACAAACTTTTGGGAGCCTCCTTCCTAGTGCGCCTGGGTCTGTTCCCTGCCCGTCCCTCCCCGCCACTCGTTCCCTCCAGCTCCGAGTGCCCGCTCAGCCGCCCCCGGCCGCTGGCTCGACACCCACTGAAGTTTGGCAGGTGCCGAGGGGGTTAACAGGACAGCACGCACCACACCAGCCCGCAGGCACGTGGTCTAGCGGCCGGCCGGGAGCCGGTCCTGGCCACCGTGCCCCTGCTCCCCAAGCCCACCTCGCCTTGTGGCGTTGGAGTAGAGATCAGCTCTTCCTGAACCCTCCTCACCCACCTCCACTTTCTAAGGGCTCTGGGCACAGGCAGGCAAGGCAGCCACCGCCTCCATGCCACCCATCATCCTCTTTTTCTGTTTTCTTCCAGGTTCTATCCAAACATCCTTTCGGGCAAAGGGGGTGGGGAGCCCCAGACAGATGAGCTCATTGGGAGGAGGAGGGCAGAGGGAGGAGGGAGCTGAACCGTCCTGACCAGAGAGGTGCTCACCGGGCAGTCCCAAGCTGGAGAGGGGCGTGTGTGTCCACTTCCAGGAGCAGGCATCCGCTTCCCTGCGGCAGCTCAGAGATGGGGTGAGTCCCCGGCATCTCTTTACTCCGGGCCACGTGGGGGTGGGCTGCGAAGCCCCGGGGCAGGGTCTCAGCTACCCCGCCCAGCACCCCAGAGGTTGTTTACTCACTGCTTCGAGGCTTGCCATGACCCCTGCCCTCCCGTCAAGGGAGCCGGGGGACTCGGGAGGGCTGGGGGCTGGGGGCATTGGGAAGGTTTCTCATCCACTGCAGCCCGGTTGCCCCTGGGACTACCTTGTCAGCTGGACGGCCAGGTGCCCTCCCGGACCCGAGACCCAGTTCTGCCCTGAACGGGGCGCTGAGACAGACAGACCGAAACAGAAATGTAAAGTGGTATGGAGCCCCAGACGGGACTCCCTGAGTGTTCTGATGCGGTCCCCTCTGAACACGGTAGTGCAGGAGCAGCAGCTTTCGGGATTTCGCAAGGGGAGGGCTGGGAGGATGTGAGTAGGAGGGGAGAAATGGCAGGGGAAGAAGGTGGGGGAGATGGAGAGTCGGCTCCTTGGAGTGAAGGGTAACTTGGAGAAGTTGGAGTGTGACCCAGGCCCAGGAGGAGGGGTAGGAAGCAGGAGGCAGCTGCCCTGAGAGCGAAGAAGGGGTTTTACGTGTTTCCAGAAGCCTAGAGGAGAAGGTGGCCAGAGACCAGAGACCAGAGACCGGGGCTGTTGGCACAGAGCTGTGCGGTCAAGGGCTAGGCCACGGAGGACGGGGGTGGGGGGGATGTTAGGAGTCCACCGAGAAGGCTTTGCCTCTGCTTCCAAACACTTTTGCCCTTACCTCGTCCATGGTCATTTCGAGGTTGGCTCTGAGGCACCCTTCCCCCACTCGCTCCTCGACCTCTGGGCTGCGAGAGGCCGGTCCTCTGCCCCCTTCTGTCCTTCCTCGCAGTGTGATGTGACGCCTTTGGCATCGCTCTGCCCTGGGTTTGAGTCCTCTGCTATTTTCTAGCCATGTCACCTTGCGTGTAGACGTCCTAAGTATAGCAGAACCTTGGCCTCCCCATCTGGAAAAGTGAGAAAAGGATGCATATTTGGGGAGTTGTCCTGAAGATTCAGTCAGCTGACGTCCCTGGAATGCTTAGCTCGGGGCCAGACACAGGGTAGGTATTCAGTAAATGGCGGTTATTCTTACTAGTCTAGCCGACTCTCTCATCGGTTTCCCGCCCCCCCACCCCACCTCCCCAGCTCTCTCAGGCTGGACTCAAACCCAGCCCCACAACCCTTCCACTGCAGCGGGGTGTCCACACGGTGTGAGTGGGCCACAGGGCAGGGACGGGGAGGCTGAAGCCTTTGGTGAAGCTGGGAGGGCCCACGGAGGAGAAGGCGGTGAAGACTGGCACCTTCTAACAGTCTTGGCTGGAAGGACAGGGGAAGCTTTGCCCTGGCCGGAGGGCCAAGGACACAATTTGCGCTTGGCCTGGTCTTTGGAAAGAAGTCCCCGAGGATGCTTGACCCCAAATCTCCACCTTCTCCCAGACTGTTTCTCACCGCCAATAGGTGCTCGCCACCTCCCCTCTCCCCACCATGGATGAATCAAGTAAAGATAAATAGGGTGAAGGGGCACGAGGGTACAGAGGCAAGCTGGGGAAGGCTGGGACTGAGTAAGTGGCAGAGGGACAGGAGCTGGCCCGTGCACGTCATGTTAATCTTCAGGCAAGCAAGAGTTAAGCCTCCTTCTAGCACTTGAATCTGAAAATGAGGCCTGAAGAGGGTCATTGTACTTTGGAGGCATCCAGAAGTATGCCCTGATGTATGAATCTTTCGACAACACCCTCAAGCTATGCTTGAATACCTTCCGGGATGGGTATCTCATTACCTCCGAGAAACTCAACCCTCTGCACATCTCTGACTTCCATTGGATCTCTGTCTGCCTCTGCCCACCAGCCCTAATGTGTCGCCTTGGGGCACAACGGCACAAGTCTAATCCCTCACCCTGTGGCCACAGACCTGGCCACCGTATCGGCCAAGAGCTGTGACACACGCTTCCCCTCCTAGTGGGATGAACCCTCTTCGGCTGCCCACGTGCCCACAGGAGGGGCTCGCAGTCTGTTGAGGCAAACAGCTTCTGGTCCCGTGCCACCTGTTTTACGGGCCAGTTGTCCCGGTTGAGAAGCAGAAGCAGCTGTGGTTGGGATAAAGGTGACTCTGTCAGGGCTGCGAGGGAAAGCCCCTCCCGTGGAATCCCAAGTAGCCCAGCTGAGCACCCAGTGCCCACGTGCCCCCTTCCCTAGCACTTCCTGGACGCTCAAAGGTCATCACTGCCAGAGAAAAGGAAGAAGTTACTTTCCCGGTCTTTCTCCCTTTTCTAGCCAGAGGCCTCCTCAGCCCTACAGGGGAGGGGGCTCGTAGGCAAGGCCACCTCACTTGGGCCATCTGAGAAGAGCTCCCGCAGCGCCCTGCCAGCACGGACCCTCTGAGCCCTCCAGATGCCACAGAGGAGGGCCAGGGACCTAGTGGGTGTTGGTAATCCTGTGCATCAAGCCGCCCAGCCCCCAGGCCCCCAGGCATTGCCCAGCCCCCTCTCACTGATGGCTTTTAGATACCACCCCCACCCCCGCAATATGAGAGGGAGACAAGTCACCTAAGAGGGGCCCACATACAAACCGACATGAGGCCAGTCACGCTATGGGGGTGAGGAACGCGACCCTGGGAACTGGAGCCAGGGGACGTGAGTCTTCGCGTCTGATGGTGGGTCATCCTGGGGGAAGGCCTTACCTGGGGAGGAGAGACTTGGTTTCCTGCCCAGGCTCTGTCGCTAGCCAACTGTGTGACTCTGGGAGGAACACTTTCCCTCTCTGGATCTCAGTTTTGTAAACAGCCCTTACAGAAAGCGTGGGGGCCTCTTCTAGCTCAACCAGGCCCAGCGGGGGAGGGGCAGTAGGCTCCTGGGCCGATGTGCCCAGCTGTGCCCAGACTGTGGGAAGAATGGCAGGCCTAGACCTAGAGCCTGAGAAGAGATCCTGTCTTGTCCTTGACCCACCCTGTGGCCTTACGCCGATCACCGCCTTGTGGTCCTCAGCTTCTGCTTCAGGACAGTCAGGAGGCTTGGCCAGACGGTTCCCAAGACCCCGCCTGTCTCTGATGTTGTAAAGATCTAGTCTCCCTTCCCGGTCCTTTTGGCCTTCAGGACTTGCCCTAGAGACTCTGAAAGCCCTCCCGCCACTAGGTAGTCTCCTATTCCATGGCAGCAGGCCGTGGGCAGGAGGATGGGATGCCTAAGCCCTGCAGGGGGCGCCAGCAGGAAGTGAAGGAGCCTTGGGAATTGAGAGATTCTTGCACGGGCACCTCTATCTCAGTGGGGGTGGGGGGGGAGGGTGCAGGGAGGGGACAGGAAGCTGGTGGCCAATTCTGAGCACGGGAGTGGGAGCCAGTCCTTCCCCCACGAGGCAGCTCATTCTGCAACATCACAGCTACCTGCCCCCAGGCCCCAAGCACCCTGGGCTAAAGAACATCAATTTAAGGGAGATGCCTGAGCCAAATCCAACCCTCCCAGGAAGCAGGCCCAGCTCCAAAGTGCTCTGGGAGAAGAGCCCCCAAATGAGGAAGATGCTGACTCCACCCCAGAAAGAACCTGCCAGAATCCCCAGTGCCTTCTGCTGCTCCTCGGTCCACATCCCCTGCCTCAGTTTCCCTATTTGTTAACTAGAGAAGCACCCTCTCTGACATCCCATCCTTGGAAGGACCCAGGCGCTCTGAAAGACAGACATCCTTTTAAAGCAAGGTGTCTTTGGTTCTGTTAAATACCGGGCACCTCCCTTCTGGCTTCTCTCTCAGGTAGCAGCTGTAATCCTTGCCAAAGTTACAACTACCAATATCAGGATCCTTCTGGAATATTCTAAAATGCAGCTGACCACTAACCGCTGGCAAAGGCCTCCGGGTCAGCGGGGAGTAGACAGAAATGACAAAGAAACCAGAAGAAAAGTAGGAACCGGCCACGTCAGCATTTCTTTGCCATTCAGAAAGTTGAGGCTTTTCTTATCTGGTAAGCCCCTGGGCACGTGTGTGTGTGTGTGTGTGTGTGTGTGAGAGAGAGAGAGAGAGAGAGAGAGAGAGAGAGAGAGAGATGCAGAGGCATAAAAACAGGAAGCAAGAGAGAAAAAGACTGTGTCTGGAACAGTAGAGCTCCTGGGCCAGGGGGTCGTCTTTGGTCCTGAACTTAGGGAGATTCGACTGCATGTAAATAGGATAGGGCGGCACTCAGACGGGACATGGACAGCCTGACCCTTCCCCACAACGATCCTCACCCGTGAAGGTGCATCAGGGGAGTCTCTGACCAGCTGTCATCTATTTTTCCTGAACCCAGAACAGGCAAAAGAAGTGTCTGCCTAATCAGACACAGGTTAGAAAAAGGGGGCAGGAAGGATGGCCCCTCCACCCACGGAAAAAATAACATCAGTGTTAACAGTGGTGGGGACTTAAATGGTTGTCAGCATCCCAGAAATAACCGGGCGCCACCGCCAAGAAGTGGGTGTTCAGCCACCCTGTCCTCAGGGTGCTTTCAAGCTGGATGGAGTCCCCCAGGTTTCCGAGACAAGGCAAACGGGGAAAGAGAGAAGGCATTTGTCAACATGGGCAGAGCAGAAGGACCTCGTCCTTGCTGGGGACCCGGCAATGTCAGTGGGGCTACCAGGAAAGGAGCATCAGGGGGCCCTGTCAGGATCCTGGCAAAGCCTCTCCCGCTCTGCGCCCCCCAAAAAAGCCACACTCCAGGGATGTTCAGGGAGACGATCTGTTTATTGTAGCCAATAGATCCAAGCAATGAGACAAACTGCAAAAGAAACGCGGCAGCTGGGCCCCCGAGGACCGTTGAAGTTTTTCTCCCCACCACCCCTTCCAACCACCCGGTGGCACGTGAAACCTAGAAAGTGCCTAATTTTCTCCTCCAAGGGCACAAAGAGCTAGAAGAACATTCTGCAGTTTGCCTTTGGTGAATCAACTCAAAACATTGAGAAATGATTGTTCCCCTCCCCCCACACCCAGTATAACTTGTGGGGTGGACGCAGTGAGATGTTGTATATTTGTATATATATAATATATCTATACCTATATATAGACTATGTACAAATGCATCAGCAAGCTTCAATAAAGGAAGACATCAGCAAGAGGCACAGCAGGAGACACGGGCTGTCTATCCTTAAGACAAGTAGCAAGGGAAATTTCTGGATTCATCCCTCCATCTAACTGCACCACGCCATTCCCATGGCCTGGGACTGTCTTTGGTGACCTGGCCAGTATTCTCAATTGTCCATCTGCTTAACCTGACCTTGTAAATACTTCCCAGCCCCGCTTCCCCAAGGGGACTTAACGAATCCAATTAATCAGCTTTTCCTTTTTATAAATTGGGAATCACTGTGATTAGTCCCCAGCGAAGGGGCGGACAGCTATTTTCAAAGCCAGTTTCAAGGCACCTCAAGGCATTTCAGTCCTGAAAAAATTGTACTTTGTTCTTATAAGCTAAATCCCATGGGTCGGCCAGCCCAGCTCTTTACAGGGGCCCTTAATTAGGAGGAAGAGACAGACAAGGAGTTCCAAGACAACAGGAGAGGCAGGGGCGGTTGAGAAAAACAGGAGACTGGACCCAGCCGAGAGCGCGGTGACGGAAACACGCAGCCAGAAGTGGGCTTTGCAGGGAGAGGACCAGCTTGCTGGTAGAAACTAGAAAGCAGGAGAGAGAGATAGCAGCCGTGGAAACATGTCACCGGTTTCCCACCTCTACTCGCGCAGAAGCCCCATTTGGTTCCCAACCTCATCGCCCTGGGGGAGGCAGCTGGAGGAGGCCCCTGGAAGAGATTCTAAGCGGCTGCAGGAGAAAGGGCGCATGGGGGTGGGCACCTGGGGCAGAGGTGGCTCCTGGCCCACCTCCATCCGCTCGGGCCTCTGAGGCCCCACTAGGTCAGGGCACTGCAAGGAAGGAACCCGGAAGTCTGGGGCTTCTTTACGGAGAGCTAGGACTTCTTAGAAGAAACCTAGGGGATCGTGCAAAAACTCCCCTAAATGTTAGGAGTCCTGGAAAAAGAAAGCTGCCCCACTTTTCCAATCCTCGGCACAGACTTTCACTGGTCCTGGGAGAGGAGAGCCCTTGAGGGGTTGCCGAAAAGTGAAATCTGCAAGCTGCAGAAGTGCGTCGCCACCTTGGTCTCAGCTGGCATGGGGTGCCCACCGCCCGTCGCTCCCCTCTTCGCTGGTTGGCTCCAAGGATGGGCTGTGTCCGCCTGCCCCAGGCATCCTGGTGGCTTAGCCCACCCCCATTGGCAGTGTGTTGATTGGCAGTTAGGTACTGAGCTGGACTCACCTGACTCAGGCTGCCTGTCCCCCACGCCGTGCCCACTCTTCCTGGTCTACCACCCTGTTCCCTGCGGTATCTTCTCCCCCCTTTCCATCCTTCCTTTCCTTCCCAGGGCCCGGATTCAGGACTTTCTTCCTTCTTCTCCAACTTCAGCCCTGGGAGCAGTGGCTGCACAGGTGGAATGAGATGCACCAAAAAAACCCCAAAAACAAAACAAAACAAAACAAAAAAACTAGTCTTGGCCCCCACGGGGCTGACCTGCAGTTCCCAAGTCGTCTATGGCTTCGCGTGCCTCCCTGGGGCCCGGCACAGTGCCGGGCACACGGGAGATGCTCAATGAACGGATGCTGAACTGGAATGAATTAAACGGAACCTCCCATATCGTTCTCGCCCCAAATCGGCTATCTGATGGGGAGAGGCAGAGGATGGTCCCCGAGACTGTCCCAGTCCTGTCCTCGCCTCCTTTCCTCAGACTCATTCCTGCCCTGGGCACTGACTTCCTGCGCCTCGGTGGCCTCTGAGCTCCTGGAAAGGCTGGGAAGTGCTGAAGAAGGTCAGCCTGGGGTGGGGGGGAGGGGGGCAGGAGTGGGGCCTTGCCAGCAGCTCTGCCCTCCCACTCCACCCCTCCATCCCGCCACCCCCCCACCCGGCCTCAATCACAGCCTGAAGCTGCTGCCCTGGGACAGCAGCAGGCCTGGACAGCCCGTCTCCCTCACCTCACCTCCCTCGTGGACCAGCCCGCAGAGGCTCTTCCCACCCAGAAAACTATGGCTCTGTTGGGTCAAACAGGAGACTGAGGAGCCAGAGGAGGAGACGGCGGGACCCTCGGTCTCTGCCAGTTTGAACCTCAGTTTCCCCATTTGTTGTGAGTGGCTTGCCTGGTTGGTCTCTGAGGGTCTTCCAAGGTAGTGTCCACGTCGGCAGCTTCTCTCTGTCTCGCTCCCTCTCCTGAGGCTTAAATAATCAGTCCCTTCCTGATGTGAGTATAATGGCAGTGAAAGTTGGCTCTCCATAAACGCTACTTTCTTCCCCACAGAGGGAGGCCCTGGGGCAGGAAGGGTGGGAGCGACCACAGGATCTCAGAGGCTCCAGGAGCCCCCTCACACTTCCCTCAGGGCGTTTCCTTCCCTGTTTTCTACCAAAAGCCAGCCCAAACCCTGCTAACTGGGAAAGTTTGAATGGAAGGCCTGAATGAAGCCCCCACTCTGCACATCGGCTCCCCCATCGTGGCTCCCACCCCTCCTTAGCCCCCCACCTTGGCCGCTCCCGGCCTGGGAGGAGTGAGGGTGGTCAGCCTGTGGGAGAAGGCAGCCTGCGGCCAACTCCACTTCACAATGGAGCCCCTGCCCCTTCAGACCTTAGCCGGCTTTGAAATTTGTCTCCTGTTAGTGGGCGACTATGGTGGGACATGACCGCCACCTGGGACGCTACAACCCGCCCGTGACCCAGCTCAGTGACTCTCTGTGCAATGCCCACCAAAACTCCCGAGGGATTGGCAGCTGCCAGAAAACCCCCGAGGCTTCCCTGGTAGCAGCTATGGACGGAGAGGGGGTAAGAGCAGAGTTTCCTGGGCCGAGGCTCGTCTCCACCTGCCCCCAGCCCCTGCTTGCCTTCAGTGCCCAGGAAATGCACGGTCCTCCCTTCAACGTGGCCTCCACCCAAGTGACAGGACCCATCGGCACCCCAGCCTGACCGGGCCACCCGGCCTGGAGCAGCCGGGGAGCACGGCGATGCCACCGCCCAGGCTTTCTCGAGGCAGCACAGGAAAGCCCCTCTGCCACCCGCCGATCCTCCCTGAGGCCCCACCGGACCAGTCCACAAACCGGGCAGGCTGGACAGCTGACCTCCCCCTCCGCCACTGCCCACCCTCCCCGCCTCTCTTTCCAGGACCCTCACACAGGCCTCCTGCCTCCCCTCCGGGACCGGCAGTCTGGAGCCCACTTCCCCCTCCCCCAGGGCCCACGTGTCCCACACCCCATGGCAGGTTTCCCCTGAATGAAAGAGAGGTGGGTCACTCTTGGTGCGGGGTGGGGGACGCGAAGTGAGGGGCTCGGGGGGCCCCGGGTCGGCACTGGGAGCCTGGTTCAAGAGAAGCACACCAAGAGAGGGCAGGCAGGGCACACGGTGCGGGGCAGGGGGAAGAAGACAGGACGCGAGGGAGGGGCAGCCGGGCCGCCGCGTTACTTGGTGCCATCGTCCGCATTGCCCTCTCCGTCTGTCTTGCCCTCCTCCTCTGTCTTCAGGTCATCCGTGCTGAGTTTCTGCTCTTTTTTCCTCCTCACGCACTTTACTACCATCAGCACCAAGATGACCACCGCCAGAAAGCCGCCCACGGAGGCGCCCACGATCACCGCCACCGTGGAGTCCCGCTCAGGGGGCTCTGGAGGACAAGAAACGGACCCACTGAGCCCCGGGGCTGGAAAAGGGGGCCTCCCCCCGCCCCCTGCTCCCCACAGTATGTGCGGGGTGGTCCTGACTGGGCGCCCCCCATGGAAAGGACGTTGGTCAAAAGCAAAATCAACCCAGGCCCTTGACCTCCACGGGCCCGCCCCCAAATCCCTGGGGCACCTAAAAACCCCAGGGGATGACAGTAAAACGCAGGATTTAAGACCACGGATTTTGAGATCGAATCGACCCAAACCTGAGTCCCAACTGCACTCTCCGTTTATGGTGTGACCTTAGGTAACTGACTGATCTGCTCTCAGCCTGTTTCCTCGTCTGTAAAATGGGGACAGTAACGATGCCTCCCCCACTGAGGCATTTTTGACGATGACCTGGGATAGCGCCCACGTCGAGGTCAGCCCTCTCACGGAGACATAGCAAGGGCCCCACGCACGAAAAGCCGCTATTTTCGGATGATGATCGCGACCGAGGTCGCGGTAAGGACTCTCCGAGACGCGGCCCCGGTCCCCAGGGAGCAGCGGAAGAAAAGCGGAGGCCTCCCAGCCGGCACAAGCCCCAGGAGGGCCACGGGCTCTCCAAGGGCGCCCCGAGGGCGGCCGGCTGGGATCGGGCTCCCCGCTCTGCCCCCTCGCCCCTCACCTTCCATGAGGACCTGCAGGTAGATCTTGCCATGGCCCCGGTGGCGGTCGGGTGGGTTCATGATATAGCAGTTGTAGATGCCCTCGTCCTCGAGCTGCACGCTCCTCAGCGTCACCGACACATCGTACTTGCTGGGGTTCCCCGAGAACTCCACGCGGTCTCGGAAACGCTCCAGCTTCAGGTTGATGATCTTCATGCGGAACTGGAGGAACTAGGACAAGGGGCAGGAGGGGAGCTGGATGCATGAGGAGGTGTGAGAAGAGTCGGGGGGTGGGGGTCCACCCCCGTGCGCCTGTCTTCCCGGAAGAGAGGCGGTTACCTCCAGGTCTCTGTCACCCTCTCGGGGCCCCCGCGGGCGGCACGACACGCCTTCTGCCAAAGCCCTCTGGAGCAGACAGCACCCACCCCGTCCCCGGGAATACCAGGGTCCTCATCCAGTGCAGGGACAGGTGGTGGGAAATGGGGGCTTCACTCGCAAGGGCTCCTGCCTCCCCTTTCACCCCCACCCACCTCCTTCCCAGGACTCACCATCTCCTCAGAGCAGTTGCTGCACTCCTGGTAGGTCCAGTTCAGGGAAAACTGTTTGTGGTTCACCGTGTAGCAGGAGTTGAAGGTGCAGGGCAGGCGGGCGTCAGAGCCATTGAGGACGTTGAGGGTGGTAGGTACTGTGATCTCCATGCTCCGCGCTGGTGGCACTGCGGATGAAGCCGCAAGCTGGTAAGGAGTCCGGCTGACAGGGCTGGGGACAGGGCGCAAGCCTTCTGCACCAGGTGGGCGTGGAGAGAGCTCTGGCAGCGGGTGGGGGCCCTTCTGGCTGAAACTAGGGAGTGGGGTCAGGTGGGCCAAGCTCATAAGGGGCACCTGATGTGGCCCTTGGGTAGAGCAAGGCTGGGGTGGAGAGAAACCGAACCGTCTGTTGAGGGTGGGGCAGACAAGTGGCCCTAAGACTTTCCCAGGACCATGTCATGCAGCCATTCCATCCGGCTGTCCTGCCCTAGTCCCACCACTGCCACCTGCTAGCTGAAGACCTCGGACGAGGGGCTCCGTTGTGCCGACCCCGGCTTTTACCTCCTTCCCCACGGCTTCCAGATGTCTCTGCTGAGCCAAAGCCCCTCCAGTGTCCCCCACGGGGTGGAAAGCCTTGAGGATGGATGGAGACTCAGAAGGCCTTGCTCTCTATACCCCAAGGTCGGAGGAAAGCAGTGTTTCCAGCCCAACCCCCGCACCCCACCCCCACCCCCGCTTATCCTCCCCACCCCCCACCGGCCCCTAGCAAACAGGAAAGAAGGCAGACAAGCAGCGGAAGGCTAGAGCCATCCCAGAAAAGTAGGTACGATTCCAAGGGACCAACTGATGGGTCTCCAAGGACAGGAGTCCCTTTGGGAGATGTCAAGCCTGGAAACGCCACAGCAGGGAGCTGATACAGGCTGAGGGGGTGGCCGGGTGGGAACAGCAGGTTTCTGTCACATCTGATAAGCAGCACCAGACCTGGTCCAGAGGAGCTGGGTGCTGGGGCTGAGAAAGTTCTGTCCCACTGAGACATCCTAAGCAGAGCAGAGTCTAGGGGGAGGTGAGCGAACCCAGGCCCTTCCAGCCGAAGCTGCAGGGACCCTCAGAGGGCAGAAAGCCTGGGACACAAAATTTAAGGGGGCGCCCCCCCTCGGGATCTGGCAAAGGCCTCCTTAAACCATACACCGCGGGCACCTCACCCTAGTCCTGACCTTAAGGCTTGGATTTTCCACCAATATCGTCAAAATGTCATCCCCAAAGATTCCTCTTCTTTAGAGGGGATAAACAGTGACGTTCAGCATCAGCCATTCATTCACTCATTTACCTGATATTTATAAGCCACCCACCATGCCCGCCCCTGCACTTAGCCTAGGCCCTAGGGGACATTGCTGTGACAGGCAGCGTCACTGCTGCGACATGAAGCTTGTGTCCTAGGGAAGGCAACAGACATTAACAAAGAAAAAAATAATAATGTAACTTTAACCTTGGGGGCCAGAACTCAGAGTTAGGATTTTCTTTGGGTGAGATACAAAGCCACCAGGGGCCTGGGGGCAGGGAGTCGTGGGCAGAGGGGTGGCTAGGCGGCTGCTGATACAGGAGTAGCATAGACCAGGAGACCCCGTGAGACACGGGGTCCCATGCTGCCTGTAGTCGGCTCGCAGAATGTGGACAAGCCCCTTCACCTTCCAAGCCTCGGTCCCCGGCTCTGCAAGACACGGCTGGCCACACCCACCTCCTGGGGTTGCCACGGTAATTTTTCAAATTATGCAATGTAAATTGCATGTAAATGCATTGATGGACAGTCTGTCATCCTACATTCTCAAATTCTGCCCCCTAAACAGGAAGGCCTTCCAGGACAGTCTCCTCCCGGCAGAGGGCAGCCCCTTGGAGTTCCCCCAGGTCTGGCACACAGCCCAGGCCCGGCAGCGGAGGCCCTGCAGGGCCCTTGTTTTTCACGCTGCTGTATAGCACAGACCTGCCGGGCCCCACCACACCAGCAGCCGCACCGCAGCCTGGAAGCCTTCTGTTCAGCCCATCCCTTAGGATGCAATGGCCGGGGCTCGTGGGCGGGACGCTGACGAGCAGGAAATGCAATAAAATGCTGGCCATAGAGGTCACGACTGAGCCTTCGGTGGAGGGATTAGGGGTGCGGAGCCCCCTGCAAGGCCAAGGCTCCGGGGTGTGGGCTGAATACTCACCAGGGGAATACGAGCTGGGGACGCAGGGTGGGCCGGCTGAGAAGAACAAAGCCCAGTTCCCCCATCCCCGCTTTCATCACCATTATGAAAGCACCTAGCACAGCACCGGGCAAGGAGGAGGTGTGCAGAAAATGCCATTGCCGCCCCCGCTCTGCAGAGGCAGAGAGATCTGCAGGGAAGGAACCTGGCAGGGCCTTGTCCTGAGCTTACCTCTTATCCGAGGACGGCCCTGCTTCTCTAGCCCCTTCCAAGTTCTGCTACCTTCCCAGGGCCCCCTACCCCCAAAAGAGCCTCCAGGTGGCCCCAGAAACCAGGTGCTGTGAATCGGGCTGACCTATCCCTGGCCCCTTTCCCACGCCAGCCCACATCACTCAGATTAGAACTTGAACGCCACAGGGAAGCTCCCTCCATGAGGAAGGAGCCAGCACCCTGCCGCATGGAAGGACAGAGCTGTGGGGAGGCCTTTTCTGGCTGGCAGGAGGGGAGCAGAGGTGCAATGCAGGGTCCCTCTCCCGCACCCCTGCAGCAGGCGCCGGGAGGAACACGCGTGCCCTCTAGTGGTCAGAGAAATCTAGCAAATCCCAACAGCAGAGAGGGATGGGATCACCAAATTAGTGAAAGCCAGGAACAAGCCGGGGCCAGAAGGTGGTTCCTGACTCCAAGGAGCCCACCTCAGCCTGAGTCCCCACCGGGGCTTTAGGCCTTTCACAGATCCAGGCTCCCATTAGAGACGAGGGAGCCATCGTGCAACAAGGTCAGAGCTGTGAGCAAAATCCTGATAAATTCTGCTGCTTCCAGAAAGTAGCCGAGTCCACAACTAGGGCCACAGAAAGGATTTCACAATAACAAAGTGCTTATTTACCGCAGGCCAGATGCTGTTTTATGCATTCCTCATAAGATGCACGCAGGCCTCATTAGATACATACAATAACCCTAATACCACCCCACTTTCCAGAATATGCAATTGAGCAGAGAGAAGGTACGTGAATAGCCCAAGTGTATAGCTAGTAAGTGGCAAAGCTCAATTTGAACCCAGGCTGCCAAGGTTCCAGACAGGGGTGAGGGGTTGGGGCTGGGTGAGGGTGTGACAAAGCCAGGGACCAGGCCTCCTGCCGTCTCCATGGCAGACCCCGCCCCAAACTGCCAGCCCCCAGCTCGGGGCAGGCTGGCCAGAGGAGAATGGGCCTATTTAAAGGAACCTCCATACAAGGAAGCCCAGTCCTCCTGGTTGCCCCACTTGGGACCAGGTCTGGGTCTCGTGATTACCAACTCACAGAAAGGAAATGGGGATCAACAGGGGTACGGTAAGGATGTGGCTTCTGGTCTTAGTTCCAAAACATCACCGGTGCCCAGCCCTCCCCATTTTCTCCAGGGCGCATCTGGGCACCCCAGGCCCCCTGTTATCGACTGTTCTAACTGAACCATCTCTCAGAGATCACAAAAATTTGCTCACCTCCGGCTGAGCCCTGTCTCCTGCAAAGACAGAAGTGAATTCTCCCACTCCTCTTTCCAACCCTACAGCCCCCTATGAGGTAGGTTTATTTTCTTCTTGCTTAAAAGAGAGAGAATGTGTCTAAGTAGAGAATGTGTCCCCCCAACCTTCTGAGCACACTGTCTCCCGGGGCAGCCCCTGCATCCCAGGAGAGCGTGGCACCCAGATCCTGCCTCCTGCATTCAGACCCTCCCCCCTCCCCGTGCCAGGATCTCCCCCTCCAAGCCCAGTCTAAGCCACCCCCCCACCCCCGCCCCCGTGCAGCATGAGCAAGCTGTCCTCATCACCCCTCCGCTGGCTCCCTGTTGCTTTCGGGATCACGTGCAGGCTCCTGGGCACAGCTTCCAAGCCCTCTGCCATCTGGGGCCAACCTAGGTCCTGGCCTCCTCTCCCACCAGCTCCTGATTCCATGCTTCCTCCACTTCAGTGACCCCTGACTTCTTACTTTTCCCAGCGACTCCACCTTCTCTCACCCCTCCAGGCCTCTTACATTCGTTTTTAATTCCGTTCGGGAAACTCATTCACCCTTCTACACCCCTTGCATAGCCTACACTTCCCGGCTTATAAGGCATACCTCCGCGGCAGCGGCCCCCGTCCCTACCGCTTCCACTTGTACATGACCGGGAGGCAGAACGGCATAGTGGCCAAGTGGTCTGATCTCAGGCGAGGTAGTTAACCTTCCAGACCTCAGTTTTCTCATCTGTTAAAAGGGGGGGCAATAATAGAACCTAGCTCCTAGGGCTGCCGTGAGGAGTAAGTGGCTTGCTAACATGTAAAGCTCACAGCTGCCTGGGACGTAGTCAGCGCTTGACAAAGTTTAGCTGCTGTTATTGCTGTCGTTGTTATGATTGTTATGATTATGACAGCACCTATGATGTGGCGTTGTTATTGTTTATGTGCCTGTGTCTCTCAGGAGGCTCCAGGGCTGATTCTTAGTCATCTTGGTATCCCTGGACCCAGAACAGTGTGTGACACACAGATGGGCACTCCGTAAAAGTCTGCAGAAGGAAGGAAAGGCACTCTCCCCTCTGTGTCTGGATCCCTGCCCCCAGCAGCAAAGTGCAGCGGGCGTGACTGAGGACCAGACTCCACTTTCTAGGCCTTGCCTAACATAACCCAGACTTTGGTAACCGGGCTGGGGCTGCGGAGCCAATGGTCTTAAGAAAAACTCTGGGAAGTCCAGTCACGTGGATTGCGTCTAGCTAAAAACTAGTCCCACCTGTTTCTGTTGTGTGTTCAGCAGGTTGCCCAGCTGGTCCCCTTCCCCGTGACCAGCTGTATAGTCATTCTCACAAACCCTGCCCCTGATGCGGCCCCTCCCTTGTCATTTGTTCCCCCATCTTGGAGACCGATGCCATTACAACCGCCAAAGTTCCATCTTCCGCCTGAACCCCTTAGCCTGGGAATGCCAGAGCATACCCCATCTTAGCATCAGTCAAGTTTGAGTTCAAGATCCCCATTCCTGCATTCTCTACCACCCAGGTTCGCCAAGGCTCTAGCTTCCTCCCACCACGACCTCACAACCCCCACTCCCTGACCTCTTCCCTCCAGACCCCATCCTCCCCTAAGACACACCCTGGTCCTGGTCCCAGAGCCGCCTTCCTTTCTTCACTCTCACAAGACTGCCCCCGCCTGCAGGAAGCTCTCCTTAACTCCAAAAGGAGTCACCTGTCCTCCATCCCTGGCTCCTTACACACAGGCCATCCACCCAATTCCTCATCTTTTTGCCTGCACTTGATGGAGATTCTTTGATCAATTATTGTTAATATAGCAGTACCGCTTCTTGAACATTGGGGGCAGTAGAACTCAACAACTAAGTACCCGTAGTCAGACAAAAGGTTCAAATCTCAGCTCGTCTTATTCTAGTCGTGTGACTTCAAGTTATTTAATTTCAGTCATTTGGTTAATTTCTCTGTGCCTGTTTCGTCATCTGTCACAGGAGGATCATAACAGTGTCTACCTCGCATGATTACCGATTATCGCGAAGACTAAATAAGACACACAGCGCGCGGGTGCTTGAAAACATTCACAAAGTTCAGCTATTATTGAGCACCTGCTTTGTGCCAGACTCACAAAACACCCAGGCCCTCTCCAGTTTACCCATGAAAGAACTGAGGCTCAGGAGGGTCTAGTCACTTGCCTATGCTCATGAAGTAAATGGCCAAGATGGCTTTAAACCCAGATCTGATTCCCAGGCTCGCCCTCTTTGTACTGCCTGAGCTTCCATAACATTCCTGCTCTGTTGCTAATATGTCCAGTAACTCCGCAAAGCCAATAGGCCATATCATGCAAGCTGCCAGGGGCTCTGTGTTGTCTCTGTCTAGCACTCTTGCCCAATATCCAACACAGCAAACCAAGAAACAGAGAAACAGAGAGGGAGGGAAGGAGGGAGGGAGGGAAGGAGGGAGGGAGGGAGGGAGGGAAGAAGAGGGATTTTGCGATTGGGGATATCCCCACTGACAATCCTTGGACTTGACCAACTGCTACACCAGCAATGAGTAAGTTTAGGAGCAAGAATGAAACTACCCACAAAGCAGGCTTGCAAATCACTTTGGAGCCCACCTCCTCACCAGGAAGTCATGAGGGGTCAAGTAAGAAATTAACATTTGGATCACTTGACATGGCAGTCTCCAAGGCTGGGCTGGTCTTGAAGCCACACTCAGCCCATGAGTCCCTTTTTTTTCTTCTTCTTCTTTTTCTTTTTTTCCTGAGTCCTTCACCTGACCCCTCCCCCACTCCATCTGGCCCAAGTCAGAGGCCACCATCAGCTTCAGAAAGTGTCTTCCCAATACAGAGACCATACCCCAAGCCAACTTGCCACCTGCACCCCCACACATTTCAACAAATCAATGGTACAGATTTCCAGGAAACAAGACCCAGACTCAACTTTCTACCCCCGGCTCCCCCAAGCATTCTTTCCTAATATCCTAAATCCACCAGCTTCCAAAGATCAAGGTCCACAAAAGAAGCCCCTTAAGGGAGCATTAAGGCCCAGGACCCCACATTTGCAGCAGCTGAAAAAAAATCCACGAGGAGACTTGGCAGATCAACCTATCTTTTGCCCCCACCCCCACATAAGTCCGTTTTAGGGAAATCCAAAGAAAAACCACCCCCTGTGATAACTGTCACCCCCAAGGAACACTCAGATCCCCCGACCCAACATTTCTGTGGCCAAGTCATACCCGCGTTATGCAGTCCTCAGCAATGTCTCCCCCGGTCCCCCGGTACCTCCCTTCCCAAGGACAAGAAGGGAAACTCAAGCAATGTCTTCTTTTCTGCCCCCCAGCCCCCACCCTCTTCCAGCTGCGGCTACACTTCTGGACCCTCAGGAGCATGCAAATGTGTCGTCTAACTTACCCAAAGAGAAAAAGAGACTGAGCCCCGTGAGACTGAAGGCAGGGCGAGGTAGCCAGGCATCTCTGTGCATTTTCAGAGACTGAGATGTTAGTCGGGTGGGATATGGGAGAGGGTGGTTTGAGGGGCCGAGGGCTACAAGGGAGGAATGGTTAGATGCTAAAAAAAAATGCACAGATGTACTTCAAAGACACATACAACATTAAGGAAGCTTTATTTCCATCTCTCTAATATGGCCGGCTTATATGTTGCTGCTAAAAAGAGAGAGGGAGTGTGTAAGGGAGAGAGAAAAAAGGGGGATGGAGTAAATTTTGTGGTTGGTGGATTTTGAAAAGCAGGTGGGAGGGCATAAAAAAAGTCTTTCTGAAAAGGACAAAGTTCCCAGGAATTTTTCCCCTCAAAAACAAGAACTAAAGCAAATCCTGCTTTTCTTCTTCTTCTTCTTCTCCTCCTGAATGATTGTTGGGTTTTGAAAGCTGTTAGAGGAGCTCATTCATTTCAAAACTGCTGTAAAGTGGGGAACTCTTTTTGTCATTTAAAGACACCCAAAAAAGGACATGTTTGTTTTGTGTTATTTGGAAAGGGTTCAGGGAAGTGAGTTGGAGAGACTTTCAGGAAGTAAGGGCTTCCTCATTTTTCTACCATTTCCACTGAAAACAGAACATGTCAAAACAGGCTGATGCAAAACCACCTGAGACTTTACAATCCAATGTAATACGAACCTTTGGGAATCCTGATATCCGATCAAATCAACAGTGAAAAGACATTTTTTGAGACAATTGGGAAAAAATAAATATGGACTGGGTATTAAATTATATTAATAATAATTCTTGGAGCTCCTGCGTGGCTCAGTCGGTTGGGTGTCCGACTTCGGCTCAGGTCATGATCTCAAGGTTCGTGGGTTTGAGCCCCGCTTGGGGCTCTGTGCTGACAGCTCAGAGCCTGGAGCCTGTTTCGGGTTCTGTGTCTCCCTCTCTCTCTGCCCCTCCCCTGTTCACGCTCTGTCTCTGTCTTAAGAATAAATAAACATTAAAAAAATTTTTTTAAATAATAATAATTCTTAATTTTGTTGAACGTGGTAACAATATTGTGGTTTTGTTCTTGCACATCTTTATCTGTTATACATACTGGAGTGTTTATAGGTGAAATGATACGGTGACTGGAATTTGCTTTAAGATATACCAGGGGGGGAAAAAATGGGGGAGGTGACACAAGACAGGACATCGCTGTTGATTATTGAAACCGGCGACCGTTGCAAAGGGCTCATTGTACAGGTCTCTCTTCTGATGTGTATGTTTCAAAACTTTTGGAAAAGGAAGGCAAAAATCAACAAGGAGGAGAACTTGGGGTGAAGTCCCAAGATGGCCCTGAACGCAGCAGGTGGCCCCAGCTCTTCTGGGGAGACGTTTAAGTAAAACAAAGACTCCTGTGTGGCAGTCCCTCACACTTGTGATGGGCCATTGGGCCATGGGCAAGAGGAAGCAATTAAAATCCTTTTGCACTGGGGCGCCTGGGTGGCTCAGTCGGTTAAGCGTCCGACTTCGGCTCAGGTCACGATCTCACTGTCTGTGGTTTCGAGCCCCGCATCGGGCTCTGTGCTGACAGCTCAGAGCCTGGAGCCCGTTTCAGATTCTGTGTCTCCCTCTCTCTGCCCCTCCCCCGTTCATGCTCTGTCTCTCTCTGTCTCAAAAATAAATAAACGTTAAAAAAAAATAAATTAAATAAAAAAATAATAAAATCCTTATGCACTAATTCTGTGCCAAGAACTTTACATGTGACATCTCAAACTGAACTGTAACTCTGGGCCAGGTGATTTCTTCTTCTCTTTTTTTCACTGTAAATTAGGAAACTGATGATGTGGGAAACAGAGGCAGAAGGAAATGGCAGATAAAATTAAATGTCCTGGGGGTGCCGGGGTGGCTCAGTCGGTGGAGCATCCGACTCTTGATTTTGATCATGATCTCACAGTTCACGGGATCCAGCCCCACACAGGGCTGCACACTGACAGCACGGAGCCTGCTCGGGATTCTCTCTCTCCCTCTCTCTCTGCCCCTCCCCTGCTAGCGCTCTGTCTCTCAGAATAAATACATTAAAAAAATTAAATTCCCTTATAACCTGCAGCCCGTTGATAAATACTCGAGGCAGGCGGAGTAGAACATGCCTCCAGGAACTCCCTTCTGTCTTAAGGTTCATGCTTGGCTAGAGGCAAAAACGACCTGAGCTTGACAATAGCTAGGCCTCCGCTCTCCTGTGAGTCTTCTTTGGTATATAAACTTTGGAAACTCTCCCTTGCCTTTGCCTCCCCTGGCTCCCAAGTCTATAATCAGTCTCTCCTCACGGTCCCGGGACAGCTCTTTCTGCCCAGGGTCCCGTCCCCGTGCTTTAATGGAGTCACCTTTTCTGGCACCGAAGACGTCTCGAGAATTCTTTCTTGGCCATCAGCTCTGGACTGCCACCTGTCCCAGGCCCCGTCGCTGAGGCGGACAGAACCGAACCCACCCCAGTTTACGTATGGTCGTCAAGGGCAGAGGCAGAGGCAGGACGCAAGCTGAGGCCTGTGTGAAACACTGGGTTCTCCCGGTACTCTACATGGCCCACCGTGGAGATGCAAGTCCTTCTCTCGGGTTGTTCAGAGACGTGGGAAAGAGAAGACCGAAGACCGGAAGGGACGTAGCAAGGAACCTTTGCATAGGATGCAAGAGGAAGGTGCCCCAAGCAGGGTGTGGAGGAACCGAATGGGAGCTGGGAGCAGCGCTTGGCAGGAAAATCTAGCCGCAGCCGCTAGGCTGGGAGAGGCCAGGTGGCCAGGGTTGGGTGCCAGTCGCTGAAGGCAGAGGGGTAGAGAGAGAGGAGAGGTCGCCTAGGGAAAACTGTCCTCCAGTGGCCACGGCCAGTCCCCATCCCTGCTGCCCTCTGGCCCCAGGCCTCCTTGCTGCAGCGGCCGGGCTCCTAGGTGTGCAGGGAGGGAGAGGAGGGAGAGACCTCGCCACCAGCCCGGGGCCTCCACTCTGCCGGTCCCGGTCTGTGTCTGCGGAACAGCCACTCAGCCACCCGTGCTGCCGCAGGCACATGTCAGCCAGAGAGTTTTGGTTTGACGTAGCCGGCCTCCTCCTTTTCCTTAATGCAGTCGAGGGAGCCCGTGAGGCTCAGGGAAGCAGCTTACTCCGCTCATTGGGTCTCACGCAGGGACCAGAAACTTCTATCCTGGCTGGGGACATAAGATAAGACGCGTGTCTCTGCTTCTCTCCAAAATGTGGCTAAGAGAAACCAGGTGCGTGATTTATAACAGGACGGCCTTTGAGCGACTCAGTCCTCCAGGACTCAGGGTCAAACGAGATCAGGGGGGCGGTGGCCTGTGGCAGGGTCCCGCGGGAGGAGACAGGCCTGGCAACCGTTCATGGCTCACTCGGGCCTCCCAAGGCCCATTTGCGCCAAAAGCGTAAAGCTTCCCCAGGAGCCAGTGAAAGGCTGGGAAGCTGAAACTCAAAGAGGTATTTTGCAGAGTGTAGACACCAGTATCAAAGACGGGCTATTTGAGGAGTGAAGCCCTGCTTTTGGCATTTCTACCCGGTGCCATTTACCCCTAACTTTTTACTGGACAACACCCCATCACCCACCCTGCTGGGAGAAGCCGTGTTCTAAATAACCCAAAGGAAGGTGGTTTCCTTTCGCCCTTGGAATGCCTCACTGAGGCTACCGAGAGCCTCCCTAGGTAGTTCGCCTGAAAGCCTGACTTCTCGAAGTGTGGTTGGTCCTTGGACCGGCACCCTCAGCATCACATGGGAGCTCCTTAGAAATGCAGACTCCCAGGCCGCACCTCACACCTAAGAAACCACAATCTGCATTTTTAATAAGATCTCCGGGTGATTCTTGAGCACATTAAAGTCCTGACTTCAACTCGTATTAAAAGGTTGGCATCCCGTGAGCCATGGGCGGTGAGAAGCCAGGTTCGGGGGTTGGGGAGAAGGGATTGGTAAGCAGGGACAAGCTTAGGAGGAAATGTTGGTCTCAGGATCTGCAGAGCACCCAGCTGCCCGATGAGAAACCACCAAGGAAGGGACTCATCGTTACTCACCTCTCTTCTCCGCCCCGTGCCCTTCTGCAGCCATTGCACACCAGGTGGTTTCTCTGACCCAGGACTTCACACCTTGGTGTCCTTGCCTTCGCTGTCTCCTCTTCCCGGAAGGCCCTTCCTCTCTGGTCTGTTCAGCAGCCTCCTAGTCTTTCTTCAAAAAGCGGCTACCAACTCACCCGCTCTTTGTCTTCTTCGTACCTCGTCTCTCTACGCAGAGACGTAGAGACGTAGAGACGTAGACGCCTGTGACGCGGGGTACATTCCCTCGTTTGTGTATCAGTTCTCTCGCTCAGCAGACCCAAATATCTATTCCGTGTCCCCCACGTACTAGGACTAGAAGCTAGAGACTCCGACGTGAATGAGATACAGCTCACCCTCGGAGAGCTCACGTTCTAGATAGGGAGACAAAGGTGTAAGCGTCCCTCTCCAGGGGGCACAGGAACAAAGGCACGCCTGGTATTGCCTGGGTGTCAGAAAATATTGTCACCTTTTGTTTACACATCTTACCCCCCCAACTAAACTACAGCTCTTTAAGGACAGGGACTGGGTCTTATTTGGAGTTTGAGCTAAGCCTCTACTGGTCCCTGAGCACATGAGAATAAATGTCTACATCTGGGGAGAGGGCAGAAACTCCGTCAGCCAGAACTTATGCGGCCAAGGCATGGTAGGACCCGAACTGGAGGCCTCCCGGTACATGCTGTTCCACGCCATTTCCACGAATCCTATTTAACAAGGGATGGACCCACGTGGTCGCAGGAGAGATGTAAAGAAAAGACACACAAAGCAGGATCTCTAAAAGCTTAAGATCTCTTGGAGAAAATAAAGCCTCACACTCGTAAAACAAACAGAGAACATGAGGAGATAAAATCTGGTAAGTGTAGAGACATCCGGGAAGATGGCAGAAATAATCCACTCAGGCAGGACTGAAGCAGGGCCTTGAAAGAACGTTGATTTGGGCAGGCAGAAAGGGAAAGGGAGTTCCAGGCAGGGAAACACCCAGAGCAAAGGCTCAGAAGCAAGAAAGACAAAGGTATGTGGAGCAGAGGGTTCCGTCATGAAAAGAAAATGAGAGGCATGGATGGGTGGACAAAATGGCACCCAAACTCAGGAGGCCATGAACACATGATCTGAAAGTCCTGAGAGAGGCAAATCTCTGTTGTTTGCACCATCTACAAAATAGGAAAGGTCTCTGCTCTCTGAGAAAACTCTGAGTTCCCTTATTTTTTGATAAAGAAGGTACATTTGGGAGTTGAGTTTTACAGAAGTGGCGATGGACTGCCTCATCTCCCTTGAGGAAGAACAGACCACATTTGCAAACCAGCTGGCTAAGACCAAAGGTCAGTAGTGCTTAGAAACTGTGTTTATGCTTAGTAAGAGGATAACTGGTCTGTGTGGGGACAAAACTTGCAACCTAGGGTTCTTTGGCTCTGAGTAACTAAGTCAGGGGCAGCGAGACCCCTCCCAAACACACACACACACACACACACACACACACACACACACACACGCATAGCGCTAGTATTTTATCAAACAAACTGCCAGTGTAGACATGTAACCATATTGACTGGCCAAAAGGAGAAAAAGTGGGTGGCAAGGGGAACGAAGACAAAAGGGCTGGCGGAAGCTGCAGCCCTTTCCGGGAGGTACTCTCCAGGTTCCCAGTGGACAGGCTGAAGTGTTTTCAGTTCCGGTAGCCAAGCTCTGAGGCTGCTAGCTTCTCTATTATTCATGGGTGGCCCCACCCGCTCTACTCCTTCAAGGCCAATTTCTGTTGGCAAAAGCCTGCGTACTTCTGGAAGCCTTTGAACATGAGAGCATCTGGTGTTCTAGGGACTTAAAATAGTACAAATTCAAGTAACAAAACTGCTTGCTAAAAGGTCTACAACAAGGAGATCCAGCTTGCGTGTTTCCAGCAGCTCTCCCACCGTCCAAACGTGCCCCCTGGGAGCTGTGCAAAATCCTCCCCTCAGCTCAGCTTCGGAGCCCTCTCTTCCTTTGGGTGGGATAGAGGGGTTCGGGGTGTGCGGGGTTCAAGCACTTCCTGCCCACAGAAATAAAAGGTAACGAGAGATGGGGACGGAATCATTAGAAGACAATCCAGCCGAGGAGGAACTCATTGGAAGGGGATGGAGGGCCCACGCCAGGCACTGGCACCTAAACCACCTCATCTAGTCGCCACAAAAAACCCTCTGGGTCTCCATTTTATGTATCGGGAAACAGCCTCAAAATCCTGAGTCAACCAATTGCCATATCGAAGAAAGAACAAAAGGCAGAGCCAGGGTTGAACCAGGCTTGTTTGAGCTCGAAGCCCATTCCCTCTTCCATTTGCCTTCATGCTCCTGGATTGAATAGAGAACCGCCCGCAGGAGGAGGGCATGAGGGAGCAGGCAGCTCTTCCGATGGTCCCCACGGGGCCGTTATAGTTTTAGGCAAAATTAGTATTTGACAGCTGTGGATTTCCACTCTCAACCTTGACTTCAGGCCTGTGTATAAATGAGACATTTGTGGGGAGGTCGGGCTGAGAGACAGAAGGAGGCTTCCTCTTCCCCCTCCTCAATTACAGTTGTTCTACCCAGAATGGAAACCAAACTTTGAAGGAATCAACTTCCAGTTCGGGCACGTGGAACTCTGGAGGGGGCGTGCCCCCACTTCCCCGACCCCAGCGCCCTCCGCAGGAGCGTGTGGGTAACTGCACATCCCACCCTCCAGCTCTTACCCTAATTTATTCTCTTTGACCCAGAACGTCAGATGTTAAAATCACCATCCGTCCACCTAACTCTGTACCCCGAAGGTCCTCATCCTCTGCAGATAATATTTGAGGAAGTGGAAAGTGGGCTCTCCTTAGCCCAGGAGAGCATGTTACTTAATAGCCCAGAAATGAGATCACTTCCCCTCCGTGAATTCTTAGGATATGAAAGAGTCTCTCCGTTCACTCTACTTGTCATGGCAATACGTGTCACTTCTCTGATAGGTCTTGGACAGGATGCACGTATTGCAAAGTATTGACATCCTCCTTATTTAGAGCTAACAGGTGAGAAGGAAACATTTAACGACTCTTAGCCATGCTGCACAAGAACGAAAATGAGGCTACAGGCCTCCGAGTAGACACCCAAGAACAGTTGGTAAAAGAGAAAGAGGCAATAATGGGCGTGTAATGAGAGGGTCCTGATGTATGGAGAGTCAGGGGAATCCTTCAAAAATGCAGCCGCACTTGAGACTGGACCAGAACTCCACGCCCTGAAGGGCTAAGCGGGAAGGATGGGGTACAGAGAACGAGGAAGGGCCTCAGCAGTCGGAGAAAGGAGGCTTGAGCAGAGCCCAGGCTAGAGACGGGAGCCCAGAACCAAAGGATCTTTGAAACAAACCTCATTAAATCTTACAATGGTACCAAACGTATAGGGACCTCCCCCTTCCGACCAAGAGTTAACTCAGCGGCCGTCTACTTTTGGCAAACCAACAAGCTCCACTTTTGAAAAAGACAGACAGATGCCCAAACTCCACCAAGGATGCCTCTGGTGAGGCCCAGGAAAGAGCCACCAGCCATCCTGATACCAGCCAGGCCAACAGCTGCCGGGTTAAATCCTTGAGCCACATTCATTCCAACCCATTCACTCCAACCCATTCACTCCAACCCATTCACTCCCACACTGCCCCAGGGCCAAAACTGGCCTGCAGTCACTTCAGTCTGAGGGACTCCTGACTCTAAATTCCTCACCAAAGACTCCACTCCCCCCTCAGCCGGGGCATAAACAGGATGATTTCCACAAGCCACGTTTATTTAGGGGTAATTTGCCAAAGGAACCGCTTGGGTTGGTTTTGACTTCTGTGATTCTTCCCAGTAACCCATCCATGGAGACCAACATCCAAGGGGAGGACCTGATGGAATGCAGGAGGCCACTGCGGCGGCTCGGCCAGGGTCCCCAGGGCCAGTGTCCCGCTCCGGAAGGAGCGCCGCCATGCTTCTCTCCATCGGAGCCCGTTCCTCCCGAGCTGTCCCGTCTTTCTGCCAGGTTCTGAACCCTCCTTCTTCAGCCTTTTGACCAATGAGGCAGGAAGCCAACTGGGGTGGGGGCAGGGGTCCGGAATGACCAGACAGTGACTCGGGACACACAGAGGACAGAGTCTGTGCCACTGCTAAGGACAAAAGGAATTCTCCTTTCTTCTCAAAAGGCTTGCTCTGGTTTGGGGATTCCCCCAGCTGACTTTTCTTCAGGCGGGTTATTTGGGGCTGACCTCAGAGAAGGCCAAACTGGGTGCTGCAGGGGAAGGGAGGGAAGAAACAGAGCACATTTGTAAGTATTTTGATCGTAATAGTTGCCATTTATTGAGCTCTCTCCATCGATCTGGCCCAATTCTGAATTTCACAAGCACTGACTCTTTAGATCCTCACCACCTGGGAGGGAGGTAGTCTTCTTCTTCTCACTTTAAGGATGAGAAGACTGAGGCTCAGAGAAGCTAAGTTACCTGCCCAGGACCATCTAGCTTCTAAATCACAGAGCCAGGATTTGGACTCGCATCTGCCCAGCTTCAAAGCTTGTGACGTCAATCAGTATGCCATACAGCCTCAGAGAGGGGGACACAGGCGTGGTGCCCCCTTCACTGAAATAAATACGATCAATTCAACAACAACAACAACAACAACAACAACAAAATTGCAGGTTTATTGTTATCCCTGCTCCCTAATCGAGTATCACCTCTATACCTGAGGTCTCAAACAAATGGCCTGCGGGCCAAAATCTGTCCGGACGCTTACTGAACTTGGCACGCGGTCTTTAGAAATAACTTGACCAGCTCCTAAAGGCCTTTGAGTTTTGTGGCTTTGGCCTCTCATCCCCCTTGCTTTATTCAGTTCCGTTTCAAGAGGACAGAAGTGCTGTTTTCCAGTTTCAATGCAAGTACCTACACTGAACACGGGGAAGGTGGACCTCACAGAGTTTCTGCAGATAGTGTCGCCCAGGTGAGGACGCACTCAGCAGCAGCTACCATGCAAAGGTCATCAGCAGGTCTGTGAGAGGCCGGACAAGGCCTGGCAGGGACCGCAGCGTCACAGGGCAGTAGCAGGAGAAGGCCAGAGGGGTAAACATGACTACACGCAACTTCGGAGTGGAGCTACTGTTGCACTTGGTGGAACCAGGCCAGGTCCCTGACCTCACACTTCCTTGGCAGGGTCCTTCTCTGCCGCGATCATCTGGGAGTCATGTGTCCTCAGTGCCGTTGTGACGGGAACAAATGCGAGCAAGAGGCCAGCCTTTCTGGGCCCAGCAGAACACCACTCCTTTCATGGCCGGGGTGCCCATAATTAGTCTACAAATAGTACCGTGCCCGTCGCCAGCTCACCCCTTCTGTCCTTATTCCTACTCACTGCGCCCCAGTTGGCTTTTCTACATGCTGTACTTCCCTGTGGAGTGGAGGAAAGGGAAAGAAGGAATCCGACTCCCTATTATTGTATGGAATGCAGCAGGCAGCCCTCCTGGCGATCAGATTATGTCCACGCATCGTAAGTCACAGAATTTAAAAATGTAAGAATTGGGGCACCTGGGTGGTACAGTCGGTTAAGCCTCTGACTTTTGATCTTGGCGCAGGTCATGATCTCACGGTTCATGAGTTCGAGCCTCACATCGGGCCCCAGGCTGATGGTGCAGAGTCCTCAGTCTCTCTCCTTCTCTCCACCCCTCTCCCGCTGGTTCTCTCTCTCTCTCTCTCTCTCTCTCTCCCAAAATAAATACACTTTTAAAGACTTTTTAAAAATAAAAAAATAAAAAGGGAAGAACTGGAAGGGACTCTTGGATAGGAAGGAAGATTGCCACACAACGTTTGTCCAAGGATCTACGGTACCCTCCTCATTAGTCGTGTTTAACCTCCAATGAGGCAGGGGCACTTTGCTCATGCCTGATAAAGGTGCCTCTTCTCGCCACTAAAATCCATCACCGTTGGCCCTAGTGACGCTTAACTACTCGAGATTGGGTACGAAGGCAAGATTGGTCTTCTACCCAGCAGGGCCTCAGCCTTTCAGACTTCCCTACTACTTAGAAAGCATCACAGGGCAGGAGCCCTCGGCAGAGTCACCTCCCTGGGTGACCCAGCCACGCCCACCGCCTAGGAGTTTGCCATATCCTCGCCAGCTCCTTCTCCAACCCCCGTCACCTGGCTCAGCCAGGCCCAGAACCACTCTCACCATGGTCATGTAGGTGGCCTCTGCCCTTCCACTCGATTCTTCTTCCTCAATCAGCTCCCGTGTGGTTATTGAGGAGTAAACATGTTTCTAGAGGGGGGAACGGGGGGAGAAACGGGATAAACGTTCCCAAAAATCGGCAAATGTTATATGCCAGAGAAAATGGCCATCTGCTACTGTTCACAGGGCATCAACACCAGAGGGTTATTGAGAGCTAGAAAATTATCGTCAATAATGACAATTCAGTCCCCAGTCTTCCCCCAAATTAAGAAAATTGGCTAGTCGGGGAAGAGCACTATTTTAACCACATTCTTTGCTTCAAAAGATAAACATCTTTGGATGGCCATTTAGGTAGCAGCAGGGAATCCTTATCTTGCCAGATTACTTGTACCCTGTGCTTATTTCCTTCTAATTAGAGGCTTGGCACGATGGCACTGATCAGCAGCTAACTGCGGTTATCTCTTTGACAGGGTTTATGTGGCAGGAACAGCCCTCCCTGAATCTCACATCTGTGAGGTCGGTGGTAGTATTCCTGTCACTATTTGGGGAGGCGATGTCATCCAGTGATAAATTCTTGGGCTTCTGAGGCCCCAGCTGCGACAAAACCTACTCTTGGGTCACAAACAGGCCGAAAGATGGAAAAGTAAATACTCAAAGAGGAGTTTTTAAAGGAAGGAAGGAAGGAAGGAAGGAAGGAAGGAAGGAAGGAAGGAAGGAAGGAAGAAGGGAGGGAGGGAGGGAGAAGGGGGAGGAAGAAGGGAGGGAGGGAGGGAGAAGGGGAAGGAAGGAAGGGAGGAAGGAAGGGAGGAAGAAGGGAGGGAGGGAGGGAGAAGGGGAAGGAAGGAAGGGAGGAAGGGATGGGAGGGAAAGGAGAAAAGGGGAAGGGAGGGAAGGAAGGGAGGGAGGGAGGAAGAAGGGAGGGAGGGAGAGGGGGAAGGAAGGAAGGGAGGAAGGGAGAAAAGGGGAAGAGGGAAGGAAGCGAGGGAGGGAGGAAGGAAGGAAAAAAGGAAAGGAAAGGAAAGGAAGTTCAAGGAAATGAATTCATTTCTCAGTCTCTAATAGCAATTACTTATAGCTCCATTACAAACTAATATGGAAGAAGAACTTCTTGATCCTCCTACTTGAGGTCCCTGAATGATTTCATCTGAACTGTTGACTCCTGAATTCACCACAATTCTCCCTCATGGCTCCCTCATGATGCCACAGATGAAGAAGCTCTTGCAGATCATCGGGTTATTTGGACCTTACAACAGGACAAATGGCTCTGAGTCCAGTGCTCCTTCCTCCAGCCCTACCAGGAGGCCCTGTAGCCCCACCCCACTCCCACCGCAGGGGCTCTCGCTCGCTGGCTTAATGAAGATTTCCTGAGCCCCTGCTCCGTGCCCAGCACCGGCCGGCATGCTGAGACATAACACTGAGGAAGATAGTTCGCAGAGGAATTGATGGCACCACCTGAAATGCTAGAGCCTTATCCACCCGGCCCCGCACTGGGCCCAGCAGCAGAACGGTAGAGTTCTTCCCTTACCTCTGGATCAGGCTTCTGTACGTTCTCCAGGCTTTTTACCAGGGTTGTGGACGTTCCTGAGCTGCAAGGCATGAAAATCATGGGGAATTAACCGGCCAGCACTGTATGTTCAAGAGTCCCTGCAGGAGACCCCACAGAGCTTTGTGCAGAGGGGGACCTCAGAGGAGGAACTATTCTCTCTAGATGCCCACCGCCAGCACCAGTCAGCCCACCTCGAAACCTGAGGAGTGCATCTCTCTGATGAAGGGCAGGAAGGGATTCTGGAGATAGTCTGGGCTGAACAGCAGCGTTGACTTCCCTATTAACCTAGCTAACATCTTTCTGCTCACACACTTTCAAGTGAATTAACAGTGAGGGCCACGGGATTAGATTTTATCACAACCGAGGACTAGGGAGATGTAGCTGGACCAGCAGGGGGCGACAGAAGCTCAGCGACACCCAGTTTCAAAGGGTTCCTGGCCATCCAGGGGGGGGAGGCAGAGCAGAATTGGCGCCAGAAACTCCCTGAGCGGCCAGCCCTGGCCCCTTCCCAGCCCTCGGCCTTTGATCTCTTGACCATCTGCCCTCTGCATCTGCCACTGAATACACTTCCTTTTTTTCTGCTCTGGCCTAGGCAAGAGCTAAAAAAAATATATAATAATAATAATAATAATAATAATAATAATAATAATAAAAATCAGGGTTGAAGCTAGAAAAGAAACCGGATTTTTTTTTTGTCTTTAAGTGGAGGAAATATTTTTCGCATATTATCTGAGTATAAAGCTGTGTGTTCTCATTGTAAAATAATTCAAATAATAAAGAAACATAGAGAGGGGTGCCTGGGTGGCTCAGTCGGTTGAACGTCCGACTCTTGATTTCGGCTCAGGTCATGATCTCAGGGTTCGTGAGTCTGAGCCCTGAGTCAGGCTCTGTGCTAACAGCACAAAGCCTGCTTGGGATTCTCTCTCTCTCTCTCTCTCTCTCTCTCTCTCTCTCTCTCTCTTTCTCTCTCTCTCTGCTTCTCTTCACCGCACATGCACACGCTCTCTCAAAATAAATAAATAAAACATTTTAAAAAACAAAAGAAACACAGAGAGTTGGAAATTGAAGTTCCAGTAAACCTCCCGCCCTCAGGGGACCCACCTTCTCTTTTCTCCCAAACAGCACTACCAATACTTGGGAATTATGCTCCCAAACTTTCTCAATATGGGCCTAGGGGCACTCACACAAGATATGTTCATTGTATGTAATTTTCTTTTTTTATAAAAATGAGATCGTATCATACATTCTGTAATACGGCTTCTGGGACATCTTTCCATGTCGTCCCATTCGGGATTGTGCACCATGTCATTGAATGGAACACCTATGCGGTGAATCATTACCTTTCTGACCGTCACTGAGGATGATTTTCAGTGTTCGATTATCACCCGTGCTACAGCAACCGTGTTCACAAATCTCAGCATAGCCGTCTGCTTATTTCTTTAGGATAAGCGAGTAGACACGGAAGCACTGACTTCATTTGGTGGGAAACTGAGGCCCAGAGTGGGTAGGTGAGTTGACATGGGTGTCTAACTTTGGGCTCAGTGCCACTTTCATGCCCAGCGTAAAGACCCTTGGAGAGGCCAGCCAAGTTCAAACCGAGTCAGCGAGGCCCCGGGGGGAGGAGGTGCAAAGCCAGAAGGCACGCCAGCACCTTCCGTGGAATGGGTGTTTTACGGGGAAAAGAGACTCAGAAGCTGGAACTACTTAGCCTGAATGGGGGCCTTTGCCCGTGGGCAGCATTCCTACAAGACAGCCACAAGACTTCGTCATCAACACTTGGGGAAATGCGGGGTGGGGGGCCGTGGGCCTGCCAATGGCCAATGAAACACTGCTGCTGGGTCAGAGCACCAAGATCTGCACCTCTAGGTGAAGTGGATGTTGCGGATAATCCAAAAACCATTTCTCTCGGGCACGGACTGGCACCATTATAGCTCTCGCAAAAGGTTTATACTCTTAATAATGCTCTCCTTAGGCCACCAGTTACAAAAGAGCTGGCAATCTTTGTGAAATACCAAAGCGAATGAAGAGGGTGTGCGGACGTGCAAGGGCTTTCTGGAGCACGGTGAGCAGGGGGTGGGGGTCCCTACCTAGATGACATCTAATTTGACAACCACAAATGATTCTATTTTAAAGTAACCCCCTTCTGGGAAAATGGCACGGTCAGGGTGCTGTCACTCTCCCACTTCGGGTTAGAGGTACCACCAGCGTCCCAACCCAGCCCTGTACCTCGTATTCCTGTGGGTGTTCTTCACGATCAATATCAGAACGGGAAGCAGCAGGATAGTGCCACAGACAATCCCCACAATGATCACCAGCTGATTACCACCCAGGATCTCAGGTTTGAGGGCTGCTGGGGTCACCAATGCTTGGGAAAGGAGAAAAGCAATTAGAGGGTCTTAGTGTTTCGGGAAAAGAGCTGAGAGTCCCACAAGTTCTATACCAAGGAGCAACAGCCAAGTCAGGAAGCTGGGGGAGAAAGCCAGACTCCACCCCATGTGGAAACCCTGGGACTCCAGCGGTCCCCATTAGATGGAGAGCCAAGTCTGGCTCCCTTGCTCACCCCTACAGTATAGATCAAGGTGGGTGGGAGAAGAGAATAGCACCTTACCTACAGCAGAGTTTCCTTTTACATTAACAATTCTATCTTAAAATAAAATAACAGATGCTTCAGAGGCTGTAGATCTTTCTATGAGAAAGTGGTTGCTTTCAAAAGGATAGATGCTACAACACCCAGCCTCATAGTCAGAATGCCAAGTAAGGCCTTCAGGGGCACTCTTACCCACATGGCACCCCTCATTCATTTCCTCACGTCCCTCTAAATACATACGTAAACACCTCCTGAGTGCCAGATATCACTAGGCACGGAAGCTACAGAGACAACACGTGGTCCCTAATCTCAAGAAGAGGGACAAACACATCGACAGAGAACCACAGCCTGCTCTAGGTGCTATGACGGAAGTCCACATGGGGCACAGAGGGGCACAGAGGAGAAAGGGTACCCACTTCTACGGGGTGTCAGATGAGAATTCCTCAGCAAAAGTTTTCAAGTTTAACATTTGTTTATTTTTGAGACAGAGAGAGACAGAGCATGAACGGGGGAGGGTCAGAGAGAGAGGGAGACACAGAATCTGAAACAGGCTCCAGGCTCTAAGCTGTCAGCACAGAGCCCGACACAGGGCTTGAACTCACGGACTGCGAGATTCTGACCTGAGCGGAAGTCGGCCGCTTAACCGACTGAGCCACCCAGGCGCCCCTTTTTATTTTTTTATTTTTTTTTTTTTTTAAATTTTTTTTAATGTTTATTTATTTTTGAGACAGAGAGAGACAGAGCATGAATGGGGGAGGGGCAGAGAGAGAGGGAGACACAGAATCGGAACCAGGCTCCAGGCTCTGAGCCATCAGCCCAGAGCCCGACGCGGGGCTCGAACCCACGGACTGCGAGATCGTGACCTGAGCTGAAGTTGGACGCTTAACCGACTGAGCCACCCAGGCGCCCCAAAAGTTTTCAAGTTTAAAACTCTTGAGGAAACATCAAGTTTGCTGGGCAGACAATATGGGGAAGGGTGGTGGAGCACAGTGTGTGCAAAGTCTGGAGGCCCGGCAGGATGGTACATTCAGAAAGTAGAAATTGTTCTGGGGGTCTGGTTCAAGGTCGCATTCGTGGGTATGGTGGAGAATTAGGCTGGATAGATAACAGAGTCCCCAGTCATGAAGGGCCTTGACTATCCCAGCCAGGAGTCTGGTTTTTGTTTCTGTAGACAGTGGAGAAACCACTGAAAGATTACAAGCACTGGACAGAATGTGGGGATCTGTGATTGACAGGATGGCACAGAGAGCCGCAGGAAGGATGAGAGCGGGGGCCGAGGATGAGAGCAGATACATGTTGGGGGCCTGCAGGCCAAGCCAGAGGGGAAGACAGCCAGAGCCTAGCATGGGACTGGAGAGAAGGCAGACCCAAAATCAGTAGCAGACATGACAGGACCTGTTGACCTGTTAGATTGGAGGTCATGGGAAAGGGAAGAATCAGGCACAACTCCCAGGCATCCGGCTAGGTAACCGTGTAGATGGTGACGGCGTTAACGCAGGTGGAGGAGATAAGCTGGAGATGAGCTGTGGAGACGTGTGCAGGGGCAGGTTTGGATATGTTGCGTTTGAAGAATTTGTGGAATATCTGGCTAGAATTTGGAAGGAAGGAAGGAAGGAAGGAAGGAAGGAAGGAAGGAAGGAAGGAAAGGGAAGGGAAGGGAAGGGAAGGGAAGGGAAGGGAAGGGAAGGGAAGGGAAGGGAAGGGAAGGGAAGGGAAGGAGGGGAGGAGGGAGGAAAGGAGGGGAGGAGGGAGAGGTAGGAAGGAAGGAGAGAAGGAAGAGACGGAGGGAGGGAGGAAGGGAGGAAGGAAGAAAGGAAGGGAAGGAGGGGAGGAGGAAAGAAGGAAAGGAGGGGAAGAGGGAGAGGTAGGAAGGAAGGAAAGAAGAAAGAGAGGAAGAGAGGAAGGAAGGGAGGGAGGAAGAGAGGAAGGAAGGAAGGGAGGGAGGGAGGAAGGGAGGGAGGGAGGGAGGAAGGGAGGGAGGGAAGAAGGAAGAGAGGGACAGAGGGAGGGAGGAAGGAAGGGAGGAGGGAGGGAGGAAGGGGGGAAAGGACAGAAGGGAGGAGGGAGGGAGGAAGGAAGGAAGGGAGGAAGGAAGGGAAGAAGGAAGGGAGGAGGGAGAGAGAAGGAAGGAGAGAAGGAAGAGAGGGGAGGAGGAAGGAAGGGATGGAGGGAGGGAGGGAGGAAGAGAGGAGGGAGGAGGAGAGGAAGGAAGGAAAGGAAGGAAGGAAGGAAGGAAGGAAAGGAAGGAAGGGAGGAGGGAGAGAGGTAGGAAGGGATGGAGAAGGGAGGGAAGGAGAGAGGAGGCAAGGAGGGAAGAAGAGAAGAAGGGAACCCAACATAATATTTACTGAACATAGAGAGGATGCAGCGTCCAATCCTACTCGGGTAAAGGCGGCTGAGGACGGGTGATTAGAGTATCATTAGTGATGTGAGGTAAGTAGAGGCAGGAGCAGAAGACAGGTTGCAGTGCACTCAGGAATTCAGTGGAGGTGACAGAGGAGACACCACACTCAGCCTCTGAGCAAGCTACTTGGCTAAGTCAAGAAAGAAAGGCACGACTGATTGCAGTGATGGTCGCACAACTCTGAATTTTCTGGAACCCCTGAGTTGCATGCTTTAAATGGGTGAGCTGTACGGTATGTGAGTTGTGTCTGCTTTAAGAGAGAAAAAAAGATACAGGGGCGAGCTAAAGTAGACGAGGACAGAAGGTAAGAGGAAGAGCTGAGCGTATTTATAGGCCGAGGAGCAGAAGCCAGTAGAAAGCACGAGGTTCCCGAGGGGGAGAACATGTCACCTGAGCACAGAGGTTCGGATCAGCCCGGGGCGGAAGGGAGCCTTGGGGGGCAGGATGGAGGTAAGGAGGGGGGCAGATGGAGGTAGGCCTGCGGGCGGGGAGGCCTTGGAGGTTGAGCGAGCCCCCACTAATGGCGTGTATTTCCTCCGTGAAGTGGAAAACACGACTTCATGTTCGTGAGGAGGTGAAGAAAGCCATTTGTCCTGCTTCCCCTCTAGCGAAAGGCAAAGTCCACAGGCCACGTCCTGACTGTTACCTGTGCTCTGGTTTAACTTTAACCCCTCACCGATCACCCTCTCCGTCCACACAATCGAGTCTTTATTCTCCCACATACCACTGGCTTTAATGCACAGGGTTGGCCAGAATACAGAAAACGCCTCTGTTTGGGGCTCCGGTCTCTTCCCGTTTTCTCTCCGTTCGGTGCTGTCTCTCCCCAGCTCAGGGAGCATGCTCCCACTACGGAGCATACAGCACCCAAGTAAAAAGTGACTTCGGACACCAACTCCAATCCACCTCTGAGCTCCTGTACCTTTCCATCAGCCTATCACACCGGCAACGAGTGAGTTCTGGCAGAAGGCGTGTGTTCACCAAATACCAGCTCCCTTGACCTCATACATCCTCAGGGCCAGAACTGGAGCGAGGCAAGCAAGGTGCCTAGGGCTCCAAATGCCACTGTCAAGGCCACTGAAGTCCAGGGCACAAGTGCTTGTAAGAGACAGACGCCCCCTGAAATTCTGCACCCTGAATGCCTCTCTGGCCTCACCCTAGTCCCGGCCATGCCCACCTGCTACGAGGCCCCCCATCCCTCCCCAGCCGAACGTCAGATACTTCGGGGCTCTTTCAGGATCACGTGCAGCACGGTGGTTTTCTTGAAGGTCAGGTTCCCCAGGTGGATACTGCAGGTGTAGCTTCCTCTGTCAGACTCCCGTACTCCTTGGAGCATGATAGACGCATCATTGCGGGAGGTGTCCCCCACCAGGGTTACACGGTTCTGGAAACGGCCCCGGTTCTGGGGGCTCCCCACAGGTACCCTGAGTTTGGAGTGATAACGTAACATAACCTCCTCCTAGAAGGGAAAGGCAAAGTATGAGTTTGCAAAGACCAAGGGGGTCGGGGCATGGGCAAGGTTGAGTGGGGGGCTCTCAGGACGTGCAGGGCCCTGCGTGTGTGGGCAGTGAAATATCAGACAACATGAGGCCATGCGCACACACAGGGGCACAGCCTGTGTCACTGTGAAGGACACCACCGAACCGTGAACGCCTGTCCCCTGGGCAGAAAAGGATGAGGAAAGTGGCACAAGAGGCCTTCCCTTCCCGTAAAAAGAAGCACAAGGGCGCCCTGACTTCTTACGGTACTCCCAGTCGGACTTCCGACAGACCCTGGAAACACGTCTAAGACTAAATTCCAAATTCTTCCCCCAAACCAGCCCCTTCCAGTCCATCCCACTTTGGTAAGTGGCAATGCCTTCTTCCAGATGCTCCGGCCAAAAATCTTGAAGTCATCCTACTAAACTCCTCGCTTTCTTAAACTCACATGGAAAATCCCTCAGCAAATCCTGTCACCTCTGCCTTGAAGATATATCCCAAATCTGGCCATTTCTCACCTCCTCCATGGTTACCATTCTGACCCAGGCCACCGCATCTCTCACCTCAATTCCTGCAATAAGCTTCCTTACTTGTCTCCCCGCTTTCTCCAAACTGGTCTATTCTCAGCAGATGAGCCCTTAGAAATAGAAGTTAAGGGGCGCCGGGGTAGCTCAGTTGGCTAAGCGTCCAATTTCGGCTCAGGTCATGATCTCGTGGTTTGTGGGTTCGAGCCCCATGTCAGGCTCTGTGCCGTCAGTTCAGAGCCTGGACCTGCTTCAGATTCTGTGTCTCCCTCTCTCTCTGCCCCTCCCCCATTCACACTCTGTCTCTCAAAAAATGAATGAACGTTAAAAAAATTTTTAAAAGGGGCGCCTGGGTGGCTCCGTCGGTTGAGCGTCCAACTTCGGCTCAGGTCATGATCTCGCGGTTTGTGAGTTCGAGCCCCGCGACGGGCTCTGTGCTGACAGCTCGGAGCCTGGAGCCTGCTTCGGATTCCGTGTATCCCCGTCTCTCAGCCCCTCCCCTGCTCATGCTCTGTCTCTCTCTGTCTCTCAATAATAAATGTTAAAAAAAAAAAAAGGAAATAGAAGTTAAATCATGTTATCCCTCTACTCAAAACCCTCCAATGCCCCCTCCCATTTCTGCTAAAAGTACAAGGCCCTCCATGATCCGCCCCGCTCCATTTTCCTCTCTGATTTCATCTTACACTTTTTCTTCACTTTACCTCTTTGGGTCACTTCACCACTTCATTCCAGCCACACCGGCCTCTTTGCTCTCCTTGAGTACTGGCCTCAGGGCCTTTGTACTTTCTGCTCCCTACGCCTGGGGCATCCCTCCCTCTCAAAATACACATGGTTCACTCCCTCACTTCAAATCTCTGCTCAAATGTCATCTGTTCAGTGAGGGCTCTCTGACCACCTATATACAGTAAGAACCACAAACGTCTGCCTTCTTGTTCTTCATAGCTCTAATATCTGACATAGCATGTATTTGTTTCCTCAGTATTTTACTGCATATCTCCCTTGATCTTGATCGTAAGTCTCCCATCAGGGCAGGAGCTGTGAGTGTTTGCTACATAGGTGCTTAAAATACCTGTTAAATGAGTAAGTAAATACCTGTTAAAGGAGCCTGCTTAGGATTCTCTCTCTCTCTCTCTCTCTCTCTCTCTCTCTCTCTCTCTTTCCTCTCTCTACCCCTCCCCCACTCACCCTGTCTCTGTCTCTCTCAAATAAATAAACTTAAAACATTTTTTAAGGCTTTTAAGAAAAGGAAATGGGTATACGGGTACAAACATGGATGCGAAACCTCTCTGTGTTTTGAATTCACAGCTCAAAAGGCTCATTCTCAACATATTTTCTGCTGTGACTCACTTAGCAGTTGACGTCTAAACGCACGACAAGCTCCCAGAGGTGAACCTGGGGCCACATGTAATTCCCCATATGCCACCGTGATGCCACACTTCCAGGCCCACTCAGACGGCATACAGGAATCGAGTGAGTACAAACGACTTTTTAACAGAGGTGGCTGGGAATATGTCTTAGTTTAGAAAAGATAGATCTTTTATAAACTTTGCACCTTAATTTTGATTAACAGTAACCGACCTGGGATATCCCCCGCAGTGCACCTTGCCCCACATGTACATCAGCAGGCACAAATGACGCCTATGGTCTCGTGAACTCCCGTTGCTTGCACGCAAGTTCCCATGAACGAGTCTGCGCGTTGGCCCCCAGGACCTACTAATGCCAACGCCTGAAGCACCCATAAAGACAAAGAAAATTCCCTCCATCCCAGAAGTGGGGCGGCGGGGCACAGAAGAAAACTTATAAAAATAACCGAAATAAAAATAAGAATGCAACGATTCTTATGCCCAGCCCAGAGCTTAGAGACAAGGCCACCAAAGTCAACCCCCCTCATTCTCCCATGGACTCTACAAAGAGAAGGGAAAAGAGGAAGGAAACTAAAAGGCAGTGGCCAAGTCACGTACAGATGCTTTGCACGGACGATCTAATACATGTGTCCCCACGGCCCTAAAAGCTGAGCAGGCAGCAGCAGCAGCAAGAATATCATCCTTCTCCTCTTCCTCATCTGCATCAGAGCCATTTTTCCCACCAGGAAGCTAAAGTTGCCCACAGCCAAGTGGCTGAGCTGAGGCCCAGTTCTGACAAGCTCCAAAGCCCAAGCCCTGCAACGCCACCACACGGCACCCGCTGCCCCGATTCCCCCTGCCCCCACACCGTCCTGACGCCATCCGCCAGGGGCTTCGACAGCACAGCAGTGGTTCCTTCTCCTTTACCTCGGCATGCTCTCCTGATGAGAACGTCCAGTCTACCTTGGTCATGCGTTTCTCTCCTGTGCTCTGGAGAACACAGCCCAGCTGAGTCGAATCACCCACATGGGCCATGAGCTCTGGGGATAAAACGGTAACTCAAGTCAAACCCAAGGTATAATCTACAGAAGTCAAAGAACTTCCAGAAGAGATCATGTTTAGCCAAAGATCCTCAGCCATAAAATCAATGCCACCCCCAAAACCGCACACATTCACTCCGCAGATGAGCCAGCTGATCCCGTGTGGACAAAGCACTCAGAGGCGTCTCACTCACCTGACACCCCGCAGTTGAGAGAATACCCGTGGCTACCCACACACGTCAACTCTGAGGGGTCTTCAATCTACGGTAAACACATTCTGATTCCCTTTAATTCCCTGCTCCTTCCCCTTTTCCAGAATTTCTCTCCAGTCCCAACTCAACTTCAGGTTTATACTAAAGAAAGGACAGACAATCTTGAAGCCCCCTCTTTCTTTCTTCTTTTTTCGAAGCCCCCCTCTTTCCGATCACCAGCTTAGAAGCCCACATCTGCCGAACATAAACAGGAAGTGGAAAGTTATATAATTCTCATGCTTATACATAACCCACTGGCTCTTTGAGCTGAAAAACTGAATCACGGGTGACTTTCTTCAATTTCTTTCCTTCTTTTTACAGGTTGTCTTAGGACTGGCTTAAGACAGCTCTGGCTATGGTACAGGTCACAGGACCGCTTGCTAATTAGGCCAAGACAATAGACAGCTTTTCTCTTGGCTTGTCTTTCTGTTTTAATCCCTGCCCCCACTCCCCCAACAGATTCCCTTGCTTCTGGCTTCCCAACTCCTAGACTCTTCTTTCTGCTTTTTTGTACGCGCAACTGACCCCATCATGTGTTTACTGCGTAAATCATTTCGAGAGGCCTCTGAAAAAAAAAAACTAGCAAAATGATTCTGATTTTTCAAGAATACGCTACACAAATCAACCCCAAAGTCAGTTAAGAAATGAAAAGGCAGGATGGTGTTTGGGGAGACACAAGCCTAGGGCTTAACTGGACAGAATTCCTTCAAAAGAGCATTGAGCAATGCTCATGAAGGAGCAAACGCGAGGCATAAGCCGACCTTTTCATCCAAATTCTTGCTCTGGGAGAACATGAACTTCCTGCCCAGCAGGGGAGATGCACAATAGGAGGAAAGCAAAAGAAAATATTCTGAACTTGAAACTCTATGGAGGGAGTCATTTTGAAAGTAACAAAAATTCACTCCAAAGAAGACAGATAGGGAGGGAAGGTCCCCCTAAATCCAACAGCACATTAAGAGCTGAACTCTATTTTTTAAGTTTATTTATTTATTCTGAGAGAGAGAGAGAGAGAGAGATGGCAAGTGAGTGGGGAGGGGGAGGCAGAGAGAAGGGGGGGGTGTGGAGAGAGAGAGAGACAGACAGACAGACAGAATCCCAAGCAGGCTCCGCACTCTCACGAGGAGCCTGATGTGGAGCTCCAACTCACCCCGTGAGATCATGACCCGAGCCGAAGTTGGACGCTTCACCAACTGAGCTCTATTTTTAAAATGCAGTAAATATAACTGACCCATTCTGCACCTTTCATTGCACCAGGCATGTGCCAGACACGGTGTATGTAACATATCAGCCAGTCATTACAATATTTTGAGATACGCACTATCATTTGCCCATTTTCAGAGGAAGAAGGTGGAAAGCGCCCAAAGGCACACGGCCCATAAAAGGCTGAGCAAGCACACACCCCAGACCTAAGTGAAGAAACGCACAAAAGCTCTCACTCACTGTACCGGGCCCCCTCACGTAAGTGGAAGGATGGCTGGTTCTAGAGCAAAAGTACAGGAAGTTAATACTATTTTTGTTTGCAAGAATACTGTCTGTGATATTTAAAATAAAACCTATGAGGAAAAAGGAATTGAAGGAGTAGGATCATGGAAAAAATTCTAAATGGTAGCAGGAGCATAGAAAAGTTATAAACTGAGGAGTAAACTCTGTAGAGCAAAGTATAGATGACTTCACATGGGGGAAGACAACCTCCACCAAGCAAGCTGGACAACTTTCCAGTGGCCAGCAGGCAGATTTTTAGGAGTTGGCTCTACTCCCTTTCTGGACACAAGGGAAAAATAAATACAGGTTGCTCCACTGGCTACGGGGGAAATATCTGACAAACCCTAAAATTGTTCTAGCCTGTGTCCATGGATTTTCCAATTCTGAAATTGGCTCCTTTTACTTCATGGCCTTATGCGTCTCTTCAAAGAGGGAAAAGGCTCCTATTTTATAGGCTGTATTTGTATGGACAAGCATTTGGGCATGGCATCAGAGGACAAAGCAGAAAGGAGTAGCCCAAAGATGATCCTTGGGGAAATAGCTGATTCATTTCCTTTCTGGAGAACTACAGCTTTGAAATCAAAAGAAAAACGTCAACTGAAAGAAAGTAGGGGGGCGGGGCGCCTGGGTGGCTCAGTCAGTTAAGCGACTGACTCTTGATTTCAGCTCAGGTCATGATCTCATGGTTCATGAGATCGAGCCCCTCATCTAACAGGCTCTGTGCTGTTAGCCTGGCGTACTCTCTCCCCCTCCTCTCTCTCAAAATAAATAAACTTTAAAACAAAAAAGAAAAGGAAAAAAAGTAGAAAAGTTTAGGAGGGAGGTCAGAGGCCACCTTCTACAATCCCTTTTACAGCTCCAGCTTTAGAAACAGGATTCCAAGTGAAGGGTGCTAATTCCAGAATTTCATTCATTCGACAAATGTCTGTTTGTTTTAATTTTTTTAAAACATTTATTTATTTTTGAGATACAGAGAGAGACAGAGCATGAATGGGGGAGGGGCAGAGAGAGAGAGAAGGAGGCACCGAAACGGAAGCAGCCTCCAGACTCTGAGCTATCAGCACAGACCCTGATGTGGGGCTGGAACCCACAAACCATGAGCTCACGATCTGAGACGAAGTCGGATGCTCAACCGACTGAGCCACCCAGGCGCCCCTCGTTCGACAAATGTTTATCGATGGCCTACTCTGCGCCAGGCAGGGGGTCCAAGGCTGGTCAGAGGACAAAGAATACAGACCCAGGTGAACAGAGAAGACACATCTGGGCAGGCGTGATGGGCATCACCAAAGAGGCGCGCACAGCGGGCCAAACCAGCTGGGGGAGGAGAGGAGGTCCAGATTCTAGCAAGCTCTCCCGAGACCGTAGACTCGTCCCTCAACACTTTGAAAGAATATATCTAATTCTAGGGTTTTCAAGGTTTTTTTTTAAGGCAGCAGAATTCTTTCTTCAAACAAAATCTTCTCTGGCAGCCCAATGAATAAAACCGGAGAAAGAGAAAGGACTTTGGTTGCAGTTGGAGGCCTGAGGTCCTATTAGACCGGATCCTCTATTAACCCCTGCCCTGCTCTCACCCTTTGCGCAGCCTACCAGGTTCCTTGGACCTTCAGGGTTCTACACAGCACAGTTTGAACACCACCAGTCTACTGAAGCCACACCCTCCATTTACAAATGGGAAGATGAAGTCCAAAGACGATACCGAGATCCTCTCATTTCTTTTCTGTCCCCTAGAACGCTTACCAGAGGAACCTACTAAATATGGACATGGCGTCACTGAGGATAACGGACGGGAAGTACCACCAGGACAGAGTAAAAGGAATAGGGACTTTGATGTCAGAGGCTCCAGGGCTTAAGTACTAGGTGCGCCATTTAATAAACATGCGTCCTTAGACAAGTCACATCTAAGCCTCTCTAAGCCTCAAGTTAATTCATGTGTAAAATGAAAAGACCAATATTTCCTCCACGGCATTTTCATGATGATGGGACACATTTAAGGTGATAATAAAATTACCACTGTCAAGATTTTTCTTTAAAGAACACCAATTACCGGGATGCCTGGGTGGCTCAGTCGGTTAAGCGTCCGACTGCGGCTCAGGTCGTGATCTCACCGTTCGTGGGTTCGAACCCCCACGTCGGGTTCTGTGCTGACAGCTCAGCAGCCTGAAGCCTGCTTCCGATTCCGTCTCTCCCTCTCTCTCTCTGCCCCTCCCCCACGTGCAGTCTGCCTCTGTCTCTCTCTCAAAATTAAATAAACAGTAAAAAAAAATTAAAAAGAAAAAAAAAAAAGCACACCAACTATCGCAGATTCACTCTGTGGTAAGTGTCTAGACCAAAGGCTGGCATTTGTTCAACAAAGTCGGTTCCCTGCCCTCTTCGCACATCAGATCTCTTGCCCCTTTGCCCTTCTCTAGGTAAAAGCATTCGCATACCTTTGGTTTCTTCTGGTAGAACGTGCAACACCACCGCTTTCTTGAACACCAGGCTCTCCATTTCAAGCCGGATTTCACAAGTGTAGGTTCCCTGGTCGGCCTCTTCCACATTTTGGAGCAGGAGAGAACCATCGCTGCGTGAGATGTCTCCCACCAAGCGCACACGGTTCTGGAAGCGCCCCACAGGCACGCTGAGGTTGGCGTAATAGTATAGCACGTAATCATCCTGGAGGGCAACACAACATTGGGGGGCACATCTAAAGTCACGGGCACCAGACCTAGGAGTCTGGATGCAAAAGACCCCGTTCTGTGGAGGCAACGGCATCATCACCATCGCCATCGTACCTGTCATCATCCTTGTCCTTATGATTAAAAAGTACTTGGTGCCGGGTAACACTGTAACTTGAGCAAGGCCCTGTGCCTTATTTCACGCACAAATGGCGGACTATGGCCCACACATATCCATTTCTTACAGTCTGAGGTAAAATGTAACATCCACTCTGAAGGTCACTCTGGGGACTCAAACTCACAACTTTTGAACACCTTCTCTCATCTCCACCCCGTTTTCCGCTATGGCCCCTGGATTCAAGGGCATTCAAAGCCTTGAGGCAATCCCCCAGACCGGTAGTGGTGCCGGTCCCTGGCATGTTGGCCATCACTCCCCACCCCCCCTTCTGCCCTCTTCCAGGCAGCATATCATACAGCTTGAGACGGAGTCATCATCACGGACTGGCTTGCAGGCTGGGAAGGGGAGCCCTGGGAAATTCTTATTTCTACGTACACCATGGGCCTATCCCTCTCATAATACAAAATACTAACAAAAATTTGAGTGAGAAAAGTATTAAAGGAATAACATGCTATGAGCTACATAAAGAGTATTTCGTTTGTACACTTCGGGACCTTACCGTTAGTAACACGTTACTTAGGATAGATTTCACAAATGATCCTGAGATACAGGCATCTCTACAGAATCTCTGACGGGCTGTATACACTATTCCCCACTCCAAAGAGCGCCCATGAAAGACCCCCTCTCGGCCATGCTTCACCTTCTAATCCCAACACCTGAAGCGGCCATGAAGGAGAAAGAGACGATTCCCCGGCACATGAATGGGGCATGGAATGCCGAAAGGATCTGGTCCTCTCCCCGCCAAAAAAGATTATTGTGACATCGTTCTTATGCCTCTTCTGTCTAGACCAATGCTCTCACCCTTGTCAGCCCTCCCAACCACCTAAACTACTCTACAAAGGGCAAACATCGAGAAAAGAAACAAAAAGAACTTCATGGGCACGTCTCTATTGCTTCTCAAGGACCCAAAAGGTAAGCATTACCATTATGATAATGACTTTCATCGTCACAGATGAGGAAGCTGAAGGTCAGTCAAGTGGAGTTACTGGCCCAGTGGGTCGCACGGCCAAAGGGCCGAGCAAGGAAGAGGCTCAGTTCTGACAAGCTTCAGAACCCAAACTCTGGCGACACCACCTCATGGCACCTGATGACCTGATTCTCCCTCTCCCCATGCTGTCCTCACACCATTGGCCAGGGGTTTCTACCACAGAGTTGTATTTCCTCCTTGTTACCTTGGCGTGCTCTCCCGATGAGAACATCCAGTCTACCTTGGTCACACGTTTCTCTTCTGTGCTCTGGAAAACACACCCCATCAGGGCTGAATCACCCACATGGACCGTTAGCTCAAGGGAGGAAACAATCAAGTCATTCAGGCCCAGGGAATAATCTATAGAAGCCAAAGGCAAGAGGAGACATCATTTAGACAAATACCCTCAACCACAAAAATCAGTATTAATCACTAAGTACTATACGTCTTCCCTCCCCAGATGACCCAACACAGACAAAGTACTCAGAGGCCCCTCACTCAAACCAGCAGGACACTCCCAAGGGTAAGAGAAATACCTTCTAGTTATGCACATGCCTCAAGTTGGAGGGGTTCTGCAATCTTCATATTGCAAAAATGCAAATTGATCCTGTTCTCCTAGCTGGTCCCTTCCCTGTTTCTGGAATTCCTTTCTCCCAGCTCCTTTCTTTCCTTCTATTTTTTAAGTTTATTTATTTATTTTGAGAGAGAGAGAGAGAGCAGGGAAGGGGCAGAGAGAGAGGGAGAGAGAATCCCAAGCGGGCTTCACGCCCAGCGCAGAGCCCAACGTGGGGCTCGATCTCCCGAACCATGAGATCATGACCTAAGCAGAAATCAAGAGTCAGATGCTTTAACCGACTGAGCCACCCAGGTGCCCCTCTCTGAGTTCCCTTTCAGGGAAGCCCTGACGTTCTCCTTCCGGGTCATGCATTTAGACACCCACAAACAGGAAATGACATGTCTCCTGCTCCTAGTTTCCCATGGGTTCCCTATCTAAAAAGCCAACTCACAGGTATTCTTTGCTTCCCTCCTCTTTTCCTTTTCTTTAGTTCCCTTACAAAAGCTTCTCTCTGACTTTGCTGGCTGATTCTGGCTGTCAGTGCAGGTCCTTGTAATTAGACCAGCACGAGCACGGTTCTCCCCTTCGCTTTTTTTTTGTGTCTGTCTCCACCCCCGCTTCCCACCCCAGCTTTGCCGTCAGCCCCGGCTTTTCAGATCCCAGGTGTTTATGCACAGGCACCACTCCGCTATCTATATATCGCTCAAATCACCTCTCTTTTCATTAAAAGAGGAAACCATTACACGGCTCTTTCCATTTGCACAAGATGTGCCCTGTGTGGAGAGACAACATTGAGCAAGACCCCTCTAGGTGCTGGCCAGTTTCTATCGAGGAAGAGCCAAGTGAACACGTATGGGAATAAACAGAAAATGTGCCAGTCTTTTCATGCAAGCTGTTGCCCTGAGAGAAGAGGGTTAACTTCCTGCCCAACAGCAGGCGCGCACAGTAGGGAAGACGGAAAAGAAAACATGAACCCTACACCCTTTGGAGGGAAAGTGTTTGGAAAGACATCAAAATCATCTCCAAAGCCGATTTGGAATTTTCCTGTAAGGAAGAACTGAGCAACTTCACATGCGCTTAAAGGTGTTCTTATACCTTTAATTTAATTTAATTAGTTTAATATTAAGCTAATTTCATTTAATATTAAGAGCGCCCTATGTAGTATTAAGTGAAGGTTAGCTAGAAAGCAGAGGCAGCCGCCAAAGCGACAAGAAACTGACACCTGACGGGTAACCTTTGTAGAACAACGGATGGAGAAAATGAGACTTTCTACAGAGGAAAAAGCTCTCTGCAAAGAAATACAAAATGCCCTGATGCCACCGCCTACGGGGCTGAATTGTTAAGTCTCTGGCTGGAAGGGCAGAAATCTGCAGGCTGCCTCCTGTGCCTCTGAGGAAATGTCTAAAGAGCCTCAGAACATGACCAGCCTGCATGGTTCTAAAAGCTTCTCTTAAATACATACCATTTTCGTGTGTGTGTGTGTGTGTGTGTGTGTGTGTGTGTGTGTGTGTCTGTCTGCATATTGGTGCACATTCTCTGTTTCCTGGAATTAGAGCAAAGGCAGTTCTTATGTGCACGTTGCTGAGTCAGTGTTTAGGTTACCATGCACAGCTAAAAAACTAATAATAAAGAGGAAAAATAAGAGACTATGAGAGCAAAGCACCTTAGTCATTCATTCTTCCTACAGAGCTATCCCCATGGGATAAAGAGAAAAGGCAGGGAGAAGGATGCCCGCGTGGCTCAGTCGGTTAAGCATCCGACTCCTGGTTTGGGCTCAAGTCATGATCTCACGGTTTGTGAGTTCGAGTCCTGCAAGGGGCTATGTGCGGTCAGTGCACAGCCTGCTTGGGATTCTGTCTCCCTCTCTCTCTCCGCCCCTCCCCCCTCAAAATAATAAAAATAAGCTTTAAAAAAAAAAAAAAGAAAAGGCAGGGAGAAAGGACGGACAACTTAGAAAGAAGACACGAACTATACACAAGAAGCAGCCCAGAGCACAGAAGTTACATGAACAGGAGACTCCAACCCAACCTGAGGGCCAGGGGCCGGGGCCGGGGTTGGGGGCTGGGGGGCAGGGGGAGGGGGTGTGTGGCATGGTTCAGAGGAGGTTTCCAGAAGGAAGGAAGCTTAAGGAGAAACCTGAAGGATAAGGAAGCTTTAGGCAGGCTCGTTAGGGTAAGGCGGGGAGAGAAAGTCCTGGCAAAAGAAACTACCCCAAATTGTGAAAGAGCTCAGTGCATTTGAGGAACCACAAGAAGGCTGGTGTAGCTACAGCAACAGCAGAGTACAGGGATTCTGGGACTCTCTTCGGTAATTTCATTTCCTGATCTGAGACTAGCTGTGTTTTTAAGGTCACGATTTAAAGCGCAGGAATGCCAGAAATGTTCTTCGTACCACGTCGGAAGGTCCTAGAACACACAATCAAGGACCCGAAGGCCTTCTGTTTCTAATAGAAACAGAGGAAGATTCAGCTTTCCAAGAAAGAGTTTGCTACCTAGCTTCTAAAACAGCTGCTTCAGCAAAACCATGATGTTCCAGGTTGGGGTTTCCGTTTTCAGCAAACCAAAGGGAAATGAAAATCTATAAAGCCGGCTTTCGAAAACGCACGAGACTTACAGGAAATCAAACGCCCTCCTTGGTTCCTTGGTTTCTACTTACCCAGTAACACTGGCATCAGGAGGAGTTTCAGTGGGCAACACATGCTGCTCTCCAATTTTCCAACCTTCAGATAAAAGAAAAAAAAGATCAGAAAATAGCATCAAGAGAAGTTTGTTAACTTAACGAACCACAGTGAGTGCCTCTGTGGGCCAATCTGTGCCTGAGGCACTGGGCTACAGCCCCGAACAAGGACAAGGTGCCACTCGCCTGCAGTTTGCGAGTTGGGGGGGGGGGGGGGGGGGAATGGAGGGGGGAAAAAAAGAAGCAAGTGAATGAACAAGAAAATAGCAGATGCTAGAAAGTGCTGTCATGAAACAAAACAAAGCAGTGTTTGGAGAGTCACTTGGGGGCCGCTTTAGATTGGCTGTACGAGAAGATTCGATGAAAATTGCTTTTCAAGAGGAAAAAAGCAAATAATTTCAGGATGTCCTTGAGATGACAACCCTGGCCATTCTACAACCTAAGGATGTCACATAAACAAAAGATGACAGCTGACTCGGTGTGAGATTTTTGCCTATCTCTCCAACTAAATTAAAATTATTACTTTTAAACATATAGAGAATGTTCAGGACATGTGGGAAAGGAGCTACACAAATGAGAAAATTTTCAACCCAGTTGAAAGGCACTCACCGCATTCTGTGGCAGAAAGGAGCCGCATAAAATAGACATGGTGAGCTTTTTTTTTTTTTTTTGCCCTCCCCTCCCCCCCACCCCCCACCTTTTTAAGCAAGGCAGCAGGGATAGAATGAGACTTGGACTGCACATGGGCAAAAAAGTACTTTTTAAGCATCTATATTATCTCTGTGGTATTAATTTCGCTGCGTCTACCAGCTCTGGGAAAGGATTCGTTGTTTTTCACCATGCCCCACAATTTTCTTAATGAAACAGAACACCAACTTCAGGGAGTTACAATCTAACCCGTTTTGGGTTCCCACCAACCGCTATGTCTGGGCTCGGCCACGATCCCTGCCCCCGGAACATCCCGCCATTAAAAGAACTCTACCTAGAACCTGCTAGGAGGAAAGCTGTCTTTGTGTAATTCCATCACAGTACCCCACCCAGCGCTGGTGGGAAGTCCACATGTTGTGGCCATTTTAACTTGTACACAACGATTACCTAAGAGATTCCTTACCTGCGTTCTAAACAACAAAATCCTCCATCTGGAAAATCAGGGTCAAACTGTCCAAGGAGGTCCTACCCTAGGTCCCACTTATGCAGAGAAGTCAGTTGACCTTGCGGAACCTCAGTTTCCTTGCCTATAACATGAGGACAATAATGCAAGGATCAAACAGGATGATGTAGATAACAGTGCTTCGAAAAGTAGAAATCATTACCACATAAGATCCTGTTTCTCATAACCTAAAAATCAGATAGGAAACAATTTGTAGCGCCGAGAGAGATTTGGGTTCTGAGCGTCTACATTTATAAGAATGGCAAGTGATGAATCAGAATGAACTGGAAACTCTTTTAAGTTTCAATTTTTGAACCCCATCACAATGTAGATAATAATTACACTGACTCAGATATACCAAGAGTCATACTAAGTTTCCCCCAAACACCTCTGATAAAAACACAGATCTCTCTCAAGATAGCAACAGCTGTCTTCTGGCTCCACGACACCCATCCCACCCCACACATCCATGAAAAAGAGCTTCCTTGCGAGCATGCGTCATTGTAATTCATCATATCTGGGATATCTGAGATCCCTGAACGTTCCGGCTGAATTCCTCTTCAGGGAGTTGGTTGTGTTCCCTCCTCTGTCCGGCAAACTATTCTTGTACATTCCCCCAGAGCAGTGCGCCCTCTGCTTGGAGGAGGAACAGTTGATTTACAGGTCTAACACCAAACCGCACCAAGTCTAGATTCTCAAGAAGGACCATATGTTCCTGTTTACGAGTGTCCCAGGCCTGTGCTGCAACACCACTAAAGTGCCTGGCATGTGCTGGGTGAGTGCAAATAGCTGCCCAAATGACCACCACGTTGAAACCATTCCCTACATTCCCTACAACTCGGGCCATTCTATCCTGAGGACACAGGTGATCCCAAAGAGACTCTGAACCCCGTCACCAAACTCTAGTCACTCAGAGCCACACCCAACCGTTTTCAAACAAATCTTAGGAAACGTGCAAATAATCTGATGAATACAAGAGATCAATATTTTTTCACTCATATGTAGATCTTGAGAAACTTAACAGAAGACCACGGGGGAAGGGAAGGGGGAAAAAAATAGTTACAAACAGAGAGGGAGAGAGGCAAACCATAAGAGACTTTTAAATACAGAGAACAATCTGAGGGTGGATGGGGGGTGGGGGAGAGGGGAAAATGGGTGATGGGCGTTGAGGAGGGCGCTTGTTGGGATGAGCACTGGGTGTTGTGCGTAAGCGATGAACCACGGAATCTACCCCTGAAACCAAGAGCACACTTTACACACTGTACGTTAGCCAATTTGACGATAAATTATATTTTTTTAAAAAAGAATACGAGATATCATTTTTGGTTCTAAGTACTCATATGCACCGGTAGAACTCCCTGTGAATGAAAAGCAATGAGTTCGTGGAAAAAGCACGGATTTGAATTCCTAAAAAATTATCTTCCTGGGTCAGACCTTCCATTAACTAATTCTTTGATCTCTGGGAAATCACTCAGTCTCCTGGGCCTCCTCCTTACCATTAAAAGATCGGACCTTTTCTCCCCCCTAGTTAATATAGGACCACGCCAGAAATCAGTAGTTACATATGCAATAATTCCGAGAGGGTTACATGCCAGGTACCGCCTGAACGCTCTACACGTTGACCCATGTAACCTTTGCAACAACCCTATGAGGTCTCCAAGACTGGGACGCTAAGGCACAGATTGGTGAAGTGACTTGCCCGATAACTCATAGCAAGCGGCAGAGCCAGGATTCAAACCCAGGCATTTTGGATCAGAACCTGTCCCCTCACTGCCCTGTACTGCCCCTCGTGTTTCTGAAAGTATTCCATGTTTTAGAGCAAAACTTCTCGGAACTTCATGTATCCAAACAAGATGAATCTGCTCCCCCAACTGAGTGCTTTTCCCGCCCACTTCATCCAGTGAACTCCTGTTCAGCTTTCAGATGTCAAGTCAGCGTGGCTTCCTCAGGGAAATCTCTCCTGAGCCACACTTACCAGGTCAGATGCCCAGCCACATGCTTTGTTTTGTTGTTATTGTTGTTTTAATATTTATGTATTTGTTTAGTTATTGAGAGAGAGAGAGAGAGAGAGAGAGCAGGGGAGGGGTAGAGAGAGAGGGAGGCAGAATCCCAAGCAGGCTCCGCCCTGTCAGCTCAGAGCCCACTGTGGGGCTCGAACCCACGAACCATCAGACCGTGACCTGAGCCGAAACCAAGAATCAGACGCCCTAACCAACTGAGCCGCCCAGGTGCCCCCACCTAGCCCCCGGCAAGCCACATGCTTTAATAAGACTATTTATCTTTCCTTTGGGGCATTTGTCATAATTTCTAATTATCTATTTATTTGTGGGCTTGTTTGATTAAAGTCTTGCTCTCCACGCTCACCTCCCAAGACTATAAGCTCTACTATCTGAACAACGAAGATCAGAATCTTATATATACAGATATATAATACACGCATAAAATGAATCTTGGTCTTTAGAAATCCAACCAAAGCATCAGATGCACCTTAAGCACCTTGATAATAGGATTCCGTTTAAATTCTCAACTTTTACCTCGCTTCTTCAGATCCTGACATCTCCTCAGCAGATGCTCTTAAGATAATTCTGCATGGTCAGAAATCTCATGTGTTGGCCAAACGTTTTGACCTGAGCTCACGGAGCTTTCACAATATAACTCCTGGCAAATATCTTCTATCACTCCCGGTGTGGGAGTGGGGGGGGGGGGCAGGTTGTAACCATTGGGATCACCTCTCCCATTGTTAACAGCGCAGAGGAAGGGTTACCCTTGGCACGATTGTGATAGAAAAACCTCTTCAGAAAAGGGACTCGTGACAATGAGACAACCACACAGGATGTGAAAATGACCCCCTAATGTTACAATATCACAAAACAAGATAAGGGAGAGGTGCTGCCTCTGAGTGCCAGTGCTTGCCCCCCGTAAGGACAACCAACCACTGAGCAAATAGACACCTGCACAGGCTTCCCTTACCTACCCCGCTCACCTCGCGATGCTAAGTCCCCTCGATTCACCCCTGGCTGTGCACCTCTGGGCTCTCATTGTTTTGAGGTATAGTTACCCACGTAACCCCTCTGAGGCATGAAGTTCTTGAAATGCATCCTCAGTTTTCCTTCCGAGACCGTTTATCCTACATTGGGCCGGGAGGTCACATGGCTCCTTGTAAGACAGTCTTGACATCACTGGTCAACCCTCTACCTGAAGGGGACTTTGGAAGTCATTACTCCCGCTCCCTCCTCAGACCAGGTTACACCTAAAGGACCCTACATCAGGCCTTCATGAGATCAGAGCTTTGCAAAGGACGTGATTGGTAAGGACAGTATAGCCTAGCTCTCTTGAGAGGTTTAAGTTTCTGACTTCTTAAGGTTAAATATTGGTCTGTCTAGGATTGGGGGAAGAGAAACAGTGAGGGACAAGTCCCGCCATGAGTTCAAGGGCAGCTAGTCACTGCTCTACCTAAAACCACAGGCAAATTATAAATGAAAGTCTTGTTCTTCATCATCATCATCATCATCATCATCATCACCTACTCTTGCATTAAGGGCAAACCTTACCCCTCTTCTCTCTGAGGATCTTAACAGAAGCAACTCTACCCCACGGAAAGGAAAAGTGCACCCACCAGGCTACCTTATACCCATCTCTTCCTACAGAGGTGGAGAGCCCTGCAAACGTGGCCATCAAATTAAAGCCTTCTCCTGAGACAGCAAAGTGTGAATCCCTGCTTAAGAAATACGAAGCAATTGCTTACCCAAGATGAGGCGCACCGAGGGGAAGCCAAGCACTGAACTGCGCTACATCTGCAGTACCCAAGTCCGACTGAAGAGACTTCTGCCGGCACAGGAGGTCAGGCTCAGAGCAAACCAAATGCGTGCGTTCTGAAGTGGCTGCAGAGATGCAAACAGGAACCTCTAAATCAAGGTTCTCATTTCAGTTATCTGGCCCATGACCCAATTTTTATTTATATTTTCATTCTAAAAAGAAGATATATATTCAACTTACCGAGGAGAGCCTCATATTCCAGACCTGAGCAGGGGCTGTCTCCCCTTCTAGAGAGCTCTCTGAGGGTGGGGTCTTGAAAGGCATCAGGCACACATTCCCCAAGAGAGAAATCAGCTACATGCAAACAAAGAACGATAGATTTAAGATGAACACAGCACATTTTGCTCTGTTTACAATACAGCAACCTCCAAAATAAAATAAAATAAAATAAGACAAAATAAAATAAAATAAGACAAAATAAAATAAAATAAAATAAGGCAAAATAAAATAAGACAAAATAGAATAAAATAAAATAAAATAAAATAATAAAATAAAAAGACAAAATAAAATAAAATAAGACAAAATAAGGGGCGCCTGGGTGGCTCAGTTGGTTAAGTGTCTGACTCTTGATTCTAGCTAAGTCATGATCCCAAGGTCATGGGATCAAGCCCACAATGGGCTCTGAGCTGAGTGTGGAACCTGCTTGAGATTCTCTCTCTCTTTCTCTCTCTCTCTCTCTCAATCTCTCTCTCTCCCTCTGCCCCTCTCCTATGCTTGCTTTACCTACAATTTAAAAATAAAATAAGATAATAAAAGTAAAATTACAGCAACCTCTTTTGTTTTCTTCTCTCAACACATAGGTGCAATGTAGCCAGGCAATCACCCAACCCCTGCTTCCAAAGAGAAGCCTGCTCAGTTCTCCAGCTTACCATGTCGGTGTCCTCTGACCATGTGATATCAGCATTTCCAGAATGCAAGTAGCATTTTATTTCCCCAGAGAACCCCTTGAGTGATTTGGACATCGTAGATAAGAACTCAAAGCTTCTTCGCTTCAAACTATCTTTTGCTTTTAAGTCACCACTCCAGCGGTGCCTGGGTGACTCAGTCGGTTAAGCGTTCGACTTCGGCTCAGATCAGGATATGATTCGTGGGTTCAAGCCCCGCGTCGGACACTGTGCTGACAGCTCAGAGCCTGGAGCCTGCTTGGGATTCTGTGTCTCCCTCTCTCTCTGCCCTTCCCCCGTTCATGCTCTGTCTCTCTCTCTCTCTCTCAAAAATAAATAAATGTTTAAAATTTTTTTAAAAAAATAAGTTGCCACTTCAAAATAAGTGTTCTCAGTTGTACACACCCTCAACCTTGGTTGGGTTGGCTTGACCTACCTACACACGGCCATCATGGTTTTTTGGAACTTGTCCTGTATCATTTGAAAACTTGTTGAATACTTGCTCCTCTCAAGGACTATGCTACACTGTTCTTTTTTTTTTATGTTTATTTATTTTTGAGAGAGAGAGAGAAGACAGAGTGTGAGCAGGGAAGGGGCAGAGAGAGAGGGAGACACAGAATCCAAAGCAGGCTCCAGGCTCCGTGCTGTCAGCACAGAGCCCGATGAGGGGCTCAAACTTATGAACCAGGAGATCATGACCTGAGCCGAAGTCAGATGCTTAACTGACTGGGCCACCCAGGCGCCCCTATGCTACATGGTTCTTAGAAATAGTGTACTGGTAAGCCAGCAACTTACATAAACACCCACCACAGCCTATTTCAAGCCACCAGTAGTTTAACAATCAGTTTGCAAAATTCCTAAAAATTTAACGATCAGCTCTTGCTGGGTGAACTGGCTCCAGCACCCCATTGAATCCGTGCAGGGTCTTGCAGGGGTAAAGCTTAGACGCGAATGGCTGCTTGATGCTGAAAACCACAACCTCCTCCCCTTTCATATGACAGCTCTCATTTTACATGTAGATACAAACCAGAAAGTAGCCAGACAGTGCAAAGCAGTTTATTAACTGTGATGTGGTAAAGATATCAAGAGTTACAATGTCTGTGCACATGGCCTAACAGTGCACATTCTCCTGCAAAACAAAACAAAACAAAACAAAACAGCAAAAAAAACGCTGTGAAATGCAGCAGTTAACAACAGTCCAACGCAGGAATCGAACGAATGCAGCTGCCTCTTCTGGCAGCGAAGTTTCCAGTTGTTCAATTAAATGACAGTCTTGGTCCACTCTCTGGGGGTCTTCCCGGCTCCCTTTTAGAACCGTAACTGAGTGACACGACAGAGCGTTCAGATTGAGGATTTGACCTCCAAAAATTCTCCTTAAACAGGAACATTCAACATTCCCTCTTGAAACACCAGCGCACGATTTGGGAGCTGCGGAGACCTAGTACCTTCTCCACGAAGCCTGGGGCAAAGGGACCCGTGGGAAACACAAAGCATTTCATAAATTCACATTCGATAACGGAATTGAGAGCTCAATGCACGAAACTTGTAAGATAGTGTAGCCCCGAGGAAAGCCTCCGGCAGCCAAAGAAAAATTCTGAAAGGCTTTTAACCCCCTCTGAAGCTTTCAGAATTCAATTCACTTTCTAGACAAGGCTGGTCTTCATTCGATGTGTTCTGCATACAGAGCAGCGAAAAGAAAACGAGAGAGAGGGAGAATAGCACCTTAGAAAGTATTAAAAAGAGTACGTTTAAAAAAAAAAGTTATCTTTCTTCCATCTTTAAAAAAAAGGAACTGCTTTTTGCTCCTTTTGGGGGTGGGGGGAAGGCTGTAACCCAGACCTCAGTGTAAGAGATAAAGAAGAACACTGACAGAAGCCTTATGACTGGTGCGACCATAAACCCACGGAGACGACTAAATCCCCAGCCTACTCTCTTACCACGAAGGATGCTGTTGTTCGGTCACTTAAAAAGAAAGGGACTTGTTCAAATCACGATCGAGGCTACAAAATAACATGACCAAGTGGTCACACAGCACCCTTTACCTACAGTGACAAGCTTACTACAACTGGATTAATCCTCATAACACACCTGAAAGGAAATTACAAGAAACCCCAGACAAACCCGGTTCCTCAATTCATGAAATGCGGTTTTAACTGGGTTCCTGTCACATCATCTCTTTCTCAGACCCACAAAAAGTCTACCCCACAATTGGGTCTCTATCTTCAAATCTCCCAGAACCCAAATTATTTACTCTTGTTGCTCAAATATGTTTTCCCCTCTCTGCTGTGGTGTCAGAGTGTCTGTCACCAGGCTGGCCCCAGACAACCATATACTTGACAAACAGCCCAAGACTCTGAGGCTCAACCACTGGAAATAAACAGTCAACGTGTCTTTGCCTCTTTCACTTCCTTACGTGACCAGAGGTAAATCGTAATATCTGTTAATGAACCAGACTCTCTTATGTATGGACTAGATTAACAAAAGAGGCCAGGCCGAACCCATATCATAATTCTTAAAGTCTTTACTGATGACTTCCAGAACTAATGACCCCAAATTTTAAACATAAATCTTGGCAAAGTGATTTTTTGTGTAACATATGGGGCGTATCAGGCTGTAATATGGAAACCTCCCTAGCCACCTAGTGAAGAACCATGGGAAAACAAAACAAAACAAAACAAAAAACAAAGATGGGAGGAGGGAGGATAATTTTTGTCTCTCATAATCGAGAAGTGAACTCTATCGCTCTTTTACAGAGGACTATACTATCAGCCCTTCCGGACATGTCACACGTATTACTTAATGGCTTGTAGAAAATCCCATGTAAATTAAAATTTGAAATCAGTTGCTGCAGGAAAATGGAGGAAGCTGATATAAGGTACTGAGAGAATAGAAATGAGAAGTATAGACTATAGAGAAGTATAGACCTCACTTCCTTATGTCAAATACGACATAAACAAAAACAGTTTGTAAATACCTTGGTTCACTCATATTTGGCGCATTTTAGAACTCAGAAAAGTTCCGAAGAATAACAAAGGTCAAAAGATGATTTCCGATAAACATAAGCCTCGTTAAAGTAAATCCAACATTTGAACTCTGGAGTGGCATTTGTTAAAAAAAAAAAAAAGAAAAAAAAAAGATGATTTCCTTGCAAATAACTGATAAAATATTCTATACATTTCCCCACAAAAAAAAAAACCTTTCGAAGCTGCACCTAGCAACACAAAAGAAAGGGATCCCTCTACGTCACCGTTCCTTTCCTTAATTGGACACTGACGACACTTTAATACTTTAAAAACCCAGTCAAAGCAAACCATGGGCTCCGGGCCCTACCGACTCTATGGAAATTAGAGTTCCGAGTCACCCAAACACAACGGATGATGTCATTAAACCAATGAGTACATGCTGTGCGCTGATCCGCAGCTGAAAACATTCACGGAGCAAATGCCAAAGAATACTTATCCCAAACATCTCGTCTCGTCGCACATCTGGACACTACAAGCTCCATTTCATTTTTTAAAAATATTTTGGCCTCAGCGGTGTGGCCAACATTTAGGATTTTCCCTCAAGTAACCAGAAGAAAGCACGTAACACGTTCAAGGGCAAAGGCAAAAACAAAAAGTTTCTTTCTATTCAGGAAGAGAATTCCTTCATTCGATTAGAGCATAAGTTATTAGAACGGGTAGGTAGGAGTTTCTTCTGGGAGTTCTTGAACAGTTCATAAATATAAAAAGAACAGTTGTTCAATAAATAAATGGTTCCTAACGTCTCTACGGATGGCTTCCAGAATCCTCTGGCACAGCGATCCGAGCAGCTTCGATTCTCTGAGAGGCTTTAGCTGCCAGTGGGACGGGATATTTTCTATCAGGTGACTCTTCTTACATCATGAAGCCTTTCATCAATATGTCTCTTCGTAGTCTGAATCCTGGAGGGAAAGAAAAGCAGCTGTGGTGTCTATATGAAGTATAATGTCACTGACACCATACCAGGTGTAGTTCAGAGCTTAGACGAAGACCACATTCTAGGACCCCTCGGATGGAGCTCAGCGTGGGGCGACATTAACGGTGAAATTAACGTCATCCACACACCCACATCCCCATGAAGTGTCACAGGACTTCAACATATTTGGTGTCTTTGGGGCTAATTTCTGTCTTGAGACCCTAGTGGTTCCCTTTTCCGTGGCGGATATTCTTTAAAACCTCAACACGCGGGAAAAGGCGCCTGTCTGCAGCAGAACACGCGGGACTATAGTGAGGAGTTGCGGCTTCGGGGTTTCTCTGAGCGCCAACCCCAGCTCCGCCCCTTGCTGGCTGTGTGAACTTTAAAGTTATTTAACGTCTCTAAGCCTCAGTTTCCTTATTTGTAAAATGGGGGTAATAAAAATACTCATAGACACCTCACAGAAAGGCTATGAGAATCGGATGACACAATGCATGGAAATCACTTAGCCCTGTGCCTGACACTGTCAGTGCTCGTTCAAGATTGGCTACTGGTACCATTATTCTCATTCTTACTCTTGTTTATTTTTAAACATATATATATATATTTTTAATGCTTACTTATTTTTCAGAGAGAGAGAGACAGAATGTGGGCGGGGGAGGGACAGAGAGAGAGGGAGACGCAGAATCCGAAGTAGGCTCCAGGCTCTGAGCTGTCAGCATAGAGCCCCACGCAGGGCTCGAACTCATGAACAGCAAGATCATGACCTGAGCTGAAGTTGGGCCCTTAGCCCCTGAGCCACCCAGGTGCCCCTCACTCTTATTATTTACATTTGTATTCATTACCTCTAACCTCAACTGGCCCATTAGAACTACCTAGCAGACCACATTTCTCTAGGCCATTCATGTTCCTGGATTACTGTTCCATAGCCTTCCCTCCTTCCCCAAACCTCCCTCCAGCACCTACTCCTCACTTTGCTGTCAGCTGACGACCTTGCTTTCTCCCCACATTGGGAATAGAGTAGTCGGCAGGGAAGCTTCGCAAGCTCCCATCACCGTATGTGCCCACTCACCTGCATCGGGGCCCAACTGTGCGGTCTTCCTTACTATTCTTAGGGGTCTGCTCTCCCCGCCTTTATTTAAGGCCAGCATCCCCGCTTGTCCACTGCATCCTGGAGTTACTCCAGCAACCTCCTCTCTCCCTCCTGCAGCATCATTTTTCCCTTTTCTACTGAATCGTTCCCATCACATACACACGTGCCGTAATTTCTCTCATCTTCAACAGAAAGGTAACCCTTGAAACACATCTCCCTGCTACCTATTGCCCTCTTTCTCTGCACCTCTTCACAGCAAAACTCCTCGCAAGAGCTGTTTACACCCACTGTCACCAGTGTCTCTCGTCGTGTTCTTTCTTGACCTTGCCCCGGTCGGGCTTTCTTCCCCGCTAACCCCGCGGAAGCTGCTTCTGCCGAGGTCACCAACGGCCCCCACACCACCAGACCGGCCAGTAATCAACCCTCAGCTCTCATTTTACTTGACCTGACTCAGCAGCAACTGACACAGCTGATCACTTTCTTTTCCCTGAAACTCAATCTTCACTGGGCTCCCAGGATAGCAAACCCTCCTGGTTTTCTCCTAGCTCGCTGGACATTCCTTCTCAGACTCCTTCACCAATTCTTCTTCCTTTGCCAGGTCTATCCATCTTGGAGAGATCCAGGGCTCTGGTCTACATCTAATCTACCTTTTCTATCTATTCCACCAGTTGCTAAAGTCAAGAACCAGGGAATTAAGTATCCCTGACTCCTCATTCTTTCCCATATACGTGAAACCCACCCATAAATCCTTCTGGCTTCACCTTCAAACTATAATCAGAACACAACCACTTCTTAGCACCCTGGTTCAAACCAGTACCATCTTCTCTCACCTGCATCATTGTTAAGGTCTCTTGGCTGGGCTTTCTGACTGTCAGGGTCCCCTGACCATGGTCCTACCTCTTGTCAATACAGAAGCCGGGATGACCCTTTGCAAACAGACATCAGTTCACGGTTCTGCTCTTCTCGAAAACCTCTAGCGCGTCCCATTTCACTAAGAATAAACGCCCAGATCATTCGCATCACCTGCAATGTTCTATAAGATTGAGCATTCTCTCTCTGATACCAATAAATACAATTCTTCACCTTGCTTGCTTCGTTCCTGCCACGCCGGCTTCCTGGCTATTCCTAGAACATGCCAATCATGCCCCACCTCCCCAGAGCCTTTGCACCTACCATTTCTTCTGCCCGAAATGCTCCTCCAGAACAGCTATATGGCTTCCTATCTGCTTCTTTTAGGTGTCTGCTCAAATATCATTTCAGTGATGATGATATCCCCAGCTACCCTATGTAATACCATACCGCCTTCCAGCCATCCCATCTCCCTTCCCTATTTTATTTTTCTCTATAGCATTGAGGGCCATCTGATATACCATATGTTCACTTATTTTTAAAAGATTTCATTAGTTACTGTTTGTACCCCAATTTATGAGAAAGTGACATTTCAGTTGTGTCTTGGAGTTATCTTTCTTTCTTTCTTTCTTTCTTTCTTGTTTTTTAAGTAATCTCTACACCAATGTGGGGCTTGAAACCACAACCCTGTGATTAAGAGTCCCGTGCTCTACAGACTGAGCCAGCCAGGCTCCCCGAGAATGAGCGTCTTCTAGGCATGGAAAAGAATGTAAGTTATTTGAGGGCAGAGATTTTTGTCAGTATTGTTCACTCGTGCTTCCTAAGTACCCAGAATCCTATCTGGCACATGTCAGATGCTCACTAAATAACTGCTGAATGAATTAATATCTGAAAACTGGATGAGAACCCTCTTACTTTGTGTCATCAAAGTACTCAAACCCCGAGGGGTTATAACTAGGTCCTCCTCACTGGCACTGTCCCTCACCTTACCCATCACACTCAAGTCTGAAAACGAGAGGAACAAAAGAACGCTGCGGTCACCTGGCCAAGGGCTGAGCTTGGCGATGAGTACAAAGAGAATTCCAGCTTAAACCCGGCAATGACAGGTATGTTTCATATTAGATGGTAAGTTGCTTTTGACCTGTTTCCAATTGCACCACATCAGAGAGTCTTTCCTCCTAGGACCCTGGGACAGCCGCAGGAGCCAACCAATCACAGCAAGAGCTTAAAAGGGGAGGGGTGACAGCCTTTTGAAATTTAAATCAAAACTCTGGCCTTCCGACAGGGGTACTTCTTGTTGATGAAGCCACAAGTCACCCAAAAGGTTGTATCGCGCTGATTCCCCTGGGGGGGGGGGGGGGCGAGGGGGGGGGGGACTGACACACAGCAGGAAAGTTCAATTCAGGACTCTGAGTCCAACCAGACAAAATCTGCTAGTGTGACCCAGTGGCTTAAGGCACCCATCTTTCAGGGGGTTCGCTGTCAGTTGGCAGACACAGTTCTACACGGTCCCTTCCCTAACCTAAGGACATCGCTCTATGCCCGTGAGACAGAAAACAAAATAATGGTTAGAATCGGCAGGGGTCGGGGCGCCTGAGTGGCTCAGTCGGTTAAGCATCCAACTCTTGATCTCAGTTCAGGTATTGATCTCAGGGCTGTGAGTTCAAACCCCGTGTTAGGCCCTGCACTGAGCATGGAGCCTACTTAAAAAAAAAAAGAAAAAAAAAAAAAGAATCAGTAGGGGTTCCCCTGAGACCGAAATGCTTTAAGGGAAGACCTTGCTTCAGATCTACCCAAGCATCCTCTGCTGCCTCTGGGAGCAAGGGTCCCCGTAAGTCAGCAGGAAGAAGGAGCGTGAAGAGCAAACTGAGAAATGGCACGGGCTTACCAGGCACTCGGCGCAACGAACACAAAGCCTCGCCATGCAGTCGTCCGCCTCCTCCTGGTCAGTGCTGGAGAAAAAGGACAAACCAGATCTGAACAATGACTGTCCTCGGCACAGTAGAGCAGTTAAGCACGCCGCTGTTGAAGTCAGACAGGTGGCGTTTTAAATTCCAGTTCTGCCACTTACTAGCAGGGTGACTAGGCAGGTGACTTAAGCTCTGGGATAAAAAATAACCACATGTAAAACACGTCCCACAGTGCCTGACACATAGGAAGTGCCCAATAAATAGGGGTTGTTCCCAATCGTTCATTTAGAAATGAATGTATGAGCCACCACGGATGAGCCATTGTGCTGAGCTGGGGGTACAGGCATAAATAAAACACTGCCCCTTAAAGAGCTCACAATCTCATGGGTGTGCGAAACCTGTTGAAACTTAATGAGTACTTTATGACACGATGTAATAAAATGTTTCAGTCCTTAAGGTCAAACTGCTATGGCAGCAAAGAGGAGGGAGTGGCCTACTCTGGGGGGGGGGGGGGGGGGACGACTCAGGGACACTCACGAGAAGGAGACACTTCATCTGGGTCTTGTAGGACAAGGAAGAGTTTTCCAGGCAAACAAGAGAGGGAAGGGGAGGATTCCGAGTGAGAGAAAAGCATGTGGGAGAAAAAAAAAAAAAAAAGACTTGAGGGTATACAGTGTGTTCAGAGAAGCAAATAAGCTCAATGCAGCTGGTAGGTGGAGTGAAAGAGAAGAAATGTCAGGAAACAATGTGACCTAAGGAGGAGGCTTGTTACATTGTGCTTAGAAATAGACATTTTAGTATTTCTACCAAGAGCTCATTACCTTTTTAGCGGGCCCACAGATTCCTTGGAAAGGGCCCTCTCTCTCCCGTGAAATAATGCACACACATGAACGTGCCCGCACACACACACACACACACACAGAGAACATTTTAGACCCTCCCCAGGTAAGCGTTCCCTCCCAACGTTAGGAACACCTGGTATAGACAATGGAGAATGAAAGGGTTTTCATGCAGACTCTGTCACCTTTTTTTTAGTAGATTTATTCTTAGAGAAAATACTGGATCATGCCTGCTCACTGGCAACATGACGTTTCATAAATGTGATTGGATAATCACAATCCCATTAGCCCCTCAGAGCATCTGCTGACCAAGAACAGATCTTGCTGCTTTAAATCGGTTTTTGCCGTCTAAGGCTATTATTCTTAAGGCCTTCCTCACTGCTTAGGCATTTTCTGTCGGGAGACATCAGCTTGGTGTCGAAACAAGAAGGGAAAAGTAACCGACTTGTTGGAATTTCCTGGTAAGTTGGAAGGAATGTGATCTCCTTGGGGATGTATACGCAGAACCATAGCAGAGTCTAATCTGATTTCCAAAGGAGAGAGTAGGACCATACTGTTCACCCCTCCACCTCTCTCTCCGAATTAATATCCACCAGTTTCACCTCCAACCTTCCCTCTGGTACTCCTCGGCAGAACTAAACTTGGCCTGGGGAGAAGGAACGGTGTGGATTCAGATCTCTGGGTACTGTCCACAAAGCACAGCTCCGAAGAAGAAAGGGACAGGCTGCTCAGGGCTCCAGCCGGACTTACTCATCTGACACCTCAATAGACGACTTCTTGTAGCCAGACTTGTTCCTCTTCTTCAGCCCAGCTGATTTCCTCCCCATCCTCACCAGCAGCAGGACAACCACCACGGCTGAGGGGACGAAGACAAGGACGGAGAGGAGGGCCACAGAGGAGAGCATGATGCCAAACCCTAGACGGGGGGAAAGGGAAGGTGAGAGGGCGGGACGCGCAAAAGGGCCTCCTTTGACATGAGAAAGCTTTTACTTTTGCTCGCGTATTTCTTTTTTTTTTTTTTTTAATGCTTATTTATTTTTGAGACACAGACAGGCAGACAGAGAGGGAGACGCAGAATCGGAAGCGGGCTCTGGGCTCGGAGCTGTCAGCACAGGACCCCACGCGGGGCCCGAACCCACGAACCGCGAGATCGTGACCTGAGCCGAAGTTGGGCGCTCAACCAACTGAGCCACCCGGGTGCTCCTGCTCTTGTATTTCTTCTGATCACAACAGGAATAAATTCGTGGTAGAAGGGGTAGAAAGTACACAAAGGTACAAAAAGAATAAAAACGTAGCCACGGTCCCACTCCCTAGGATTAACGCATTGGTATCTACCCGTCCAGTGCTTTCTTGGAGTACGTGGGTATGGGTCTGCAGGTAGGGAGGAGAGTGCACATTTTTAGAAGTACGGATCATATTTTACAGACTGTTTCTAGACCCCTCTTATAGGTACCATATAATAAATGTTTCTCGGGTCATTAAAAATTCCTTCTGGGTGTTATTTTTTAACGGCAGCATGGTATTCTAGCACACTGAGTCATTTGTTGAACCAGGATTGGAATGCTAGACATTCGAATTGTTTCCAATTCCTTGAATCTACAAGTTACTTTATGATGATCATCTTTGTACGTAAATCTTCATATTTACGTCTATTTCTTTAAGATAAAATTTTACATGGTATTACTGGATCAAGGGGCACACAGACTCATACTACCAAACTCTCTTCCAAAAACACTATACTACTTTCTACGGCAGCCAGCAGCATGAGCGTGACTGGGTCTTTGAAACCTTGAGTTACCATCTTTTTTTTTTTTTTTTTTAATGTTTTGTTTTTAAAGTTTATCTATTTTTGAGACAGAGAAAGACAGAGCATGAACGGGGGAGGGGTAGAGAAAGAGGGAGACACAGAATCGGAAGCAGGCTCCAAGCTCTGAGCCATCAGCCCCGAGCCCGACGCGGGGCTTGAACTCACAGACCGCGAGATCGTGACCTGAGCTGAAGTCGGACGCTTAACCGACTGAGCCACCCAGGCGCCCCTAAACCTTGAGTTGCCATCTTAACAAAAGAAAGAAGAGGGGCGCCTGGGTGGCTCAGTCCCTTAAGCATCCGACTTTGACTCAGGTCACAATCTCACAGTTTGTGGGTTCGAGTCCTACGCTGGGCTCTGTGCTGACGGCTCAGAGCCTGGAACCTGCTTCGGATTCTGTGTCTCTCTCTCTCTCTGCCCCTCCCCAGCTCATGCTCTGTCTCTCAAAAATGAATAAATGTTAAAAAAAAAAAAAAAAAAAAAAACAACTTTTTTTTAAAGAAAGAGACGGAGAAGGGAAAGGAAGGGAGACAGACAGACTTGAGAAAGACCTGTGAAATGATAGGCCATCTATAACGAACCACAATGCCGTTCTGTATCTCTAGGTCTTTGGTTCCAATCCAACTGAGGATTAGAATGGCCACTCAGGAGTCACCAGGGAATAATGTCGAAAAAAAAAAAAGGTCAGTCCTTAACCTACTTTCCTTGGGTTTCACACCAAAAGGAAACCGCTGCCCTTTCCAACATAAAAGAAGTATGCTGCCCCCCTTGTTAGAGGGGGCACCCTTTCAAGACACGGGCAAGAACACAGCCTCACAACTGAGGGTGCAAACGGACTAGGGAAATCAAATGACCTATCTTTCACACAGGGAACAAGCTCCCCTTTACGGAGGGGTTTGCCATGCATCCCACAAGACCTCTGGTCACCTGAAGTTAAAATAAAAGAGATTCACGGGAAAACTAGAACAACAATTGAGTGACAACTGCAGGTTGCAAAGTAAAGATTAAGAAATTCATCCTAAGAGACAATTAGCAAGGCAGAAGCCCCCACTGACTGACTGGCTCACAAAGACAGGTAGTTTAGCTTGTCCCTGACCACCCGGGGAAGCGCCACAGGAGGCACAAAGCCCCGCAGCAGGTTGGCGGCAGTTAGCTTACCCCTCTCTGTGACTGTTAGCTCTGTCACGGGAATGTTATGGTGCACGTCTGGGGGATTCTTCACGGCACAGCTGAATGTCCCATTGTCCTTGAGGGTAGGGTTGCTGATGCTTATAGACGCATCCCCTCTGTACACATCTCCAGCCCAGGAAATTCGATCCCGAAACGTGCCTGCTGTGGTTGGATACTGGAAAGACTGATAATGAAAAATCTAAGAAAAGCAAACACCAGAAGGAAAGAAAGTTCATTTCCAAACTGCAGTGACAATGTAAAGCTCAGTAGGTCCAAAACAAAATACAAATGCATGATGGGTTTTCTCGGTTGGACTTTTTTTTTTTTTATGTTTTGTTCACCTTCATCCTATAGGCTAAAAGACAAGTTAATACAACTTATCAGGAAAAGGCCTGACAAAAGAGTCCCAGAATCCTAACTCTCAAAGCTCTTCCAAATTCTCCCTGAAGTCCTAAGGCAGTAGTTCTCAACTGGGTGGTGGCAATTGGGGCCTCCAGGAGACATCTGGCAATGTCTGGAGACATTTTTGGTTGTCACAGGTGGGGAGACTGCCACTGGCATCTAGTGGGTAGAGGTCAAGGGATACTGGTAAAAATCCTACAGTGTGCCAGGTAGGCCCCCACAACAAAGAATTATCCGGCGCAAAATGTCATTAGTGCCAAAGCTGAGAAACCCTTCTTTTTTTTTTTTTTAATAACTTTTTTTTTTTTTTTTGAGACAGAGAGAGACAGAGCATGAGCAGGGGAGGAGCAGAGAGAGAGGGAGACACAGAATCCAAGGCAGGCTCCAGGCTCTGAGCTGTCGGCACAGAGCCCGACGCAGGGCTCGAGCTCACGAACCGTGAGATCATGACCTGAGCCAAATTCGGACGCTTAACCGACTGAGCCACCCAGGCACCCCAAGGAAACCCTACTCTAAAGTCGCAGCTAATTATTTGTATACTACCTTATGGTTTGCAAATGATTCCCATAGATTTACTCACTTGAGTGTCATAACAACGGTGAACTCTCCATGGGGCTGGTACAACTATTCCAAATTATATTTCCTAGCTTATTTTCAGATTCCAAGTACTACCACGAGTATCTCCAGGACTGCTGGCTAGAAAAAATTCTATCGGTCCCAGTCAGAGACATCCTGTCTCATAAAGCTGCTCATTTCCTGTGGCATGAGGTTGTCTCCATGGGTGTATCTGTTTGCGTATCTGTACTCAGTAGTACATTCTCAAATATTCTCTTATGATAGAGTCAAGCGTCTCTCAAGTTATCTCGGCCATTATTACAAACCAATCGCAAGTCAAATACGTGATCAGTACTCAATGAATGTCTGCTGAATCAAAATGACGTTGCTTCAGATCAATTATCAGACACTTTGTCACCAAAAGCACCTCAGTATATGTCTGGTGGTGGGCCAGGCAAATACTACAATACAATATGATCTTTCCCTCTTATGCAACGTTTCAAGGCCTTCCTCTTTATCTGTTTACTTGGTACCTTCCCATTTGCAAGCACTCAATTGCCCAATTTTGAAGAGCAACTTCCCGGAGAAGATGCTGAATCACTTCTCAGTTCCATTATTCATGTATCCATTCGACAAATATTTACGGCACCCCTACTACGCGCTAGGCACTGGGTTAAGCAAAAGGATATAGTGAGAGCCAAACAGGCATAGTCAGTCCCTGCTGTCATGAATCTTCCGGTCTAAGGGGGAAATTCAGATAGGAAGAAATAATAACGTGTGTGACGAGCGCCATGAGACAGGAGGGAGGGAGGGAGCACCCGGCTGGCTCGGTCGGTGGATCAGCGACTCTTGATCTCGAGCCCCACTTTGGGTGTAGAGATTACTTAAAAATCAAATGTTGAAAACAAACAAACAAAGAGGGAGGTGAAGAATGCCGACCACTGATCATCAGCATCTCTGTAAAAGGGCTTGAAGCTCCTCACTGACAAAACAAATCCTGCTGTGTATCTCTGAGATTAACCCAACCTGTAAGTTCCACGTTAAACTGGTGACTCTCTAATACTCGCTAACCGATTACTCAAACAGAATCCTGACTGACTTGGCCTGGACTGCGACATCAGGCAACGGGGCTTTAAAAGTCCACTGATTTCAAGGGGCGCCCGGTGGCTCAGTCGTTTGAGCGGCTGACTTCGACTCAGGTCAGGATCTCACGGTTCGTGAGTTCCAGCCCCGCGTCGGGCTCTGTGCCGACAGCTCAGAGCCCGGAGCCTGCTTCGGATTCTGTGTCTCCCTCCCTCTCTGCCCCTCCCCCACTAGCACTTTGTCTCTCTCAAATAAATAAATAAGCGTTTTTAATCAATAAATAAAGGTCCGCTGATTCCAATGCAGGTGAGCTTGCTGGCTTTCTAATCAGTCTCCCAGAAAAAAACAGCACCATATGAGAACTGCTATTTGCACTGAAGGTTTCTGACCCAAGAAGATTCCCACTGCTTGCCCTGTCCTGCTTTTGGCCAAGGAGGCAGAGCCAAATAAGGCCAGCTATAGTTTTCTGATAACTCAAAACAAAAGGAACTGTTTTAAGGAAGAGAGACCAGGAATAGCTTCCTTCACTGCAGCCCCCTACCTGCTTCCAAGCTCTGTGGCTCTCAATAATGGGTCCTAAAGCAAAACCCAAACCTTATATGTTAAGATCAAAGAGAAAGTTTCCCAGGGAAGAACGCAGTATAAACAAACTAGGGATACTTTCGAAAATACAGCTATGACATTTACATCCTCAATATAGCATCTATCCTGAACAAAGGATGCTGCTGGAAGCATAAAGAGAAAGGGTTTTTTAATAGCACTGCAATCTCCAATTAGACATCAACAATGGGATCTGGGCCATAAATGTGTGTTATATGTGTGTATAAAGTATATTGCTTCTAACGTTGCAAGGCCATCTGTCACCAACAGCATCTGTCATCAACACGAGGTGCCACCATCCCCTCTGAAGGGAACTATATAAATCAGTGCAGATGTTTACATGCTAGGACACGGTGCCAAGATAAATCTACTGAGTACAGATACGCAAACAGATACACCCATGGAGACAGCCTCATGCCACAGGAAATGAGCAGCTTTATGAGACAGGATGTCTATGACTGGGACCGATAGAATTTTTTCTAGCCAGCAGTCCTGGAGATACTCGTGGTAGTACTTGGAATCTGAAAATAAGCTAGGAAAACATGCAAAAAGAAACAACAAACGGGAAACAAAAGTGAACCACATTTCCTCTGAGTTTCTGGCAATTTTTTTTTCCTATATAGCGTATTTACAAAATCCTCCCATAAAAAAAAAAGCCGTATGTGACCAAATGGATGCCATATAGGACAGAAGCTTATCTTTGATTCTAAGATGAGAAGGTCTAAGGGGGGCCTGGGACTTGGAGTAAAAGGACTCCAGAGCTGTGGGCCACAGAAGACTCAAAGAAGTTTCCTCAAGAGGAAATACTCACGGATTCAGTACGACTGCTGCTGGGGGCTCGGTACGTCCAGTCTATGGTGAGTTTGTCAGTGATAGATGAAGTTGACCTGAAGGTGCATTTCAACTTGATCTTCTCTCCAACATAACCCCGGACATGCGCATCCGCTTTAATCTCCAAGGAAAGGGCGATGTAAACACCTAATCAGAGCAAAGCCCAAACATTTAAAAGGTATGCAGCTGGGCGGGATATACAGATGTGAGTGAACAGTGCGCAGACACTATCATTTTCAGGGCTCTCGGAGTAACAAATATCTTGTCAGGCAGGCCCAAAAGGACAAGGAGCAGATATCTGCGTTAACCAAGGAGAGTGTTTTTGTCAGTTTACGATATTCAGTCACAGCACGAATGCTTGGGTAAAAATCTGAAACCTAAACACCATCTAAAACCTAAAAAATCTAAAACACCAGCATCTTTCCAAAGACAGACTGTGGTCAAATGAAGTACAAACAAGTAGGTCTGCCCACAGCAGCTGAAAGGCAACGCCACTCACTCCCCCTCGACACACACACATCCGCCCCACCCCCACTCCCCGCCAGGAATTATGGCAGCTGTTGTGGTCGAAGGGACTTATCCCCAAGTACAGCACAGTTGTAACCCAAAGCTACCGCTGTCTCAACCACCAGCAAAATGAGAACAGGAAACAAGAATAGGGCATTTTGTTTCAAAGAATTTTAGAAAGCTGCTCCAAGGTTCGATCTGGTTGTATTTTATTCTTCCCTCTGGTTAATGAATCCCACATCCATTAAACGTAAATCATGGGGGAAGAAAACAGAACAATTTAATGCATTCTGAAATGTAAAAATAAAAGGGCACCTGGATGGCTCAGTCGGGTAAGCGTCTGACTTGGGCTCAGGTCATGATCTCACTCTTCATGAGTTGGAGCCCCCCGTGTTGGGCTCTGTGCCGACAGCTCAGAGCCTGGAGCCTGCTTCGGAGTCTGTGTCTCCCTCTCTCTCTGCCCCTCCCCCGTTCGCCTTCAGTCTCTCTCTGACCCTCAAGAATGAATAAACATTTAAAAAAAAAAAAAAAAACCAAGATTGTAAAATGTAAAAAAAGATATCGTTTCTAAACCCTCCAGAGATTGAACTCTTGCCAAAACTGGCTCAGATATCCAAATCTGGCATCCCAGTTCCCCCAGGAAGAGCTTCCGCTTTCCTCTGACCAATCCCCTCCGCGTTCAGAGAACGCAGAGGAGAAGTTTATCTTCCACCAGGGAGTCATTTTTTAGGAAAGTCACCCGCACTTTGTTTTCACTGCTTCCTTCTCCACTGCAACAAGCCATGATTCTTTCGGCAGGCCAAAGGCGAACAGAGCAGCAAGGTTTCAGAAGAGCGCAAACCCACACACCAATCTGAAAACCAGCAGGCCCTCCTCCGGTCGAGGCAAACCCCAGCTGAATTACTTGCTGGCCCTGTGGTCTTAGCAAGTTACGTTAGTCTTCAGTTTCTCACCCTGGTGGGCATGAGAACAACAGCACTGGCCTCAGTAGGTCACTGTGAGGAATAAATGAGTGAAAATAGGTGTAACACTGGAAAGCCTGCCTACCCCAGTGCATGTTAGATGGCTTCAACCTTATGATGGCCACCTCTTCAGTCCTGCCTACACTCTCTCAACCCTGCCCCAGCTATGAGTCATCAACGCCTTCACCTCTGTCTGCTTTGAATGATTTTTCTTGCTCTTCTCAAGATAATCTAGTCTGTGCGCATTCCTCTTAAAAGGAGGAGACCAAGGCTGAGCTCACAACTCGAATGAGATCTGACCCATCTCAAAGATAAGGATTTACTTCTGTTTCCTCCATCGCATCCACTCTGGCTTTGCCATGCTAGATCTGTCGTTCCTTCTATGACTTTGCAAATGATGTTCCTCTGCCCCAAAAGCCTTCATCCCTCAGCCCCTACTCTCTCCTAGGCCCTCACTCCCGATCCACCTTACTCATTACTCAAGAACAAGCTCAAAAGCTGGGAGCTGGAGGGGCACCTCAGTCAGTTGAGCATCCAACCTCGGCTCAGGTCATGATCTCACGGTCCGCGGGTTCGAGCCCCGCGTCGGGCTCTGGGCTGACAGCTCCGAGCCTGGAGCCTGCTTCGGATTCTGTGTCTCCCTCTCTCCCTGCCCCTCCCCCACTCGCGCTCTGTCTCCCTTTGTCTCTCAAAAATAAATAAGTGTAAAAAAGAATTTTTTTTTTAACTGGGAGCTGAAAATGGATGGATAATCTACACTCTCCCCATACTACTCCTTTATCCTAAGACGTAAGTACAGTCGAGAGATTTGAAAGCACAGATTTAGAATTAGATAGGCCTGGACCTCCGTTCTAGCCCAGCTACTTTCTAGCTGGAAGATTTGGATCACAGTTGCCTAACCTACTCGAGCTTCAGTCTCCTCACTTGGTAAACGGAAGAGCGACAAGGCCTACTTCCTTGGATCACTGCTAGGATCTAGTGAGATTAAATAAGATAACACAAAAATGCTTAGCATAGCGTCTGAAATAGAATCTTTCAATAAATGTTAGCCGTTGTTATTAAATGAACACCACAAACATTCAAAAACTTTCAATAATTCCTCCTTGAGCCGTAGAATAAAATCCAAACAGTGAACAGCCTGGCCCCAAACTTCTGCTACTCCACCCACTTACCCATCCCGTCCATCCCCTCCACCACGCCCAGGATAGCCACCATTTCCCAAATTTACGAGGTCCTTTCACGCCACTGTGCCTCTCTTCGAATGTGGCATTATCTGGAAGGCTCTCCCCATTCCTACCAATCCTGCCTGCGTGTGCCTCCCCCACGGTGCTCACGCACCTTCAAGACCCTGTCCAAATAGCGGCCCCCTCTGTGATGCCTTCCCAGATTCCTCTGGGTGCAGTTGACTGCTCTTTCTTCACTGTTTTCATAACAAATAATACGTAATGCTCCTCAGGTACATATACTGCTGATTGCCTTCAATTTATAAAGACTATTTCCCCTGTTCGTGAGCACCTTGAAGGCAAAAATTCAGAGGCAAGGGAGCAGACGCAGACTGAGAGAAAGAGGTGGACAGGTCACCAGAAATTCTAGTATAGGAACCAAGTGTGCTCATTAGTCACGCGGTCTCTTCCGCTCCCCCTTTTTTACGGTATTTCCAACAGGCTTAAGTCCTCTACACCCTTCTCTTTCCAGTGCACCCGTTCAGGAAAAGCTCAGCCCGAGATGACCTCCTCGGCTGTGGCTGGTGTGCGGTAAAGGAGAAAAATGACACAACTGCACAGATAGTTACCATGAGAAATTCATGGATTCCACCCATAGCTGAGCCCTTAACGAAGCAGCCTTGATCAGCAGCTCTTTCGGATTCCTCAAACCTTTGCCATTTTCACCATCCTCTATGCAACCTCCAAATCCCTCTTTCTCAGAAGAAAACGTTTCCTCTTACTTTTTTCAAGAAATGTGAGGCTTTACAAACTGCCCAGCCACGGATTTTCCTGCAGCTACACCCACCCATACTTTCAGTCTCAAAGGGTGTGGTATCCCTTTTCCTATGCAAGGCCATCCTCTTTGGTCCTGCCTTGGAGCCCTCCCCTCCAAGCCCTGCTTCAGCAGAAAAACCCTCTCTCTCTACTATCTTCAACCTCTTCCTTTCCAGAGGGCCCTCTCCCCCCTCAGCCTCTTTGTTTCAACACAGAGAAGTCTCTCCCATCCTTAAAAATGGGTAGACAAATAACAATAAAACAAGATAATAATGGGGGCGTCTGGGTGGCTCAGTCGGTTAAGCGTCCGACTTCAGCTCAGGTCATGATCTCGCAGTCCGTGAGTTCGAGCCCCGCATCGGGCTCTGGGCTGACGGCTCAGAGCCTGGAGCCTGCTTCCGATTCTGTGTCTCCTTCTCTCTCTGCCCCTCCCCCATTCATGCTCTGTCTCTCTCTGTCTCAAAAATAAATAAAAAACGTTTAAAAAAAAAAAAAAAACAAGATAATAATGATCTTCCCTTAACCCCATGATACTATGTGTTACCAGCTACTGCCCTCTCTTTCGTTTCTAAGCCAAGTTTGTGAAAGAGCAGTATACACCTGGCATCTCCATTTCCCCCCTTCCCATTCACTTCTGGACCCCTATAGCACAATCCAGACTCCACTACCATTTCTGGTAAAGAGCATCATGTCCTAAAACTGGAAAAACCCCAATAGGTGTCCTTCTATCCTGATTTTATTGGATCTCTCTAAAGCAGTGACTGCTTGCTCCTAGACCTTCTCCATCCCAAGGCTTTCTTGACAATACACTTATTCACTCACTCATTCTTCAAACATATAGTAATTGAGCATCCATTTGTGTGCCACCCTCTGAGCCTGGAATTAAACATGAGCAAAATAAATATGCTCCCTATTTTGGAGCTTAAAATACATCAAAAGTTCAACATTATCAATCAAATCAATCATAAAGACAAACGTGTAATTACAAAACCTGGCAAGTACTCTGAAGCAAAGACCAAGAGAGTAGCAGAAATGCACCTATTACAGTAGGGGAGCAGGGAGTGGTTAATGAAAGCTTCCCCGAAAAAGTTGCTTTTTGAGTTGAGCTCTGAAGGAAGGGTGACAAAGTGAGGAGAGGGAGAGCATTCCCGGTAGAGAATACAACATATGCAAAGGTCCTGTGCCAAGTAGGAGCACAGGCAGCCAAGGAACCGAAAGGAAGGCAAACAGCATGAGAGAAAGGGAGATGTGGATGGGTGGTAAGCAGGTCATACAGAACCTTAAAGATTTGGGTCCTTATTCTCAGAGTAGTGGGAAGCCAAGGAAAACAGTTAAATGTGGGACTGAGTGAAAAAAGACATGATGAGGTTTTCATTTTTAAAAGATCACTCTAGGGAAGACACTGAGGAGGAGTCAAGAGTAAATCTAAGATTACTTAGAAAACTACTCCAATAGCCAAGTGAAAAATAAAGCTTGAACTAAGTTGGTGGTAGTGGACATGGAAAGACCCAGGAAGACCATACTTACAAAGTAAAATCAGTAAGGATTGGTGGCAGACTGGTTGTGGAATGTTAGGGAAACAGAGTATCAAGGACGGTTCCCAGGTTTCTGACTTGGTGATACCATTCACTGACACAGGAAAGACTAGAGAAGGGAAGGGGAGAAAGCGTTAGCTTGATTTCGGATAAGTTTAATGGGCCTTTGAGATAGCCAAGAGATAATGTCAGTGGACAGTTGGTGTAGGGTAAGGGTCAGCAAACTATGGCCCACTGGCCAAATCTAATGTACGATGACTCTTTGTAAATAAAGTTTTATTAGAACACAGCCACATTTATTCATTTAGATATTGTCTAGGGCTGCTTTTGCGCTACTCAAGCCGAGGTGAGCAGTTGCAACAGAGACCTATGGCCCACAAAGCCTCAAATATTTATCCTCTATCCTTTTACAAAAGTTTGCCGGCCCTGGTTTAGAGCAAAGAAGAAATATGTGAGTTACAGTTATAAGCCAGAATCTCCTTAATGTCCCTCCAGCCCTCCAGCCAACCCTCCACACTGATTGTGTCACACACACACACACACACACACACACACTCCACATGTGATTTCAGTTAACCCAATCAAAGTATACGTCTCAAAAAATTTGCTGGAAAGTTATTTAAAGACTCTATGCCTTATTCATGTTCCTCTCTCTGTCTGGAATTTACTTACTCCCTATCTCTAACTACTACTTCTCCTTCTCCTCCTCCTTCTTTTTTTAAGTTTATTTATTTGGGGCTGGGGGGAGGGAGGGAGGGAGAGAGAGAGAGAGAGAGAGAGAGAGAGAGAGAGAATGAATCATCAGGGGAGGGGCAGGGAAGCGGGGGAGGGGGAGTGCGGACAAAGGATCAGAAGCAGGCTCCGCACTGACAGCACAGAGGGCTCAAACTCAGGAACCATGAGATCATGACCTGAGCCAAAGTCGGATGCTTAACCCACTGAGCCACCCAGGTGCCCCTCAACTTCTTTCGAGATTGAACTTCGGTGGCACATCCAGGAAGTCTTCCCTGTACCCTCATGGCTGATTAAGGGCATCTCTTCTGTGCTCCCACAGTTTCTTGCATATTTCTCTCTTAATACCAGATTCTAAAATTATCTATTGGCTTGTCTGTCTTCTCCAATAGAGGCTGAGCTCATCAAAACAGAAGCTAGGGCACTGTGGATGCTCAGTAATATTCAACTGAACCAAACCAACAGAGTTTCCTTTTTATGAAACAAAAATTCTTGCCAAACAAGCATAAAACCTACAAGTTCTGGGCAAGTTTTGGTTACTGAATTAGAGTAAGTACCCCATTAAGAAGTCTACCTAACAACCAATTTCTTGTTAATATATCTTAACTCCGTGTTCATTAGCATGATTTCACCACAAAGTTATCAATATGTAAAGTCACTTTACTGAAATCTAAAAATTGGATAAGTGGGTCTTAAGTATATAGAGAAAAGTAAGATCCATGGATGAACTAAACTAATGTACCTGTCTCTCCCTTTCAGGGAGAAGGGATAATGACTGGAAGGAAGTATAAGGAAGGCTTCTGGAGTACCAGTGACACTTTAAACCCTGACTTAGGTGCCAGTTACCCAGGTATGTTTCGTTTCTAAAAATTAGTTTCTAAAAATTTAGTTTCTAAAAATTAAAAGTATGTTACAATCAATAGATGTAAAATAATTTGTCTACTCTACCCAAAAAATAAATAAATAAATAAATAAATAAATAAATAAATAAATAAAATAAAATAACTAATCCACTGTTACATTCATTCAGAAATTTTCATCCTAAACCCAATGTATTTAGGGATATTTATATTTTCTCCTGAGTAAAAAAGCATTCTTGCCAAGTCAAAATAGCCAACAATAGAAATATAACCATTAACAAGTTTTTTTTTTAATCTGGGAGGAAAACAAGAATATCACACTGAAACATATGTAATTTTATGCACAGAAGGAAAGAAAAGAATATGACAAAACAAAACTCCAAGTTTTACACAATTTCCCAGAATACAAAGCTGTCAACGTTTGTTTCATAAAAGTGCACACTTATATGGAGAAAAGTGTAAGAACCCTAGGCTGCCTAAACTATCGTTTCCATGTACTTGACAACTGATATAACGGGACTATGTTTACAAATTGGAGAATTCAAACAAGCTAATCATTTAATGGGTCCTATCTTTGAAGGGGAAAAGCAGATAAACACTGGTGTGAAACAGATTCCAAAAAATGGGTGAACTTTGAAAACATGCTAAGTGAAAAAACCTAGCCACAAAGGAATATATATTGTATGATTCTATTTATGTGAGATGTCCAGAATAGGCAAATCATAGCAATTAGGCAAATCATAGCAATAGAAAGTAGATTGGTGTCTGCCCCGGGGCGGGGGAAGGGAGGAATGGGGAGTGACTTAATGCATATGGAGTTTCTCTTTGGGGTGATGAAAACATTCTAAAGTTGATTATGGTGGTGATTGCACAAGTCTGTGAACACCCTAAAAAACACTCAGTTGGACCTTTTAAATGGGTACATTGTATGGCATGTGAATTCTATCTGAATAAAGCTATGTTGAGCTTATTTATTTTGAGAGACAGCGAGAGACAGAGCGTGGAGGGGCAGAGAGGAAGAGAGAGAGAATCCCAAGCAGGCCCCATGTGGAGCCCCCACACGGGGGCTCAAACCCACGAACCAAACCAAGAGATCATGGCCTGAGCCAAAGTCAGCTCTAAAAACAAAAGACAGGGACACCTGGATGGCTCTGTCAGTTAAGCATCTGACTCTTGGTTTCAGCTCAGGTCATGATCTCAGTGTTCAGGGGTTCCCGGGGCTCTGGGCTAACAGGGCAGAGACTGCTTGGGATTCTCTGTCTCTCTTTCTCTCTCTCTGCCCATCCCCTGCTTTCTCTCTCTCTCAAAAGTAAATAAATAAACATTAAAAAATAAAATAAAAGACAAAGATAAATCAATTCAACTACACACAGGTCACAAACTTTTAAGTTTGAATTATTTGGTCTGCTATAATTGATGGATGCTTTTCTATGTGAAATGACATCAAGTTTACGAAACCACTCATCATTTCTAGATTTTTTTTTTCACAATAGGACAACTTTGGAATATCTGGGGGATGGGGAGAGATGAAACTAGGATTACAGTAGGTCAGTCTACATATTATATTGCAAAATAATTTAGCTGAAAAACTGGACACCTGTGATGACACAGAGAGCTGGGAGGGACCAAGGAGTGTGCTGGCAATCTGGATATTAGTCATCAAATAAATAAAAACTTCCTGGCCTTACATGCTAAGATTTAGAACAACTGATGTCTTTATGTTAAAGCCCCCCTTCAGAAATTCCCTCTTAACCACAGGGAAATTTTATGAAATTAACAATTCACTCTGATCTATTAACATACGACTTCCTGAGAAGACACACACACACACACACACACACACACACACACACACACACACAAATGCAGGACATAATGGCACCCTAAAACGAAGGCAATTAGGTCGGGCTGAAATTTATGCAATTTGAAAATTGCATCAAAGCAAAATGTATCCAAATCCTTAGAACGCGCCATAGCGTGAATACTGCACTTCTGATATTGGTTAATAGATTAAAATGTTAACAGAAAAGGTATGCCCTTTCTTGTAGTTTAAAAATGTCGTTAAAATGCTCCAGCAGTGGCTTTTCCTCAACCAAATGCCTCTCCAGCGTTAACGAAATCACAGCACATCCCTTCTGTGACCAATACCCATTTTACTTCCTAGTCCCTGACAACCACCTACAAAAAAACAAACGTACCAACAGTTACTGAGCCAAACTACTGAGCACTAGAACTGCCCCATCCTAATCAGGGCACGCAGCCCACAAAACCACAGCAGGGTCAACCGCTGATAAGTCATCACAGGATAGGACGGGGTGCCCCCGAAGCCAGAGCCCTCCGTGGTTCTAGCAAGTCGTGCCAGCACCACAATACAAAGCGAGTCACGCAAAGGGTCCGTCGTCCCCAGCGCTCAGGAAAAGCACTGACAGGCTGCTCAGTGGGTGGCGAATACTGGAAGAGAGCAGCCTCCCCACACCCTCACATTTCCTGCATTGCTAGAAGCCATGTGGGGGCTTTCCTGAGACCCCCCCCACACCGGAACCGGAAAACCGACCATCTTCCCTAACCCCCTCGGCCGGAAGTTGGGGGAACCAGCCGGCGCACTCACCCTGGAAGAGCAGGACGCCCAGCAGTGGGAGCAGAGCGCAGCCACGGCCTCCACCCGCTCCGCTCTGCTGCATCCCGACAGCTCTCTGGATGCTTGCACACCTTGTTTACAGCTCCCGGTAACCACACAGGTGATACCGGAAGTGACGTCAGGGCGGGAGGTCGCGAGAACGCTTCAAATGGCGATTCGAGGTTGCCATAGGAACGTGGCATCTTTCCAGGGCCACACCTGAAACTTGCCCCGACAAGCGATTCTTTTAAGTTTCGAGTAAGAATTAATTACTCCCTGTTGCTTGACGGTGAAGTAAGCCACCGACTTTGGAAAAATTACAATTTATTTGTGTGGGATTCTGCAGTACTAAATAGTCTCGATTCTGCGACTCTCTTCCAGAGGTCTTTAAATAGGTTTCTAGAGTTTTGGTTAGGAGAGATCTAGGAGATCGTACAGCATCAGTCAATAAATATGTATTAGGCCTTCATGATAAATGTGTAGCTCAAGTGTCTTTAGTGCCTGGGTTTTTGTGTGTTGCTGTTCAGCAGCCAGCTAAGTGCCTATGTAAATTGGGTGTTTATTAAACTGCCGTTCACAGTGGCGATGATGAAATCAGTACAACATGTAATAGAGGGGGAAAGGAGCTAGATTTATGTATCTTTGGGTGGGAAAAGTGAGAAAGTAATGTTTTCACCGTGCTGGAAGCTATGCGATGGTGTCACATTCTTCTAAGAGACGGGATGGTACCGTGCTACAATTGTTGGTCAACCTATTCTCCTGGAATCTGCGTGTTTAATGAAATCAAGAGAAGAACAAAAGTCCACGTTTCAGCTTTTGGGAAGGCTTAATAACTTTACATTTTTCAGTTCCCATTTCGTTACTAGATGTGAAAGCTAGTGGTTTTCTCTATTAAAAACGTGATGTTAGAATACCAAACAGAACATGATACCCTTCCTAAGAAAGAGTACCCAGACTAAGTAGTTTGTTGTGCCCAATTCCCAGTTATCCGAAGCAATGTAGAATTCTTTATCCAGTATAAACATTTATTTATCCAGTATAAACTAATTTCACCCATTATTGACTTCCAGGCTCTAAGAAAACTTCTTAGTAATGATAAAGTACATAACCATGTGTTTTTGAGTACTTGCTATGTAAACTTTTTAGATTTGTATGTAAGCAAATTATACAATTGATAATTCTTTACTACTAAAGGTTATTTACATATGTGTTTAGGCACAATAAAAAATAAATTACCATACAAAAGTTCTCTTTAGGAAAAAGATACTGAACAATAGGGCCATATTAACCCCTGAATATTTAGCCAAGACACAAGCTACAAGTTTTGCTGAAAAGATTTTCCATGAGGTTTTAACTACTTCATTACACTTTTGGGACACCATTCAGGCCATCTGTTTGAAAAAATATTGTTATTTTCAAAGGTTGAATTATGGAGAAAAGTAGAAAATGTAATTTAAAAGTAATATAGACCTGAAAGCCAACTTTTAGTTTGGAGGCACCTGGGTGGCTCAGTCGCTTAAGCATCTGACTTCAGCTCAGGTCATGATCTCATAGTTCCTAAGTTCAGGCCCCACATCATGCTGCACTGACAGCGTGGGCCCTGCTTCGAATCCTGTCTCCCCTCTCTGCTCCTCCCCCGCTAGCTTGTACCCTCTCTCAAATAATAATAATAATAAATATTTTAATGTAACTTTTAGTTTCCAAATTGAGTGTTAAAATTTTACTTTTTTCGTGTAAAAGGCAAAATGAGATAGGTAGAGAATGAATGCAGAATCAAGGTTCATATGAATATTGTACCAATTTTTCTAAAAAGACTAGTCAAAGTTCAGCATATTTAAATACAGATAACCTATTTGAAAATTCCAGTTTGTTAAAAGAAAGAACATCTTTGGCCCAGTCAGTGAAAACTGAAGTTATTAGGCTATAAAGATGGGGCGGGGGTGGGGGCAACTAAACTTTCAGATGTTTTCTATTTTTTTAATAAATGCTGCCATAACTTAAGTTTGGAAAGACACTGGGAGGTTAAACACTTTTGAAAAAGCACTCTTCTTTCCATAGCCTACTTATAAAGTTTGCTGTCTCTACTAGTATAAGGGAAGAAAGAATACAGTTGGTTTCATATTGTTAGTTTTGGTATTTCTTTGCCCCATACCAAATCCTCCCTCCCTCAAAACAAGCAAATTAAAGCAAAAATAATATAAAGAAAAGGAAAGGAAAGGGGGGAAAAAAAATCTCATCCAGTTCTCAGAGCTTTATATAACACTGTACAAAATTATCATCACTTAGGCTTGATTTTTTTCACCAGCCCTAAATTTTTAGTCATACTATTCCAGAACCTTCTGTGTAACTGCTTGATGATTCCAGTCTGCAAAAGAGCACAGATTTTGCTCTGTTGTCACAACTGAACAGTAAGCTGAACAGTATCCACTGCTCACGGAAGACTTGCTCTGTTGGTTGTTTTTTCGGAACACAGGGAAAAAAGGTGACAAGTGATTCATCCTGAGGTGGCATTTGTCAATCCATAAGCATTTACATAAACTCTTCTAGCTACTCTGTGATTTAGATTTGTGCTAATTATAAATGTGGGATCAACCAAAACAAACAATCATCTGGGATACTGAAAGAAATTCAATAAAACAAGATGTGTCCCATACTCAAGGAGAGCCATAAAAATCAAACTGTTGAAGAACGGGATTTAGGGTTTCCTGTTAATTGATCAAAAACGGCTGAGAGAATTGGCTCATCTTTTAGTTGAGACTGAGAAGGAAAAAGTAAACACATTAACCTTAGTAGCAAGAGTGCTGCTCTGAAGAAACTAATACGTTAAAGGAAATGTCATGACAGACAAGATGGCTTTCATCTCATTTGACACCAATGGGCGTGCATACAATTAATAATCCCCAAGGAGTGTTCAAGGGCAAAAATGTAGTTTCTCAGTATAAAAAGCTCACGAGCATTTGAAAAGTATTTGCACTCTGAAATTAAATAAAACCGTAGTGATGGGCTGTGTGTGAGTCTCCCGGTATCAGCTCAAGAGGGCCCTGGGCCTATGCTGGCTCCAGAGAGACGTTGCTTCTCTGGGTGGTTATGTACTGCAGGGCTGGTTGGAAGACAAGTCACAACTGGTAAAGCCAAAGAAAAGCTTCCATTAACTTCAGCTTATCCTAGGGTGCTTGTTCTTGGGAATCTTCAGCTTCCTGAAATACAGAAGTTTAAATGGATTATTCACGTGGGAAGAGTGCATAGAGGTAACATGGAATTCCGAATTACATCTATTTTATCGAATGTGCTCTCCACTGTGAAGGAAACTATTCTTTTTTTTTTTTTTTTTTTTAATTTTTTTTAACGTTTATTTATTTTTGAGACAGAGAGAGACAGAGCATGAACGGGGGAGGGTCAGAGAGAGGGAGACACAGAATCTGAAACAGGCTCCAGGCTCTGAGCTGTCAGCACAGAGCCCCACGCGGGGCTCGAACTCACGGACCGCGAGATCATGACCTGAGCCGAAGTCGGACGCCCAACCGACTGAGCCACCCAGGCGCCCCTGAAGGGAACTATTCTTAAACGTACTTGTTCTCCTTCTAATTCAACTTTTAGAAGATGTTTCCCGTTCCTTAACTACATAGCTCTCAGTGTCCTTAATTCATAGCTTCTGCCTTGCACAGACAATCAGATGATCTATAGCTCGATCACACACATGCATGCCTTCTCTCTCTCTCTCTCTGCCCCTCCCCCTCTTTTATATAAAAAAAATCAAGCACACAGAAGAATAGAAAAGACAGTGTATAGAATTCACCTGTCACCTAATTTTAAAGCATTTTTTGCCTTATTTTCCCAATATTTATTTGGTACTTTATTATATATAAATACATATATAAATTTACATATAACAAATGTATATATGTATTTATTTATATATAATAAAAAAACAAATATAGGGAAAATAAATTTATATATAACATGTATATATAAATTTATATATAATATATATAAATACATATTTAAAATAGGAACATTTTCCTCTATAACCACAATACCTTTATTATACCTAATAAAATTAACAGTAATTCCCTAATATTATCCATATTCACATTTTCATATTCAAGACTCCCAATTGTCCCCCTCCTAATCTTTTTACAACTACTTTGTTCAAACTAGTATCCATCCAGTCAGGACATGCCGTAACAATGCACTTGATCATGTGAGTTCCTTAAAATTTCTTCTCATCTCAGCGTGCTTGGGTGGCTCAGTTAGTTAAGCATCTGACTTCGGCTCAGGTCATGATCTCACAGTTCATGGGTTAGAGCCCATGGGTTGAGTTCATGGGTTTGAGCTGCCCGCTGTCAGCACAGAGCCTGCTTGGGATTCTCTCTCTCTCTTCCTCTCTCTCACTCTGCCCCTCTCCCCCTCTCTCTCTCTCAAAATAAATAAACGTTTTTAAAAGTTTCTTTTCATCTCCATCTTCATTTTCCATGACCCAGACTTGCTAGAGAATCTTCTTGGTTTTTTTGTCTTTGTTTATTTTATTTTTAATGTTTGTTTATTTTTGAGAGAGAGACAGAGCGTGAATGGGGAAGAGGCAAAGAGAGGGAGACACAGAATCCAAAGCAGGCTCCAGGCTCTGAGCTGTCAGCACACAGCCCAACGTGGGGTTTGAACTCATGAACTGTGAGATCATGACCTGAGCCACCCAGGTGCCCCAAGAATCTGCTTGGTTTTTAAAAGACAATAGCCCTTGGTAAAATCTCTCTGATACCAAATTTGTTCTTCTGGGTTTACAATAGAATCATTTTTCTCCATATTCGATTTTATAAGTCCTTGAGACTTTTCACTGAGACTTTAGGCTACAAAAATATGACTCTTTTTGAAAATAATAATAGCAGGCCTATTTCAGAGAATAGAAAAAAATTCCGATCATATGAAAAATAAGTCATCGTATTTTTTAAGCATAATAAGCCTGAAAACTGGTAAAATAAAATTACACGCTACTAAAATGGGATTCCTATTCCCAATAACTAGATGAAAGGAGTTGAAATCAATTCCAAATAGTATAAAAGTTCTCCTGCTAAAATGTCAGGCCATGTCAGAGTTCCTGGGTGGCTCAGTTGGTTAAGCATCCAACTTTGGCTCAGGTCATGATCTCACGGTTCAACAGTTTAAGCCCAATGTCGGGCTCTGTGCTGACAGCTCAGAGTCTGGAGCCTGCTTCGGATTCTGTGTCTCTCCCTCTCTCTGCCCCTCCCCCGCTCATGCTCACTCGCTCGCTCTCTCTCTCTCTCTCTCTCTCTCTATCTCTCTCAAAAATAAATAAACGTGAAAAAAACTTAATAAATAAAAAATAAAGATTTATTTACATGTTGAAAGTTAATTTATTATTCGTGGTCATGGTAAACATAACCACAAAGCCTCAGATAATCTTAGAATTTTCCATCTTCAACGGCAGTAGGGTCTAACTCCCTCATCCTTTGCACAAAACATACTGAAAGGGGAAGCCATCCATAACACTAATAGAAGACTTTCATCTCCCTGACCCAGCTCCTCTAACGTCACGTAGAAAATACCTAACAGTCCTAAAATCTGGAGGATCCACATTAGAGATGGGCCAGACAAGGAAGCTAAGGAAAGAAATCAACTCATTTATGAACCTCACCATCTAAGAATGTCAGTCTGCGTCTTCTAAATAAACAGAGACCTTTTTATCTTGGTTGAGCCTTTCCTCTTCTTTTCTGTAACAAAGAAGCAGAAACTAATGTTAACAAGCAAGGGAGGCTAAAAAAAAAAAAAAAAAAAAGGCAAGGGAGGCAAATCTTACAAAGCTGCGGTTGATGTATTTTCTCCCATGTTTTGGGTAGAATTATATGCATCTGGGAATAGATCCAAAGTTACCACTAGTGCCGTCTAAAAATGCACATGCTTCCACATGACCCTGGGTATCTGAACTTTGACATGTTTCAGAATATTTTTGGAGGGAAATACAATTTGGGAACTTGAATAAACCTTAGTTTATCATTAGTATGCTGCCTCTAATTCCATTCCTTATTCAGAAAATACAAAGTTTTATGTTGACCTAGAAGTCATCTTTATTGCTTATATTCTATTCAAGCCCTAACCTCAGGGTTGGGCTCATTGAGCTTCTTCAAATCAATTCCATTTTACTCCAGTAAATATTACTTGAGGGAAAAAAAGAGATGGTGCTGGGACAACTCAAGTACTTCAACTGCAAAAGGATGAATTTGGACTCCCACTTCACTCCATGTGCAAAAATTAACTCGACATGAACCAAAGACCTACTGTAAGAGTTAAAACTGTAAAGCTCTTAGAAGAAAACATGAACTTTCATGACTTTGGATTAGGCAATGGATTCTTTTTTTTTTTTTTTTTTTAATGTTTATTTTTATTTTTGAGAAAGAGAAACACAGAGTGCGAGTTGGGGGATGACAGAAAGAGGAGACACAGAATCTGAAACAGGGTCCAGGCTCTGAGCTGTCAGCACAGAGCCCGACGCGGGGCTCGAACTCACGAACACTGAGATCATGACCTGAGCCAAACTCAGATGCTTAACACTTAATCCTGGCACCCCGGCACCAGATTCTTAGATATGAATCTATATCTAAGAATATATAGCTTCTGCTATATCCAATAGCAGAAGCAACACAAGAAAAAAATAGATAAATTATACTTCATCAAAACTAAAAAGTTCTGTGCTCCAGAGGACATGAAAAAGAAAGTGAAAGGGCAACCCACAAAGGACAAATAACCCAATTTTAAATGGGCAAGATATTTGAATAGATAGATCTCCAAATAAGATATACAAATGGCCAATAAACACATGGCAAGATGCTCAACATCATTAGTCATTAAGAAAATGCAAATCCAAACCTCAGGGAGATAACACTCCACACCCATCCATCCGCTGGCTATCATCAAAAGGCCAAACAATAACAAGGGTTGTCAAGGATATGGACAAATTGGAATGTTGCTGGTGGAAATATACAATGGTGTAACTGTTTTGTAAAACAGTCTGGCAACGCTTCAAAAAGGTTAACAGAGTAACCATACATTCCAGCAATTCCACTCCTAGGTATAATATACCCACGAAAACTGAAAACATGCCTACACAAAAATTTATAAATAAATATTCATAGCACCATTAGTCGTGTCGGCCAAAGAGTAGAGAAAATCTAAATGTCCATCGAATGAATGGATAAGCAAACTGTGGTATATACGTGCAATGGAATATGACACAGCCATAAAAAGGAACGAAGTGCCATACGTGGACGAACTTTGAAAATATTATACTGAGTCAAGAAGCAGACATAAAAGGCCACATCGGATGATTCTCCATTTATACGAAATGTCCAGAATAGGTGTAGGAATGCTGGCCATACTGCCTCCATCTTTGCCCTAGCATCTTGCTGTTGTCTGCTTGATGACCTCGTCAGGGATACATGTTCTAGAGTAATGTATAAGATGTAAAAGGTTAATGTATAAACTCTAGGCTCACCTTCTAAAACCAGAATGTCCAGGGAATCTGTTCTGGATTTCAATGGGCCCATTAAGATACCAGTGCAGATAACATAGTTTTCTGCAAACGCATGGATAGTGCCATAAGGTCTGCTAGACATTAGCCACCAGTCACGTATATGCAAACACTCCCCCGCATGTCCAGCTCCTTTAAAGCCAGTAAGCTAAAACGCAGGGCTTCTGAGGAGACTGGCTGCGCAGCTGTCCAGATGGCGGTCCTCCTGATCCTCCCTGGCAGGAAGTCACTTAACATAGAACTCTGCGTATTCTGTATCTCTTCCAGTTTCAAAGTGCCTTCTCAGTCTCGGGGCGGGGTGGGGGGGGGGGCACTTTACATTCTCCTTGCCTTCGAACAATAGGCAAATCCATGGAGACAGAAAGCAGATCAGTAGTTGTCAGGGGCAGGTAGAAGTGGAAAATAGTGATGGCTAAAACGTATGGAGTTCCTTCAGGGGTGACGAAAATTCTGGAATTAGTGGTGATGGTTATGTAACTTGGTGAACATTAAAAAGACAAATTTTTATGATAGGTAAATTTCATCTCAAAAAATATATATTTTTTGAGCACCTTATATCAGCATGGCTGACTCTCCTAGGCACTGACTTACGATGCCCCTGCTGCCTGCCCAGCAGATTTTACAAATATACACTTTACATTAAAAAGTAAGGAATAGCAGGGGCGCCTGGGCAGCTCAGTCAGTTAAGCGTCTGACTTCGGCTCAGGTCGTGATCTCACAGTCTGTGGGTTCGAGCCCCGCGTCGGGCTCTGTGATGACAGCTCAGAGCCTGGAGCCTGCTTCAGATTCTGTGTCTCCCTCTCCCTCTGCCCCTCCCTTGCTTGTGCTCTGTCTCTCAAAAATGAATAAATGTTAAAAAAAATTTTTTTAAGTAAGGAATATCCTAGAAGAGCTTCACATAAGCAGATTTTGACAATGTCAAATCCTCCATAATAAAGAAAGCCTCTAATGAAATCTTCTATACAATTAAGAAAGCTTTTGTGGGGGCGCCTGGGTGGCACAGTCGGTTAAGCGACCGACTTCAGCCAGGTCACGATCTCGCGGTCCGTGAGTTCGAGCCCTGCGTCAGGCTCTGGGCTGATGGCTCGGAGCCTGGAGCCTGTTTCCGATTCTGTGTCTCCCTCTCTCTCTGCCCCTCCCCCGTTCGTGCTCTGTCTCTCTCTGTCCCAAAAATAAATAAAAAACTTTTAAAAAAAAAAAAAAAAAAAGCTTTTGTGAAGTTACCAGATCACACCCTACTTTCTCCATCCTGTGAATCTGAATTCTTTTATAAGATTCACTCGGAGGGAAAAACATCTGTTCAACAATCATTCTGCCCAAGTGTAAAATACCAAGAGTCACGATAGAAGAGGGTTAGAGGAAGACTGCCCAGAACTGCCCAGCCTTACAATTTTATCTCCACCACTTTATGAGCTCTTTCGGCCCATCGCTTTTTCCGGAAATGCTGGACGAGGACCACCACGATTACTATTATGACCATGAGGGCACAGGCAGAGCCAATGGCCAGAGCCAGGAAGTAGATCTCAGAGAAGCGTACTGTAAGGACAAAAAGAGGATGTCATGATTCTCAAAAGAGAAAGAATACGATGAAACCTAACGATATAAGAGGGATGTAGTTTCAGCATTAAATGGAATCTTCCTTTCTCCTACCATATGATCTTGTGAACTCTAGCAGCAGTAAGGAAGCTATGAAGGCTGCTCTCGTGGTTCTCAAACTATGGTCCCACAAGTAATAGCAGCACTCTGCAGAACTTTGAAATGCAAATCATCAGGGCCACCTCAACCTCCTGAATTGTAGGTGGGGCCCAGCAATCTGTTTTAACCTGTCCTCCAGGTGATTCTGATGCTAAGATTCTGAGAACCACAGAGCCAGTAAACCACCCAGTAGGGTAAGGTTATTGCTGACCTAGCCAAACCCAGCGTCCAAACTGTTTCTCCTCGATTCCCTCTCACCTCTGGCATTCATCCGGTCATTTATTCAGATTTATTAAGGGCCTACTATGTTCAGACATTGCAACGGAAATACAAAGCCAAAAAAGACGTTACCTTCAAGGAACTCATACCCACTGGGAAGACAGGCAAGTAAATCTGTAACTATAGTCCAGTAGATAAAATGATGCAAGAGGGAACCCAGTGGGAAAGGTCCCTAACACCAGGCAGAATCTGTGAAGCCTGGGTCTCCTGCCTTTTAATTTTTTAATGTTTATTTATTTTTGAGACAGAGTGCAAGCAGGGGAGGGGCAGAGAGAAAGGGAGACACAGAATCCGAAGCAGGCCCCAGGCTCTGAGCTGTCAGCACGGACCCAGACGCGGGGCTCGAACTCACAAACCGTGAGATCACGACCTGAGCTGAAGGCAGACACTTAAACCCACTGAGCCACCCAGGTGCCCTGATTTCTGACTAAAACTTCAATAAACCCTCAGAGCCAGGAAGGACTTTAGAAAATGTCTAGCCCAGAAGTTCCCAGCCTGGAGTCTGTGACAGAGGATGGGAAGAGAGCCGGGCCACAAGCCCACAAACTCTGTGTCATAGTGTGTGTATGTGTACACTTTTGTGGGAAGCAGAGCCACGACTTTCATTAGGTTCTCAGGGTAGTGACCACAACACGTTTAAGAACATGTGTTCTTGTCCAACCTGTTCGTGCAGGTTACACGCAGATGAATTCAGAAACTGAGGTCCAAAGACATTCCATTACGTCTGTTGGTACTCAACCGACTTCTCCAAGGTCACGCAGCCCTACTGATGGAGCCCTGAAGGATGACACTAGGAATGAAAGGAGGAAATCCTACTACTCTACAGGTAGTAATATCATGTGTTAGTTAAGAGCACCCGCCAGAGACAGCTGGGTGAAAATGCCAGCTCCACAATTTACTAGCTATGTGATTTGGGGTAATTAACTTCTTTGAGCCTCAGTTTCCTCAATGTATCAAACAGAGACAACAATATTCATTTATTGAATTCTTATTTAAAAAAGACATTCGTATCAATTGGTTCCATGCTGTGCCCACACATAATAAACACTCACTGTACGGTAGTTATTATAATTTTCAGTGCAAAAAAAAAAAAAGTTTTTTTGGTGCAATTCAGAGTTTGGGGAATTTTTACATTCATTGTCTCATTTTTCCTTCACCATAAGCCTCGCTAGATTATTCTCACTGTAAGGAAAGGAAAAAAAGATTTATTGCCAACTGGTAAATGATAGCAGTGATTCAAGCCCAGATTTACAACTCCTAAGTTTTATGGTCTTATCTGCACAGCTTCCGGGTTTTCCTTTTTATTTTTTTCCCTTCTTTTTATTTTATTTTTTTAATATAATTTATTGTCAAATTGGCTTCCCTACAACACCCAGTGCTCCGGGTTTTCCTTTATAAGATTGCAAGCACTACAATGCATTAGTCTAGGGTACAGTTTTGGAGCCAAAGATGCTTGGGTTTGAGTTCCAAATGATTCCATTCCCTCAGCTCCATGAATTCAGACAAACGACTTAACCTCTATGAACCTCAACTTCCTCATTAGTAAAATGTGGGGCACTAAGAGCACAAGAAACTGATGCGATATATAAAGATTAAATAACATATGCAAAGCCCCTGACACGTGGGAGGCACTCAATAAATGATCATCACCATCACTGGCATCCGCAGCCTAGGGTGTAAGGATTAAGTGAGATAGTACGGGCCAAGCACAGGACAGTGCCTGGCACAGAGTAGGTACTCGGTAAGCATCCTGTGAATAAGCGAGTGAATGAACAGATCTACTGTTAGCCTTTTATCAGAGAACTGCTTCCTCTCCCTTTTACAATCTCAATGCCACTTCTGTAACAGATTCCGCAGTCTGCTTGCTTAACTTTCTGTTTCTTTCCACAGACAAACAAAGCCTTTCTCTTTTTACCCCAGGACTCTTCAGTCTCCCTCTGTAGATTCCAGACCCGAAGGGCTAGCCCTTCTCGCTACTCTTTCAGCCGTCACAAAAGACTACCCCTCTCCTTTCTATAAGCTCTCAAGCTTCCCAAAACCCTTTTCCCCTGTGTGACCTACCAGTGTGCACGACGCTCAGCCGAATCTCCCCTATCAGCCCATCAACGTCAGGTGGGTTCTTCACCTGGCAGGTGTATGTCCCATTGTCGTCAAACTGCAGCTTCCAGAGGATGATGGAGACGTCGTACCGCTCAGGGTTCCCGTCCCAGACCACTCGATCCTTGAAACGCCCACTCATGGGTTTGAAGGGATCCACATGGTAGTAGAATACCTACAAGGCAGAAGCGGCCAAAAGTCTTACTATTCAGTGCCGGGGCACGGAGGCTGAGAAAGGGGAGCCAGCCTCACTGCCCCATATGCAGCTCTCTTCCAAGAACCTCTTGCTTTCCCCTTGATGGACCTCTCAACTCTGCCAGTCATTCTCTGCCAAGAATCGTGTCTCAGCTTTACCCTGTGCTTATTGCTGAGAAAAAAACACAGGCAGGGCAAGGAGAAATGGACCAGCTTGTCTCCCCAACCAGGGGTCCCCGGGCCTATGACAATAATCTACTTACAAACTGCTCGGGGCCCCCATCTCGAGGACGGAAGTTCCAGGTCACTGTTAGAGCATCACCCACGGGGGCAAAGCTGGAGAAAGTGCATTTTAACCGAACATCTGTCCCGTTGACAGCCTCCAGCACTTGGGAGGTGTAAATTTCCACAGCTGCTATAGGCCAAAGGGCTACCAGAGAGAAAAGGAGAAAGGAAGATGCAGATTAAGAGAATTTCTGCCGACGCGGCCAAAATAAATGTCTGAGTGAGTCCTGTAAAGAAGTCAATGTCCCAGATCTCAAACTTACTCCATCCTGAGTCTGCATGCTCCCACTTACGTGCAACCGTGACTCAGAATACCACATGGCGAGCCTTCTCGGTGCTCTCAACTTTCTCCATAGTGCGATACCCTAGCCTCACGGTCCCCGCTCCCACACTGTTGGAACCAACTACAAACGTCGTCGGCAGATACAATTGAAAGCACAAACGAACAAAAATCAAAACTAATCGTAGCATGGATTAGACATGTATTCAGATGAAGCATTATGTATTGTGTGTATAATGGTCCCCTAGAAGGCAAGTTGTCCAGAAAGGGTCCTTGATTTCATACTGTCCCCAATCTTCTGCAGAAATTGAAATTAATTAAGCCCGGACAGCTTCTGTTTGTCTGCACCCCTGGAACCTTTACACCACGTGGAGCTTTTTTTTTTTTAACCAGGATATTTACATTTAGAATGTGCATATTGGGGCAGTTTCAAAATCACCGTGGGTCTCTCTCCTTAAGTTTCTCAGCTTTCCCAGGGCTGCTGAGAGTCCCAGACAAGACACACAGAAATCCAAGCGCCTGATCCTGCCTGCAGTGGGAGGTTGAGAGTGGCCACAAAAAAAAAAAAAAAAAAAAAAAAAAAAAAGGAAAAAAAAATGGTTTGTAACCTGAGATTAGAAAGCCCTCTCTGTGCCTGAATCACTAGCAGCCCAAACACACCTAAACCTGTTTGTCCAAAATCAGTTCTCCAAAAACAACCCACCAACTTCGGTTTCAGCAAAGTCAAAACCTAAAGTGAACGGCAACCGTGGCTCAGGCTTCCAAGCAACACTCTTGCGACCACCTTGCAGGGTCGGCCATGAAGGAGGAAATGGCGAGGGACCCCCCCCCCCCACCCTCACCCCTCCCCGCAGCCCTTACCTGTGAGCTGCACGCCAAGGAGAAGCAGCCCAGCACGCCAAGTGCTCTTGCCATACATGAGGGAACCCAGCCCTGGCCCCAGAGACCAGACCGGGCAGACCGAGGGCTCCAACACCCTGCCAAGGCCGCTCCAGTAAGAACTGGCACCCAGAGAGAAGAGAGCCAGTCCCTCACCTATGGGAACCTGAGCTCCAGTGCCTGTGACTCATCCCTGCTCCGCCGCTGCACTTTGCTGGAATGAAAGGTGGGGCCTCAGCTCCCTACGCCCTCCTCCCTTTCCTCCCTCCCGCCCTCTGCGCTGCAAGCGGTCCGCACACAGTTCCAAACTCTGCGGTCCTCTCTTGACTTTGCAGTTAATCGGCCTGGGCTCTGGCCTCTGGATGGCCTCAGAGACAGCCAGAGGAGGTGGTGCCAGCCTGAAACGTCCCAGGCTGCTTTGGGTTTGGCACGCGCGCGCGCGCGCACACACACACACACACACACACACACACACACACGGTTTTTTCTAATCAGGCTTCCTGCTCGCCTGCGAAGTGAACTGTTGCAACCACCTTGCAGTGATCGCCCTTCCCAAAGCACCTCCCTGGGGCCGCTTTGTCCTGGACTGGATTCACAGAACTCCAATCAGAATTCCTTAAGACCCTCTCCAGACAAAAAGTCCTACAGCGTAGACATTTGAGCCAAATGTTACCACAAGGATCTCTGCACCTTTTCCAGCTTGTAGCTTTCCCTGAGACCCGGGGAGGGGGGGCGGGGCGGGGGCGGGGGAGAAACTGACCGAACAAATGTCAGTGTTTTAATGACCCCTTCACTTGGAAGAATTTAAAGAAGCAGAACACCGTCCCTGCTCACTTACCATCTCGGTCCAGTTTGCAGGTACTTTTCTGCTTCTTTCTTCATCTCCACAATATTCCCATGAAGTGTTCTCATTTTTCCAGAGAGCCCAGGGAAGGTAAGTGATTTGCCCAAATTTGCACAGACAATAGGTAGGAACATCAAAACTTTTCTGGCTCTCAAGTCTAACGCTCTTTCTGCAAAATTATACCCGACGTGGACCAGCAGACCCAGAGGACTCTCGCGGAAGAGGTTTCCATAATAACTTTTTTGGCAGGGTCTGGGTGGCTCAGTTAAGCATCCGACTTTATACCAGGTCAGGTTGTGATCTTGTGGTTGTGAGATCGAGCCCCGCGTGGGGCTCGGCACTGGGCAGGGAGGCTGCTTGGGATTCTTTCTGTCTCTCTCTCAAAATAAATAAATAATCTTTGAAAGAAAAATAACATTTTTGTGCCTCAGATTTCACCTGCCATTTTGAGGGCAGCCATCTGTCTGAAATCTGAAGAGTTGAGGAATTTAAATGAGTAAAGGTGCCTCTTTGTCTGGAAAGAGGGTGGGTAATTGTTACAGATTAATGAAGCAGCATGGCGAAACAGCAGAAGAGAAGGAAGATTCCACATGAAGTTAAGAAGCAAGCTTGACAGGAGTCTAACCCTGAACAGAAACAAATTGCCCGGATTCCCTGGATTAGCAACCTAGAAACTGGAGTGATTCATAACGTCTAGTTAAACCCTGAAACAGAGAAGTTGCCAGAAAAGGAAGGAAGGGGCAGGCTGACTAGGAAAGGGAAAAAAGAGAAAACTTCATAAAGAGGGAGGAAAAGAGAAAATTCCACCGAGGGAGAGGCAGATTGCAGAAGTGAAAAAGAAAAGCCAAAAAGAAAAGCAAAGCAGCAGGAGAAAGATGTCATGATCATGGGGCAAAAAAAAAAAAGGTAAACAACAAAACGCAGTTGTTGGGGGCGCCTGGGTGGCTCAGTCAGTTAAGCAGCCATCTCTTGATTTCTTGATGATCTCTTGAGATCAAGCCCCATGATAAACTCTGTACTGAGTGTGGAGCCTGCTTGGGATTCTCTCTTCCTCTCTCTCTGCCCCTCTCCCATGCCCATGTCCTCTCTCTTTCAATGAATAATAATAAACAGTTTTCAATTTTTTAACGTTTATTTATTTTTCAGAGACAGAGACAGACAAAGTGTGAGCAGGGGAGGGAGAGAGAGAGAGGGAGACACAGAATCCAAAGCAGGCTTCAGGTTCCGAGCTGTCAGCACAGAGCCCGATGCAGAACTTGAACCCACAAACTCTGAGATCATGACCTGAGCAGAAGTCGGACACTTAACCAACTAAGGTGCCCCTAAATAAACATTTTTTTAAATAAAAAAATAAAAAAAAAAAAAAGAAGAGAAAGAACTGAGAAACCCAGGGGCTAACCAAAATGAAGTGTTTCCTAACATGAGTATTTTATCGTGATGAGTGTTCCTGAAAATCAAGTGGCTCCTATGTCGGCTTCTAGACCAGAGATGAACCTAAAATCAGAATGCTGGGGGAATCTTCAAAGTGGTGATGGGATTGGGGCGCCTGGGTGGCTCCGTCAGTTGCGCATCCAACTTTGGCTCAGGTCATGATCTCACGGTTTGTGAGTTCGAGCCCCGCGTCAGGCTCTGTGTTGACAGCTCAGAGCCTGGAACCTGCTTCAGCTTCCGTGTCTACCTCTCTGCCTGTCCCCTGCTCATGTTCTGTTTCTCTCTCAAAGATAAATAAACATTTAAAAAAAAAAAATTTTTTTAATGGTGGTAGGATAAAATAGAGGCTCCCCGGCATGTAGGTCTGCGGAGTTTCAGCTCCAAGAGCCCCAAAGAAAAGGAGTTAGAATAACTTATCCGCTTTGTTAGCCTTCAGCTTGCAGAGAAATGCAGCTCTAAAGGAAAGGGAAGTAGAGCCTGAGGTCGTGAAGTCTAGAACAAATTGCAAAATTTGGTGAGAGGTAGAGTTACCAGAGAGCTCAAGGACACAGAGAAAAGCAGCAGGAGAGGAATCAGGGCAGGCAGCACTGAACAAACTGCCTGTTGTCAGGAGAAGAATCTCTCCCCCAGGTAGCCAGACGCCCTGGGTGCTGGCCGCCGGCCGTGCTCTGAAGGATGGCAGCTGCCCAGATCCCATTCTTCAGCAGGGTTGAGTTCCTGGCTTTGTGCCCAGCGACGCCCAATTCCTTCCAGTTAGCAGGCGTGGCTCCAGAGTCATCCAGTTCCCCTCCCTGGGAGGGGAGGGAGGAGACCAAAGGCTGGACTCCTTCAGTAGAGAAAACACTGAATAAAAAGGACATTTGCCCCCGAGGGTCCCCAGGGTGGCGGTAGGCAGGACTTTGATCAAAACCGGAGGCATCTAGATAAGGCCTCCGGTGCACTTAGTGTCTCGGCGAACAAGAGAAAAGGAAGGTGAAGATTAAAACGAAAAAATGAAGTTTCAGAGCTATCACTTTTTTCCCTAAACTGTTCCAGAGAAAAATCCTGATTATCATTAAAATTGATGGCATATGGGGCGCCTGGGTGGCGCAGTCGGTTAAGCGTCCGACTTCAGCCAGGTTACGATCTCGCGGTCCGTGAGTTCGAGCCCCGCGTCAGGCTCTGGGCTGATGGCTCGGAGCCTGGAGCCTGTTTCCGATTCTGTATCTCCCTCTCTCTCTGCCCCTCCCCCGTTCATGCTCTGTCTCTCTCTGTCCCAAAAATAAATAAAAAATGTTGAAAAAAAATTTTTAAAAATAAATAAATAAATAAATAAATAAATAAAAATAAAATTGATGGCATACTCTAGTTTTCGAAGCATTTCATCTGTCCCCACCCCCCACACATTTCCTTTTAAATATTCCTTTTTTAAAAAAGTTTATTTATTTTGAGAGAGAGTGAGAGTAGGGAAGGGGCAGAGAGAGAGAGAGAGAGAGAGAGAGAGAACCTCAAGCAGGCTCACACTGTCAGCACAGAGCCCGAAGTGGGGTTCACACTCATGAACCGTGAGCTCATGACCGAAGCCAAAGTACCACTGAGACACCCAGGCACCCCTCAAAAATATTTTAAAATTTTTTTTAAGTTTATTTATTTAGTTGGAGAGAGACAGAGATAGCACAAGTGGAGGAGGGTAGAGAGAGAGGCAGAGAGAGAGAGGGAGAGAGAGAATCCCAAGCAGGCTCCGCGCTGTCAGCACAGAGCCCGATGTAGGGCTCGAACCCACAAACCACGAGATCACGACCTGAACTGAAACCAAGAGCTGGATGCCTAACCGACTGAGCCACCCAGGCACCCCATTAATGGATACCTAGAAACCCACCGGCCAGTTGGAAACTCACAGCGGGGGCCCAAAAGACATAAAGGACAACTGGCTTGTATTGAAATTTGTAAAAATTGTCATCTTAACATTCAAGACAAACTGTCTTTTTCACCACAAGATGAAATTAGCATTCAAAGCAAGGGAAACAAATGATTTCGCTCCTCGGCTGGTTCAGATAAAGGTCTGTTTACTCAAAAGCTTCTGCCCATATGTTTTCTTATTAGGAAAGATTTTATTTAATTTTTGTTATATGCTGGGCAAGCCATATAAAGTAGAATAAGATATTTCTGCCTGGGGTGGGGGTGGGGGGAATCAGAGTCCAAAGAAGATTGGGAGGTGGAGTCTTATGTTAACAAATAATTACCATATTTGTGACTTTTGCGATGGGTCCTTAGAGGACAAATAGGAATTAGAGAGAGAGAGGAGAAACAAAGCCGCTCCTTTGAAATAAACGGGGGGGGGGGGGGGGGGGGGGTGGCTGGCCAGGAGGCTGGAGAGAGAGGCTGGGTCCAGATGTTGAGGGTCCTCATTCTGCATTTTAAGGAGTATGGACTTGATCCTGACAAATACACCATTTGGAAGTGGCTGATACGTGATCCAAAAACAGCGGAATGACTTTGGTATTTACCGGACCAAAAAAAAGTAATGAGGGAGGGACGCCTGGGTGGTTCAGTTAGTTAAGTGTCTGACTCTTGACTCTGGCTCAGGTCCTGATCTCACAGTCTGTGGGATCGAGACCTGCGCTGGGCTCTGCGCTGACAATATGGGTTTCTCTCTCTCCCTGTCTCTCTGCCCCTCCCCTGCATGCTGGCTCCCCTCCCCTCTCAAAAATAAACGTTAAAAAATAATAATCATAATGAGGGAAAGCCTTGGAACCTCAACCACCACATACTCAAACAGCTTTCTCAGAGGTCCCCTGGCCAGAATTTGAAAAGTACAAACTTCATACCCATTTTCAGACGACTCAGGGACTCCCAGCCACCCCTCCCAACAACAGTGCCCCTCTATAGCTCCTTTCTTTCTTTTTCTTTTCTTTTCTTTTTTTAAACTTCTGGTGAGCTTTTCACAGATGAGAGAGGGAGGTCAGAATGTCAGAGTCCTAGATGAGAGTTGAGCTCTTAGTCCAAAAGAGGAGGTGTGTTCACTTTGGTCCTCCTGGCCTTGCCTTCCCTGGAGATACTCCAAAGCAAGTCTGGATCTGAGACTGAGCTCTAATAGCTTAGAAAAACCATGGGAGGGAACACTCTCGCTCTCTGGCTCTCGAATCTCCCTCCTCACTGCGGCTTGTATACCTCCCCAGTAAAGCCCGGGGCTCCTTTCTTAATTATAGAGGAGGGGCATCAGGCTCTTATTAACTGGCCCAGAGAAGAGACTCTGAAGTTTAACCCTTCCCTTACTCTAAAGAGCAGCTAGATGGATTTGCACAGGGCTGGAGAGATGGGTGTCTTGCAAGATAACTGAAGAACCTCCCTGTTCACCAAAGGTACTACATCGAAATAACGGGTGAGAATTTACATTTATATCCTGCTTACTAAAAAAAAAAAAAAAAAAAAAAAAAATATATATATATATATATATATATATATATATATATATATCCTGCTTACTGATGAAGATAGTATCTTCTGGTTACCATGACCAATTTTCATTCTTAGGAAATTAATTCATTTCCTGAGAGAAAACACAGCAACTTCTTTTTTTCTTTCTTTCTTTCTTTTTCTTTTTTTTTTTTTTTTTTTTTGGCTGCTATATACTAGGAGGCAGGAGGCAGGGGCTGGAATCTCACCTGCTTTGCTTTGATCCAAATCCACCCTTGGCCACTCGCTAGCTGTGAGGAGACCTGGGTAGTTATTTAATTCTCTGTGCCTCGATAGTCCCTTATGTAAAATGAGAATAGTAATATCTGCCCCACAGGCTTGGTGTAAGAATCAGATAAAACACTGCATTTAAATACAGCTCTGTGCTTGGTGCCCATAGAAAACACTCAGTAAGTTTGGTTGGTTGTGATTGTACTTAGTTAAGGTTTTGAAAAGTGCTCCCATGACCACTTTGGGAAAAAGTCTGAGAGTTTCTTACAAGGTCATGTTTCAGGGTGCCTAGGTGGCTCAGTCAGTTAAGCATCTGACTTTGGCTCTGGTCATGATCTCACAGTTCATGAGTTCAAGCCCCATGTCGGGCTGTGCACAGACAGCACGGAGCCCGGACCCCACTTCGAGTTCTGTGTCTCTTCTTCTGTCTCTGCCCCTCCCCTGCCCCTGCTCGTACTGTTTCTCCCTCTCAAAAATGAACATTAAAAAAATTTTTAATAATCATATAAAGCTAACCACCTCAGCATTTCCACTCCTAGGTATTTATCCAAGAGAAATGAAGTTATATATCCACAAAAAGACTTGTATGAGAATATTTGTAGAAGTTTTAGTCATAATACTCCCAAGATGGAAACAGCCCAGCAGTCCATCAGCAGAAAAAAATGGGTACTTTGTAGAATACTCGTCCAATGGGATACTACTCAGCAAAAAAAATAGGAGCAAACTTCTGAGATGTTCAACCACATGAGGGCATCTCAAAAATACTATGTTGAACAAAATTAGTCAGATGTAAAGCAGTATGTACTCTTTGGTTCGATTTATATGAAGTTCTATTACAGGCAAAACTAATCTTTGGTGGAAAAAATCCTGACAGTGTTTGCCCTTGAGAAAGTGAGGACAGGAGTTGGCAGGAGGGACATGAGGGAAATTTCTACAGGATATTAATGTTCTCCATCTTGATAGCAATTTGGGTTACACAGGCTTGTGCTTTTGAAAAAAAATCTTTGAGTTAAAAAAAAATTTTTTTTTAATTCATTTAAGTCATCTCCACACCCAACGTGGATCTTGAACCCACAACCCTGAGATCAAGAGTCACGTGCTCTGACGACTGAGCCAGCCAGGCACCCCTGAAAAACCTCTTTGAAAGGTACACATTGAACGTTTTGTGTGTTTCATTGTATGAAAATTTTATTTTAATATTTTTTTTAAAAAGAATGATTAATGAATATCGGACTCTCATTAATGCTGAGGTGCGTAGGGGGCTGTGTCCTGATGTCTGCAATTTCATTTTTTTTTTTTTTTTATTTTTTTTTTTTTTTTAACGTTTATTTTTGAGACAGAGAGAGACACAGCATGAACGGGGGAGGGGCAGAGAGAGAAGGAGACACAGAATCGGAAGCAGGCTCCAGGCTCCGAGCCATCAGCCCAGAGCCCGACGCGGGGCTCGAACTCGCGGACCGCGAGATCGCGACCTGAGCTGAAGTCGGACGCTTAACCGACTGAGCCACTCAGGCGCCCCTGCAATTTCATTTTTAAATGCATCAGAGGCATCTGGGTGGCTCAGTCGGTTGAGCGTCTGGACCTCGGTTTTGGTGCAAGTCATGATCCCAGGGTCATGATATTGAGCCCTGTGTCAGGCTCCACGCTGAGCATGGAACCTGCTTGAGATTCTCTCTTTCCCCCTGCCTCTCTCCCCTGTCTGCATGCTCTCTCTCTCTCTCTCTCTCTGTCTCTAAAAGAATAATGATAATAATAAAAATAAAATAAAATGCACCAGAAAAGTAAAGTAAGATGCATTGCTGGATGGATGGGTAAAGGGTGGACGAGAAACGAGCGGATGTGTGATAAAATGTATAGTAAAATGTTGCTCAAAGAACCTAGGTGGGGTAAACAGATATTCACTGTAAGATTCTCCCAACTTCTCTGCGTGTTTGAAAATTTTCATAATAAGATGTTGGCAAAATTTATTCCCTCTTTCGCCAAGTTTCCTTCACATTAAGTAAATGTTTATAAAGTGTTGGAGATTCATAATTTTATAGTATTCTAGTAGAGACATCATTCCTTAGAATACGGGTAGCTTTTAACAGATAAAAATTACCATTAAAAAAACATTTCCATTTTTCAAGCGCCTACTTGGGGTGCCGGACTGGCTCAGGCAGTGGCACTCTTGATCTTAGGGTTGTGAGTTTGAGCCCCACGTTGGGTATAGAGATTACTTAAAAATAAAGTCTTTTGGGGCACCTGGGTGGCTCAGTTGGTTGGGGGTCCAACTTTGGCTCACATCATGGTCTCACGGCTTGTGGGTTCAGGGCCTGCGTTGGGCTCTGTGCCGACAGCTCAGAGACTGGAGCCTGCTTCGTATTCTGTATCTCCCTCTCTCTCTGCCCTCCGCCCACTCATGCTCTGTCTCTCTCTGTCTCTCTCAAAAATAAACAGTAAAAAAATTTTAAAAAGTTAAATCTTTTTTAAAAAACATTTATTTATTTTCAAGAGATAGAGAGACACAGTGTGAGGGGGGAGGTTCAGAGAGACAGAGGGGGACAGAATCCAAAGCAGGGTCCAGGCTCTGAGCTGTCAGCCCAGAGCCCGATGTGGGGCCCGAACCCACGAACCGTAGGATCACGACCTGAGCCAAAGTTGGACGCCCAACCGACTGAGCCACCCAGGCGCCCCCAAATAAAATCTTTTTTTTTTTTTTTTTTTAACGTTTTTTTTTTTTGTTGAGATGGGAGAGACAGAGCATGAATGGGGCAGGGTCAGAGAGAGGGAGACACAGAATCTGAAACAGGCTCCAGGCTCTGAGCTGTCAGCACAGAGCCCGACGCGGGGCTCGAACTCACAGACCGTTAGATCATGACCTGAGCCGAAGTCGGCTGCTTAACCTACCGAGCCACCCAGGCGCCCCTAAAATCTTTTTTTTTTAAGTGCCTACTGCGTACCAAGTTCTGTGGTAGACATGTTACGTATATTATTTCTGATCTCCGTAATTGTGAGATTTTATAGAGGAAATTGAGACTCACAGAGATACATTCATTCTAGTACCTATTGAACCCTATGGTAGGTAGAGAGAAAAGGGTAAAAAAGAAGAATGATTGGGGCGCCTGGGTGGCTCAGTCAGTTGGGCGTCCGACTTCGGCTCAGGTCATGATCTCGAGGTCTGTGAGTTCGAGCCCCGCATCGGGCTCTGTGCTGACAGCTCAGAGCCTGGAGCCTGTTTCAGATTCTGTGTCTCCCTCTCTCTCTGACCCTCCCCTGTTCATGCTCTGTCTCTCTCTGTCTCAAAAATAAATAAACGTTAAAAAAAAAAAAAAAGAAGAAGAATGATTAACCAGAGGTGAGGCTGAAAATCTAATCAGAAGCCAGACCCTAAAAGCTCTTGATAAGGGTTAAAGTGTTTGGACTTTATCTTGAAGATAGTAGAGAGACATTGAAAACTTAAAAAGTGACCTGATCAGATTTGTGTATTAAAAAGATCACTCAAGAGGCGCCTGGGTGGTTCAGTCGGTTGAGCCTCTGACTTCAGGTCATGATCTTGCATTCCGTGAGTTCGAGCCCCATGTCAGGCTCTATGCGGACAGCTTGGAGCCTGGAGCCTGCTTCAGGTTCTGTGTCTCCCACTCTCTGCCCCTCCTCCCCCTCAAAAATAAATAAAACGTTAACAACAAAAAAAAGAATGTTCTGGGTGCTCAAGAGCATCCTGATTTATAGCTGTTGTCCTGCCATAATGATTAATAGTACCCCTTTCCCACTCCGATGTCAGTGTTACAGTTTGTAAAATAATTTACATGGTCAACCTAGATAAGGGGAACCCCAGGATGGGCACAGATCAGGCTCACTCTGAAGGGAAAAGGGTCGGGAACACAAGCTGAAGGAGATTTCGTCTGTGTGTGTGTGTTTATAAAGTTCTCTCCCCTCCTGAGGGAGTTCTCCCCTGATAGCTTCTCCTTTATGCACTTCATAGGAAAGAAAGTTCCAGAATGAGACAGGAGATGGGGGAGCAGATGTCTGAAAGACAGAGGAGGAGGTCTGCCATAGGTGGTGACAGGAACGAGAGAGGGAATTCGCCCAAGTCTGAGACTCAGAGGTCAGGTACACACCCAGGGTTTCCTATCCAATGATGTGACCAGAATCCAGAGCCAGGCTTAACTCCCAAGCCCTCTCCAGAGCCAACTGGAAGTCTCTCTATGATACTAATCTCCCTTCCTCGTTAGAATTTACCAAACATGTCTACAGTCAACCTTGGCCGTAAAGACAGGCCACTCTTTGACATGTAGTGGCCTCCCTTCCCTCCACACCATTACCACCTCTACTGTTCTCTAAGACTTTTGTTTTTTTATGCTTATCCTTTTAAGTTTATTTATTGAGAGAGAGAGAGAGACAGAGAGAGAATCCCGAGCAGGCTCTGCACTGTGAGCACAGAGCCCAACGCAGAGCTCCAACTCATGAACAATGAGACCATGACCTGAGCCAAAACCAAGAGTCAGACGCTTAACTGGCAGAGCCACCCAGATGCCCTTGGAAGACTTTTGAAGCAAAAGTAAATGAAGCAAACATTAGGCATCCTCTTCTCAGTGTCTCTCCTAAAAGAAAAGATTTGATGGGAAAACACTTAGAAATTGTGTCTATAATGAGGTTTGGATTATGCCAAAAGATCATCATTTTGGTCCTTCCGTACCCTATTACTCATTGATATTTTTTAATTAAATAGTTTTTTTAATTAAATAATAATTAATAGTTTTTTTAATTATTTTTTTAATGTTTATTTACTTTTGAGAGAGAGACAGAGCGTGAGCATGGGAGGGGCAGAGAGAAAGGGAGACACAGAATCTGAAGCAGGCTCCAGGCTCTGAGCTGTCAGCACAGAGCCCAAAGCGGGGCTTGAACTCACAAACTGTGAGATCATGACCTGAGCTGAAGTCAGATGCTTAACCAACTGAGCCAGCCAGGTGCCCTGGAAAATAAAGAGTTTTGAGCAATGACAGGAGTCCAATGCTGTCCTCGGGAATTCCAAGGTTAAAGAAAAGATAATATCTTAGCTCTCAAGGAGTGATCAGGCTTTTAACAAACAGTCACTCTATGGAGTGATAGGCAATGGTAAAGTACATGCTGGGTACAGCATTAGCACAGGACTAGGGACAAACCCTACCTGGGAGCACTGGGGAAGCCAGCTCCGAAAAGGTTAAACATCCCTGGCATCCACTTGACGAAAGGGCAGGGCCTTCTGGGCCAAGGTCTCGTCATTAGTTTTAAGACAGCACGGCCTGTATAGGAACTTCAAGTTCAGCATCAAGCAGAATGCTGGAGCACAGTAATAATAACCATCGTTTGTTACATAACTTTTCGTATCTTTACATCTGACCGCAACCTTAGAGAGTAATTTGTTAATATGCCCATTTCACGGATGAGAAAATGAGTCTGGAAGATTTAGTACCTTGCCCAAGATCACATAGCTGGGAGACGGTGTAGCTGGGCTTTAATTCCAAACCCTGTGGTCCCTCTTCTACAAAGCAAGTTTAGGATGTAAGAGCAGGACAGCAGGAAAGGAGCTTTGGAAGGTGGGATTCTTTTCTCTGCATTGTATTACAAGGGTTCTCAGTTAAATTCAGATAATGTAAGAGGAAATTCTAATAAGTAATGGAAGTTCTATTCTATACTATTCTATTCTATTTTTTAGCGATCGCTACACCCAGCGCTACACCCAGCGTGGAGCTCGAACTCACAACCCTGAGATGAAGAGTGCTCCACTGACTGAGCCAGCCAGGTGCCCCCATAATGGAAATTTTAAATATGAGTAAAAGAGACAGGCAATAAGGACTTACTTGTCAGTAATGCTAAGGAGACTTGACTTTTTCTAAACGTAATAGACATTTTACATCCACTTAAGGATTTAAGCATAGGTCATCAAAAGTGTTTGCCTCAAGCGCCCGCCGAATTCTAACATTAAAAGGGTGGAGAATAATCTGCTGGTTAATTAAAAGACGGAGTCTCCACATGAGCCACACTCTGCCAGGCAGAGTGGGAAAAAGCTTCCCTTTTTCCAACACCTGCAAATATTTGGCTCCATAAACATCACTGAGACAGCGCACTTACACCTTTGAAAACAGACCTACCCTTCTTGGAAGAAAGCTGAACTTGCAATCAGCCTGTTTACAGCGTGACTGCAAGTGGAGGCTTCCCAGAGAAACGTGCAGCAAGTCCTGACTTGAAATCTGAATCAGCAGGTCTGTTCTCCCCTGGCCGCAACGTCAGCAGTGTTCTGCCCTGGGCCCTGGATATACCGTAAGCCCACCTCTCCTTCGTCGCTATTTTTAGCAAGTGTCTGCTGGGGGGGAGGGGGCAGGGGGGTTGCAGACACACTAGGTTTAAGATAGTATCACAGGCCAGAGAAGCACGGCGTCCGCAACCAATCAAGCGGAAAGATGGATACGGGAGTCAGGAGGAGAGCGCAGGATCAGGAGTCCAACTCTTAGAACGGCGAGGCATCGTGGAGCTCTGTCACTGCCACTAAGATGCCCTCGATGATCATTCAGACAAACACCACTCCGCCGGGTGTTAGTAGGTACTGACCGAAAAGAAAATTCTATGCGCGAGGGGAAACACTAGGTGAAACAAAATTAAACGGTTTTCTTGGTTTCGTTTATAGCCACAGTACTTCTCAGGGTTTTTATTTTATTATTATTTTTTTTTAATATGTATTTATTTCTGAGGCACAGAGAGACAGAGCGTGAGTGGGGGAGGGGCAGAGAGAGAGGGAGACGCAGAATCCGAAGCAGGCTGCAGGCTCCAGGCTCCAGGCTCTGAGCTCAGTTCGAGCCTGGGCTCGAACTCACCGACCGCGAGATCATGACCTGAGCCGAAGTCGGATGCCTAACTGACTGAGCCGCCCAGGCGCCCCGACGGTGGGATTCTGGTTTTACATGGCATCCAGCGAGCAAATCGTCACAGGGCCCCACCCAGCAACAGTACAACGGTGTGCCCTGTGGCAACTCAGGCAAACGGATCAGGCTAATGCCAAAATCCGGGAAGAATCTCCAGAATGAACTGGATTGAGGAAATTCAACCTCGAAAGAGCACACACCTGAACAAAGTGGGAAAGCCATGCGTTGACCCAGACCCAGGTGTAGGCAAGGCAACAAATGTGTGAAGCTGGCCAAGAATGAGACGATAAGGAGTGAGTGGGGACTGTGGCGAACAAGAAAGAACACACGGCCATTCGCAGACACATCTGCTCCCCAACTCCAGCCACTTTGTCGCCGTGAGAAAGGCAGGCCTCATACTGTCGCATCGTTTTGTTTAATTATCCTTACTATGTTGTTTGTTTGAAGTAGGCTCCATGCCTGGCATAGAGCCCAATGCAGGGCTTGAACTCACAACCCTCAGATCAACAGTTGGACACTTAACCGATGTAGCCACTCAGGTGCCCCTCTCAATATGTGTCTTAACTTTTTACGCTGAGGGGCTCCTGGGTGGCTCAGTCAGTTAAGCATCTGACTCTTGATCTCAGCTCAAGTCGAGCTCCAGATTGATGGCAAGGAGCCTGCTTGGAATTCTCTTTCTCCCTCTCTCTCTCCCTCTCTTTCTGCCCCTCTACCTGCTCTCTCTCTCTCTCTCAAAATAAACATTTCTTTTAAAAAAAGTCTCTACAGCAATGACCTTACATTTTAATGAAGGTACTACGGAGCAAAGAGAATTCCAAACCATAAGCCAGATGTGACATTCTCATAAAATATTTGTAATCGTTCATTGAAACACACGGTCATTAAAAATTTACCAGCCTCTTGAAAAGAAGTGCCCCAGCTCACTGATCACAGTACTTTAACACAGAGTAGGTGTTCTGTAAACATTAGTGAGTGAGTAAACTGATCTTGGCTTAGCAGAAGTGAGTTCTTTTAAGGATAATGGTGAAAGCCTAAGTTTTGAGTAAAAATTCTTTCTTCCTGGCAAAACTAAGGTCAGGTTGCTCTTTCACCAAAAAGCCACTACCTGGGTGCCTGGGTGGTTCAGTCAGTTAAGCATCCAACTCTCGGTTTGGGCTCAGGTCGTGATCTCATGGTTTCATGAGTTCGAACCCTGCACGGGGCTCTGTGCCGACGGTGCAGAGCCTGCTTGGGATTCTGTCTCCGTCTCTCTCTGCCTCTCCCTGACTTGTGCTGTCTCTGTCTCTCTCAAAATAAATAAATAAACTTGAAAAAAAAAAAAGAATACCTTAAAAAAAAGAAGCTACTACAATTTTGAGTTTTTTCCCCTAGTTTGTTTCTTTGGTATTCTTTTTTTTTTTTTTTTTTTTTTTTTAACATTTATTTATTTTCAAGGGACAGAGTACAAGCGGGGGAGGGACAGAGAGAGAGGGAGACACAGAATCTGAAGCAGGCTCCAGGCTCTCAGCTGTCAGCGCAGAGCCCAACGAGGGGATTGAACTCACGGACTGTGAGATCATGACCTGAGCTGAAGTCAGATGCTTAACCAACTGAGCCAGCCAGGTGCCCTGGAAAATAAAGAGTTTTGAGCAATGACAGGAGTCAGGCTCTGTGCTGACAGTGCAGAGCCTGCTTGGAATTCTTTCTCTGTCCCCCCACCCTGCTTTTTCTGTCTCTCTCTCCAAAATAAATAAATAAGAACTTTTTTTTTCAATAGATGAAGTTTATTGTCAAATTGGTTTCCATACAACACCCAAAGTAGGAACTTTTTTTTTTTTTATTTTTTTTTTTCAACGTTTTTTATTTATTTTTGGGACAGAGAGAGACAGAGCATGAACGGGGGAGGGGCAGAGAGAGAGGGAGACACAGAATCGGAAACAGGCTCCGAGCCATCAGCCCAGAGCCTGACGCGGGGCTCAAACTCACGGACCGCGAGATCGTGACCTGGCTGAAGTCGGACGCTTAACCGACTGCGCCACCCAGGCGCCCCTAGGAACTTTTTTTTAAAAAAAAATTTTTTTAAAGGGGCGTCTGGGTGGCTCAGTCGTTTGAGACTCCGACTTCGGCTCAGGCCATGATCTCACTGTCCATGAGTTCAAGCCCCACGTCGGGCTCTGTGCCGTCAGCTCAGAGCCTGGTGCCTGCCTTAGATTCTCTGTCTCCCTCTCTCACTTCCCCTCCCCTGCTCATGCTCTCTCTCTCTCAGAAATAAAGATTACACGATCTCGCGGTCCGTGAGTTCGAGCCCCGCGTCAGGCTCTGGGCTGATGGCTCGGAGCCTGGAGCCTGTTTCCGATTCTGTGTCTCCCTCTCTCTCTGCCCCTCCCCCGTTCATGCTCTGTCTCTCTCTGTCCCAAAAATAAATAAAAAACGTTGAAAAAAAAAATTAAAAAAAAAATAAATAAAGATTAAAAATAATAATAATAATGATTTAAAAATTGGAAGAAAAAAAAAAAAAGAATCACAGCCTCCACCAACTGAGCCAGCCAGGTGTGCCTTTATCCCTTTTTCATACTGTCTCCTCCCTCTAACCTTCCTTCTCCACTGCTCCCCACCTATTCATAGCCTTGCTTTTCTTTTAAGTCAGGGTGTGGGTGCCCATACAATTTATTGTCCAAACTGGGACACCTCAGAGAGTGTAAGCAGCATTATTGATACTCACACCCAAAAAACAGACACCGGGACTGCCCCAGGGACACCGGCAGGTGGGGTCACCCTATTTTAAACTCTCAGGTCCTCGGTTTCCACATTTATAAAAGGAAGGGAGTGGACCAGGTGACTTCCAAGAATCCTTCCAGCCCTTTACATTCTAAAAGTCTACCGTGCTGATTTAAAGGGCTTCATCCTTCGAACTCGGTCTTAACTCAGAAGAGTCAGGCTGTTCTGTCACTAAGAAGGTGCTCCCGGCCTCAGGGCGGCTGGTGTCCATCAGGGATCTGCGGAATGCTGAGCAAAGGCGCTGAGTTGGCTAAGGCATTTTAGCCTCTCCGGCCTCCCCTCCACTCCCACTGAGGCCTGAGGCCTTGAAGGGAACCAGCAGGTTGGACTTGTCTGCTCAGTGTTTCTGGGTGGAAGGGGCAGCCAGCCGCTTGCCCAGGCAAACAGGATGTGAGTCTCCTCAGGTGAGTCAGAGCAAGAGAGGACAGGCCCGGCGCCCCTCTCGGTGGGGGTACCCCCCCCCCCAGCTTCAGTACTGGGAAAACTCAGGGAGACTTCCGCACCGTTGCCGTTTTCTGTCTCTTCCGGTGTCGTAGGCCCAAGGGTCGATGCCTGCTGGGCCACACTAGTAGGTAACCGGAGGAAATGTCTTTCTTTTAAAGGCAGAGCAAAAATTATGGTTTAAAGCTGTCACCTTGGCCTTGGGTATCAACTGTACTTCCATTTTGTAAGTAAATTTAACTACCTAATTAATTAAAACTGTCACCTTCAGCACAAGCTTTTTTTTTTTAATTTTTTTTAACGTTTTATTTATTTTTGAGACAGGGAGAGACAGAGCATGAACAGGGGAGGGTCAGAGAGAGGGAGACACAGAATCTGAAACAGGCTCCAAGCTCTGAGCTGTCAGCACAGAGCCCAACGTGGGGCTCGAACTCACGGACTGTGAGATCATGACCTGAGCTGAAGTCGGCCACTCAACCGACTGAGCCACCCAGGCGCCCCGCAAGCTTTTTACTCTAATGCTGCTGACATCCTCCCAGACATTTCTAGAATGAGTCTTTAGGAATTGCCTCAGAAGGCTGAACCACGATTTTTTATTGATTTATTTTTTTAAATCCTTGATAGTGGCAAATCTCCCTGGTTTTTGAGAGGGTGTTTGATTTTTGGACACATTTCAGTCACAAAAACCAAATCCTAAGAACGTGAGAGAAAGTGAGCACCAAACCAGGCATCGATTATGAAATCATGAGAACGTTGACCTTGTGAAGTGTGTACATGGTCCCTGAGGACCCTCTAAAAAACAAAAAACTAGGGGCACCTGGCTGGCTCAGCCCGTGGAACATGTGACTCTTGATCTGGGGGTTGTAAGTCCGAACCCCACGTTGGGTGTAGAGCTTACTTACAAGTAAAATCTTAAAACAACCACCACCGCAACAAAAACCCACAAAAAACTAAACAACTATTTTGTGCACAAGTATGAGAAGGGTATAATCTCTCCTACAGTTTAAGATCCCTCATATAGCTATTGAGTTGATACACACACTAAGTGGCTCTTCTCTTTTCACAGATTAAGGCCTTTGATGATCTGGCCCCTGCCAACTATCCAGCCCCTTTTCCGCTTTCTCCAGCCTCCCGGAACCTTAATTCTTAGCCATTCCGAACTCATCACATGCTTCTTCTTATTTCCCCACGTGTATCTGTATAAGCTATGTCCTACCTGATAAACCATTGTCTACTCTGTCCACCTGATAAACTCTTGCCTTTCAAACTTCAGCTCCCAGTCTACGAAGACGTCCTGGCCCCCTGCCGCCGGAGTTAATAATCCCCTTAACACCTTGCGACACGCTTTTATTATAGCCCTCGCTAGACTGTGCCATCGTTACTTGTTTACATGTCTGTCTCCACTTTAGACTTGAGTCCCTGGAGGGCAGAGTCCTCCGCAGGGAAAACTGCTAGGCGCATAGTGGACACTCAATACACATTTGCTCAACGAGTGAATGCAAATGTGTCTCAGAAGAGTCTCAGTAAAGCTAAGCGGTATGGAGCTCCCTCTGGTGGAACCCAAGGAAGTTGCAAGAGTGAAGCCCTGAAACCAGTCTCCGCTTGAACTTGGCCTGTTTTCACGAAGATCCTCTCCAGGACTGAAAAATCTACACTGCACAAGAACTTCTCACTGTTTCCTGCCGAGGAGCCGTCATGAAATAAGAGGAGCAAATATAATCTGTAACATATATAACAGGTTCTACTTGGATGTGTATAATGTAACATATTCAATAATTGTCAGAAGGTCTCGCCTACTTTCCATTCATTCATTAAAAGTCTTAATTATTGAATGAATGACAAAAAAATATTAAATGAATGCTCTAGGTGTCTGGAACCTAGAATTGGGAATGTACCTATTTATCATTCATTTAATAAATAATGACTTGATTGAATAAGAATACTGAAGCTAAACACTTACAAAGCACCTGTTATATGATCAACACTGCTGAAAAAAAAAAAAAAAAAAAAAATATATATATATATATATATATATATTAGAAGATGCCGGGGGCGCCTAGGTGGCTCAGTCAGCTGAGCATACGACTTCGGCTCAGGTCATGATCTCAGGGCTCCTGAGTTCGAGCCCCGTGTTGGGCTCTGTGCTGACAGCTCAGAGCCTGGAGCCTGCTTTGGATTCTATGTCTCCCTCTCTCTCTGCCCCTCCCACGCTCGTGCTCTGCCCCTCTCTCAAAATAAAGACATAAAAAAAAATTTTTTTTCTAAAAAGAAGATGCCATATCTGGCTTCATTGAACTCAGTCTGTGGATACTAGAACTTTTGCAAAGCTTTGTGCAAAGCATTTGAACACATCATGTAATTCTCACCACTTTATTTTACAGATGAAGAAAATGAGGATAACAGATATGAAGCGATTTACCCAGCTACCCACCTCACTCCTGCTACAAAATAAATGGGCTAGAACTAGGACTCATTCTGGGGATTCTGTATCTAAACCCAAAATTCTTCCCATGGGTTCCCACAAAGACCCCCAAAGGCAAAGGCAGTTCTTTCCTTAAGCTTTAACGATGACGATTTTCAAACATATGCAAAATTAGACAAAATAGTATAACAAATAGTAAATAGTAAAACAAAATAACAAAAAAGCCCACTTACCGTCAACCCATGGTCAACCTTTTTCCATTTTTACCTTCACCCACCCATCCAATATTATTTTGAACAAATTGAAGACATCATTTCACCAATAAATGTAGCTTCAAAACCATCATCATGCCTAAAAAGAATTAACATTTCCTAAATATGAAATATCCAATGTTAAAGTTTCCAATTATCTCATAAACGTTATTTGAAAATTCAGTCTGTTTATTTGAATTATCCAAATCAGATACAAAATTTGCCATTGGTCTGTATGTTCCCCAAGTCTTTTTCTTTTTTTTTTTTTTTTTTTTTTTTTTACATTTTTTAGTGTTTATTTATTTTTGAGAGAGAGAGTGCAAGTGAGGGGGGCAGGGTAAGAGGCGGTGGGGGAAAGAGGATCCAAAGCAGGCTCTGTGCTGACAGCAGACAGCCTAATGCGGGGCTCGAACTCATGACCTTATCCGACTGAGCCACCGGGGCACCCCCCCCCCCCAAAGTCTCTTTTAAAACATAGGTTGCCCTTCATCTCTTTTCTATTTTCTTATGATTTAAATGTAAAGAAACTGGGTCATTTGTCTGATAACGTTTTCCACAGTCTGGATTTTTTTTGCCTGCAATCACCATCATGTTGTGTAATAGGTTCCTTGGTATTTCCTATAAATTGGTATTGTGTTTAAAGCAGTGAGTCTCAGTCCTTCCCAAAGGTATCAGAATCCTCTGAATGGCTTGTTGAAACAGATTGCTGGGCCCCACCTTCAGAGTGTCTGACTCTGGTCTGATGCAATCCTGAAAATTTGCATTTCTAACAAGTTATCAGCAAGCTGATGCTGGCCACACCCAACAGCCGATGACCTTAACTACACTGGGGCTCATTCAGAGTCACAGTGGACTTTTTGTATCCAAGACTACCTGTCCTGTGGGGTTGTGTTCTTCCTTCAAGAGGTACATAACGGGTGGTTGTCTTTTTTTGCGATAGTAACAGCCTTTGATGCCCAGTGCTTGGATCTATTCATTCATTTGGTATTGCAAAATGGCAATATTCTAATTCTATCATTCCTGTTTCATTTACTGGCTAGGAAAAGAAACTTCCTCATGTACTAAATAGTTGCCCAGTGGGATAGTTCATATAGGAAAGACCCGATTTGAGCATAATGAGTTAGTTCACTGATATCATCCAATGGTTACCAGTTAAAGATTTATCTTTGTTTGTGTTTATTTGTAGTGTCATTACAAACTCATGTCATTAAACATGTTTGATGCAGTTCACACATTATAATTATTATCCTTATGGATTCTCACATTTTCCCATCTTTGAGCAGTGGGACCCTCTTCAAATTGGCTCCTGAATCCTTGTAATATGTGTTTGTTGTATTATTTAAGAATATTAAGAATATTCAAGTCTGGGGCACCCGGGGGGGCTCAGTCGGTTGAGCATCGCACTCTTGATTTCAACTCAGGTCATGATCTCCCAGTTCGTGAGTTTGAGCACCGAGTAGGGCTCGGCACAGACAGCACAGAGCCTGGTTGAGATTCTTTCTCTCTCCCTCTCTCTCAGCCTCTCTCTCTCTCTCTGTCTCTCTCTCTCTCTCAAAATAAATAAATAAACTCAAAAAAAAAAAAAGAATATGTGGGGCAACTGGGTGTTTCAGTCAACTAAGTATCCGACTTCGGCTCAGGTCCTGATCTCACGGTTCATGGGTTCAAGCCCCACCATGGTCTCTCTCTGCTGTCAGCACAGAGCCTGCTTCGGATCCTCTGTCTCCCTCTCTCTCTGCCCCTCCCCTGCTCCCTCCCTCCCTCTCTCTCAAAGATAAATAAACATGAAAAAAAAAAAAGAATATTCAAGTCTGCTATAGAAAATAAGAGAAGGAAACAAACAAAGACGACAGATGAAATTAAGTGTGGAAGCAAGTGGCTTGTGAAACAAGTTAGACCTTGACGAGTAAAACAGATGTCTGCTGATCTGGGAAGAGATGGTCAAGCTAACTCGGCACTGGATATTCACTAGCCACACAAAACTCCAAATGTGTGTGAGACACTCAACATGTATAAGGTCTTACCTCGGCTATCTCTTTGTGACACCTATCCTGTCACTGCGTCCTCTGCCTGAGGTTTACAGATAAAACCCGCAGCTCCCGTCGTGGTAATTTGCAAGCTCCAGCTATTGCCTGGAATTCTTGCCCTTGCATTCCCACAACAGAGTGCAGGAGAGGAAAAGCTTTCTTCTCCCCGAACTGACAAAGACAGAATGACAGGAGAAAATCCTGCAAGTTCATTTACTATGAGTTTTACGTGGCACAGGAGCCTTCGCCAGGAAATGAAAACTCCAAGACAGACCTGAGTATTCGACGCAACGTTGGATGAAGAGTGGACGCTTGTCAAGGAAAGGTAAGTAGAGGAGCATGAGGTAATTGTAGTAAACAGAGCGGAACCTTAGCAAGGACTGTTTGTTCGGATTCCTCTTGAGGCTGAGATAAGGGTACTCCTTTCCTGCAGGCACAGGGAAGGCACCCCTTACAAGGAATTTATGGTCTGTCTCAGGGGAGAAGGACCGGGAAAGATCAGAGTGATCTTGCCTTTGCCATTTTCTCAGATCCCTTCAGCTCAAAGCGTTCGCTATGCCAAGGTGTCATAGTTGGGGTAGCGGGTCCTGATCCCCATCAAGGGCGAGAGCATTTGGGGCTCGGTCACCATCAATCTGCTGAGGCCCCTTGCTCACCCACAACTCCAGTCCCTGTAACAGGCTGGTGCAGCAGAGTAAGATAGGATTTATGAACACCATAGAACACAGGATTCAGGTCCTTCTGCCACTGATGTGCACCCTATCCTAGGGGGATGAACCTTCCCCACCTCTTTTCCACGGCTTTTCACTAAATATTTTTCCTTGATTTAATAAGCCAAATGACCCAAGGATCTTAATTTTGCCTATGAGCCATACTGTTCTGTGATCTCTGGAATCACTTGTTATATAGTATGGTAAAGGGCTATCAAAGCATCACGGTAATTTCTCACATGCTAATCCTTCTGACCCGTGACAAGATGTTCCAGGCTGATCTCGTACACTTCTTGCCCCAGAACTGAAATCATCCATAATTCTCCAAGGATTCTGGGTTACTTTTAGTGGGAAATAGTACTCGAAGCTACGGTCTGCGTACTGAGAGAGTGCATTGCTCCTGGGTTGGTAAAGTATCTTTTGAATTATATACCGTCTTATGGTACATAAAGGCTTCTTAGGTCATCTATTAAAATGAATAATTTAAAGTTAAACATACAGGCTCAGACCTGAACCTACTCTTTAATATAATCAACCCTCAGGTAGTCAAACTTTACAGATAAATGCATAAATGAGAAAGGAAAGAGAGATACCAGATTTGGGGTGAAACGTGAAAAACAGAACAAACACTGATCTTCAACGTCTGAAACCCTGCTAAATGGCATATGCGCATAAAAGACTAGGAGAATAAGAAGACAGCAGCACATAGGAAACGGAACAAAACTTTAGAAGTTGAACGATAAGTGAATGAGTGCTAAACAAATTAACATGCCAGAAAAAGCTGAATTCTTCTAGAATACTGAAGAAATAAGATACTATTCAATGCATTCTTTGAGGCTAGCATAACCTGATGCATCAGATAAAGACATAACATAGAAATATCAAGCTTATTTCACTCATGAAAACAGAAACAAAAATCCTACACAAAATATTAGCAAATCGAGGGGCGCGTGGGTGGCTCAGTCGGTTAGGCGTCTGACTTCAGCTCAGGTCATGATCTCACACTCCGTGAGTTCGAGCCCCGCGTCGGGCTCTGTGCTGGCAGCTCAGAGCCTGGAGCCTGCTTCAGATTCTGTGTCTCCTCCTCTCTCTGCCCCTCCCCTGCTCATGCTCTGTCTCTCTCTGTCTCAAAAATTGTTTTAAACTTTTAAAAATTTTAAAAAAATATTGGCAAAACGAATCTCACCAGGTGAAGACAGGAAGAAAAAATCACCACTACCAAATAGTTATACAACAAAGTTTAATATTAGAAAATCTATAAATGAAATTGACCACAAAAACAGATTAAGAGAAAAACCATAGGAACATCTCAATAGAAGCAGGGAAAGCATTGGATAAAGTCCCTTCCTTGCCTATTCAGGATTAAAAACTCTTTTTGTAAATCGAAACCATAGGGTGTTCCTTAACCCGATAAAGAGGATCTATTAAAATCTTACAGCAAATATTATCCTAAGTGGGGAAATAGGAGATTCATTCCTAAATTAAGAATTGAAAAGATGGCCTGATGTCCTCACTTTTATTTACTGTCGCGTCAGAGGCCCTACATAGAACTGTACGACACGAGTAAGAAATTAGAGGCTTACAGAACGAAAAAGAGGAAATAAAGCTGTACTTGTTTGCAGATGACATGATTTTTTTACTTTACCAAAGCTATATCATGTTCATGTAACCAAAGACTTAACATCATAAAGATATTAATTCTCCCCAAATTAAGTTTATTCCATTTCCTAACAAAATCTCAGCAGTTTTCTTTTTACATTTATTTATTTTTGAGAAGGGAGGGAGGGAGGCGGGGGCGGGGAGGAGTCAGAGAGAGAGAGAACCCCAAGCGGTCTCTGCACTGTCAGCACAGAGCCTGGCGCTGGGCCTGAACCCCTGAACCGCGAGATCATGACCTGAGCTGAAGTCAGACACTCGACTGACTGAGCCCCCCGGGAGCCCCTCGGCAGCTTTGAATGAAATTGTGAAGATGATTCTAGCATTTGTATGGGGAAGTAGGAGGCCAGGAATAGCCAAGACACTTCCAAAAAGAAAGATGAGGGTACAGAACTTACTCTATCAGATATCAAACTTTATTACAAAGCTGTAAAAATTGAGATGGTGTGGTACTGACTAGAGATGGAACAATGCAGAGGCCATTAGTTAGACCTTTATGCATATGAAGCTTTGATATATAATGCAAGTGGTGCTTCAGAAGATTGGGGGAAGAGAAGACAACAGTATGGATGTTGGGAAAATGCCATACGGGAAAAAATGAAATTGGATTTCTAGTGGTATCAGATCCAAAAATCAACTCCAGGGTCACCTGGGTAGCTCAGTCAGCTAAGTGACCAACTTTGGCTTAGGTCATGATCTCACAGTCCATGAGTTCGAACCCCACGTCGGGCTGCGTGCTGAGAGCGCGAAGCCCAGAGCCTGCTTTGGATTCTGTGTCTCCCTCTCTCTCTCTCTCTCTCTGCCCCTCCCCTTATTGTGCTCTCGCTCTCTCGCTCTCTCTCTCCCTCTCTCTGTCAAAAATAAATAAATAAGCATTAAAAAAAAAATCAACTCCAAATGGTTTAAGGGGTGGAAGAGGCAGGCAGGAGATTATTGGTTTTTGTTATAAGCCTTGCAGTGCGAATATGACAGCTGTGTTATTTAGATGAAAATATACATCCATTTTTAAAATACAAATAAAATTTTTAAGGGAGAAAAACTCCCAGCATTCACAAAGACATGTTGAAAAACAACATTGATACACTGATTGAGTATAAATTGGTAGCCCTTTTGGGGAGGGCAATTTTGAAAATATCTGCCAAAATTTAGCTGCACATAGCCTTTGGTCCAGCAATCTCTCCTCTTGGAGCTTATCCTACAGATATACTTGCTGAAAGCGATAGGTGTATGTGAATTTTGTTGCAGCATTGCAACAACAAAAGGTGGGTAAAACCCAAACGACTACCAGTAGAGGATTGGTCAAATAGATAACAGTACTCTGGCCAACGGGATGTTTTGCAGACAGCACAAAGAAAAAATAAAAAGCTCGAAAGTTTGAGATTTCAGATGCGGAGAGATACCGGTGATGACAAAGTCAGCGTGTCTTCGCAATTACCTGAGGCGGAGTGGGGATAAAGGCCGTAGAAACTGAGGAAGTCAAGGATACGTGAAGCCAGAGTAGGAAGGATGGCTTATCGGGTTTTACTCAAATATTGAGGGCAGAGAAAAAAGTGCCAACCTGGTGTATAAGTCACTAGCGAACGGGAAGGAATGCTGGAGAGGTAGGTTGGCAAACCCTCGAAAGAGGAGGGGGAGAAAGCCAGAGGCAGGACTTAGACACTTGCGGTTTATTAGGGAATTGATCCTACCAAGCCAAAATGAGGTTGCAGGGACAGTAAACGAGAAAGGGGAGATCAGGGGCGCCTGGGTGGCTCAGTCGGTTAAGCGTTCGACTTCGGCTCAGGTCATGATCTCACGGTTCGTGAGTTCAAGCCCCGCATCGGGCTCTGTGCTGACAGCTCAGAGCCTGGAGCCTGCGTCGGATTCTGTGTCTCTTTCTCTCTCTGTCTCTCCTCCACTGTCTCCCTCTCTCTCTCTCTTGCTCATTCTCTCTAAAAAATAAACATCAAAAAATTAAAAAAGAAAAAAAGACCAGATGAAGAGTGTTTTAGTAAGCTAGTTACTGCTCTAGTCACCTGCAATTCAAAGTCTCTTAGGAGACCTTCTGAGGAACCAAGTAGAATGCATTTCAGAAATGAATCAATCTTCTGACTGATAGAAGGCTGGGGACGGGGTCCACCGTGTCCTCTCCCATTAGATCAGGGCTGCCTCTGGGGGCAGCAAGCCCCTACTCTTTCCTGCTCATTCAGGCTCACGCCTGCCTGCACAGGCTTTTGAGGGGACACCACATCAGTGTGCATCAGAAGTGACCACAGAGCTGCCACTGAAGTCACACATGGGCTAGGGGGATGTGGCATAGACACCAACAGCATCTCCGCAAGGGGTTTGTGCAGGAGGGTGGAAATACAATGGGCTGGAAGAGATCATGAAGAGCGAGGAGTCAGACTTTTTATTCTTGTCCTATAGCATTTGGAGACAGAGCAAGAAAAGAAGTGTCCTGAGGAGGGAAGGAGAAGAGCCAAGCTTTCTGCAAGATAGGCAGTATGGAGAAAAGCATTGTGGGAGGAGGTTGAGGATTTCGGGCCATCTCCGTACTGTGGAATTCCAATGGCGCAAGGGAGATAGATAAACGAGGGACAATAGGGTAGGGCGGATGTCAGCTCGGCATGGGGATGCAAGCCGAAATGAACAGTTACAGCCCTGAATGCCCACTCAGAAGTGGGCCTTGAGAGACAGTAGTGAGGGGAAATCCTCCCAAAGGACAGAACTTCTGGCACTGTCCGTGGTCACCCACTTCATGTGGAGAGAGAAGTGGCCTGTTATTAGAATATATAGAGATTCGTGGACAGTGAATAGTGGCTTAATTTATTGGTCAGGGGACAAGAACGAGTAAGATTAGAAGCTTGGGGGCAAGGGAGTAAGACACGTGGATATGGACCCACGGAATCATAAAATGTGAAGGTCTTTGTGTCGTATAACACCCACCAGAGAACATCCATCATGGAAGAGGCACTACCACACAAAGTAGAAGAAAATGACTTGTCCGGCTAGCCTCTTGGCTAGCCTTGGCTAACCCTTGGCCTCTGCCCTTGGCCTCTGCCCTTGGCCATCCCAAAACAGCAACGTTGGGGGTTATAAACGTAGCTATGGCAGCAGCGGTAAAGGCTGTACTTAGGTACAACAGTGTGGGCTCCCACCAAGGCTGGTGTAGATTTTGTTGCTGCTGAAACAGTCCAATGCTGAGCCTCCTATGTGGTACCCTCCCTAGAGGAAACCAAGGAGTCCCTTCTTGGCCAGTTAATTACATTGGATCCCCTCCAGATGAAACCTGGAAAGGACTTGATTCATTTCATACGAGTGGGTACACGTTCTGGGCGTGGATTTGACTTTCTTGCCTGCAAAGCTCACCATCCACGAGTTCGCGTACTGGCGGATCCATCAGCATCAGATCCTGCGTAGCATCACTAGGGACCATGGGACCTACTTGATTTATTTATTTTTTTAATTTTTGTAACGTTTATTCATTTTTGAGAGAAAGAGAGACAGAGCATGAGTGGGAGAGGGGCAGAGAGAGAGGGAGACACAGAACTGGAAGCAGGCTCCAGGCTCTGAGCTGTCAACACAGAGCCCGATGCGGGGGGCTTGAACTCACGGATCATGAGATCATGACCTGAGCTGAAGCCGGACGCCTAACCGACTGAGCCACCCAGGCGCCCCGCATGGGACCTACTTTATAACAAAGGTATATGGACACGTGACCATAGGATCCATTGGTACTTTGTCCCCAGGAGGTAGAATCCATGCATCCGGGAACTAAGGGTTGGAAATAAGAGTATTCGTGCTTACCATTACTCCCAGTGAACCATTCAGGGAATTCGTGCTTCCTGTCCCCATAACTCTAGACTCTGAGTTTCTAGAGGCCATGGTTTCCAGAAGCAGGATGCTTCCATCATGGTACCCAGCAAGATTTCCATTAAACTAAGCTATACCTGTTCCCTACCATGGCCAAGAGACTGGGAAGCAATAAATAAATAAATAAATAAATAAATAAATAAATAAATAAAAAGATTCTCTTGGAGCGCCTGGCTGGATCAGTCAGTAGAGCATGTGACTCTTGATCTCAGGGTTGTGAGTTCAAGCCCCACATTGGGCATAGAGCTTACTTTAAAAAAAAAAAAAAAAAATGATTCACTCTCCCAGCAGAAGGAATCTCTCTTTATCATCAGGAGGAATCAAGGCTGCAGGGAACAGGAGAATACATACAAAATGGAGGGGTTCACTGCCTGAAAAGGCCAGGCGACCAGACTCTTGGGGCTCAGACTCCTCAAGCTAAGTCTTCCCGTGGGTTAGCAGAAGTGCTAGCCGAGGCTGGGAGCAATCCAGAATACGGGTAACAAAGGAGGGAGATGACTACCAGATGGGGCCCCAGAACTGCGGTACAGTGGGACCGCAATTTGTCCCACTAACTTGCCATTTATAAGCTTCTCCGGGAAAAGAGATCAAGCAGAGTCCTGAAATGGTTGTTTAAGGATAGGGTGAAATTATTACACAGCAAGGGGTGAACTGTGTTGTGCCATGTGGTGCTGCCCAGGCTCCCCCTTGAGGACTGCTCATCCCCCCAGCTGCTGGCGTTGTGTCCCCTGAGGGCCCTCGGCTGAGCCTCTCCACGGGCAGGGCATTGTCCTCAGCAGGAGCAGCCACCTTGGCCAAGTTCTTACCCCCTTTCTAGAAAGAGTTCGCATCCAAGACTAGATGATGGGCCTGGTGCCTCAATTCGGGACCGTCCGGAGAGGTCGTCCCAGCCTGAGAACTCCCTGTGGGATTGGCCGAGCTCTCTGTTGCTACCGTGACTTAGTGCCCCTTCTTCCTGTGCCCCCTCACTGGGCCTCCCGCACACAAGTCTCCATCTCAGAGTTTGCTTCCCAGAGAACCCCAATGATGACGGTGCATGTTCAGAGATAAGAAGGTAACCACGAGAAGGAAACAGTTCACAAAGTTAAAAGCGGTTTTCTCTAGGGAGAGGAATAGGGCTGAGGCGAGGTGGGGTAGGAGGCTGTCGTTATGTACCCTTCTGTGCCCTTCGTTCTTTGTAACATGTGCATGTATTAATTCTGTCATTAAAACCTTTTTTCACTTCAACTTTTCTTTAAGTTGTTCTTTTTTTCGGTTGTTTGTTTGTTTTTAAGTAGGCTCAACACCCAGCATGGAGCCTGGTGCAGGGCCAGAACTCACAACCCCAAGATCAAGACCTGAGCTGAGATCAGGAGTCGTTCGCTTAACTGATTGAGCCACCCAGGTGCCCCAAAGATTTTTTTTTAATGTTTTTATTTATTTTTGAGAGAGAGAGACAGAGTACAAGCGGGACAGGGGCAGAGAGAGAGAGAGGGATACACAGAATCGGAAGTAGGATCCAGGCTCCGAGCTGTCAGCCCAGAGCCCGACGCGGAGCTCGAACTCACGAACCGCGAGATCATGACCTGAGCCGAAGTCGGACTCATCCAACTGAGCCACCCAGGCGCCCCAAGATTTTTATTTTTAAGTAATCTCTACACCCAACGTGGGACTCGAACCCACAACCCAGAGATCAAGAGTCGCATGTTCCTTCCACTGACCGAGTCAGCCGTGCGCCCCTAAGCTTTTTTAAAGAAGTTGACACCATCAGGGCACCTGGATGGCTCAGTCGGTTAAGCCACCGACTCTCTGTTTTGGCTCAGGTCATGATGTCACAGCTCGTGAGTTCGATCCCCTGTGTTGGGCTCTGTGCTGACCGTGCAGAGCCTGCTTGGGATTCTCTCTCTCCCTCTCTCTCTGCCCCTTCCCCACTCGTGCACTCTCTCTCTCTCTCTCTCTCTCTCTCTCTCTCTCTCTCAAAATAAACAAATAAGCTTAAAAAAAAAAAACAGGTTCTAAGAATTTCATACTGTTGCTCTTTGATTTAAACCTTTCAACTGTTTCCCATTGCACTTAGAATAATCCTTAAGAATTTTTAACATGGTTCCTAAATCCCTCCCCGTGTGGTCCCTGCTGAGTTGTCCTACCTCATTTCTTGACAACTTCTGACTCTCCTTCTGGACTTCTAGATTCTCACATGGGCCATTCTTCCTAACCCGAGCTTCAAACATGCCTGCTCCGTCTGGAGGAATACCTTAACCCGTCCTCCCCTCCGCCTGGTTCACTCTTACCGGGCCCATCGGATTTCTGCTTGGATGTCACGTCCTCAGGGACACCGTCGCTGCCCCCCAAACTGTATTAGCCTCCCCCCCCCCATCATCCCCAGGGCACCAGTATATCCTCTCTCTTAGTATCAGTCTCCCGAAATCGTCCACTTAACATGCACAAGGACTGTTACAGCTGTCATTACCAGGACCCGGCACATAACTACAGCCTAATAGATATTATATATTTGCAAAGTGAGTTTTGCCAACATGTTTTGTAGAGTCCCAGCTCTGTACTCTTCAACAGGTTAGGTAACCCGTCCGAGCCGCGGTGTGCTCAAGTATAAGAAGGGGATAAAAGTAAAACCTACCTTGGAGGGTTGTTTTGGGCATTAGATGAGATGTGTTGGCAAAGCCCCGAGCACAGTGCCCGGCATAAAATGAGCATTTGATTTATGCAAGCTTAAAAATAAAGGCTGTATCAATCTGGCAGCAGCAGATTTTGAGACTCTCACCCTGGACCCTTCCCAACACTGAATGTTGTGTTTTTAAATATTTTTGTAGGGGCACCAGAGTGGCTCAGTTGGTGAAGCGTCCAACTCTTGATTTCGACTCAGGTCATGATCTCACAGTGTGTGGGATCGAGCTTCGCGTCAGGCCCCGCACCCACAGTGCGGGGTCCTCTTGGGATTCTCTCTCTTCCTTCTCTCTCTGCCCCTCCCTCTCTCTTTATCTCTCTCAAAATCAATAAATAAACATTTAAAAAAATAAAGTATTTTTGTCACTATCATGGGCCAAAAAAAAAAAAACCACCAAAAACGGTTTTAAGCCAATTTGTAGTTCCAAGCCAGGTTTTGTCAATAAGACGTCTGCACCTTTGCTGTTCCATGGCAGACACACCATAAAGAAAGCAAGGGGGGCGGCACCTGGCTGGCTGAGTGGGTGGAGCATGCAACTTCTGATCTCAGGGTTGTAAGTTCAAGCCCCATGTTGGGGGTAGAGATTACTTTAAATCCTTTTTTTTTTTTTTTTAAGCGCTTTCTTCCTTGTCACAGCTTATTTGGGGAGAGGGGGCATTTGAGAAGGGGGGGTCCCAATGCGGGACAAGGCCCCGGGCAGTTAAATTGCAGGTATTTTTTATTTCACCCCCAGGTTTTGCCAGAGTGCTCTTGCTTGTGCTATGGGAAGATGAAGATATGGGGCCCATGTCTCCCCAGCCAACCCAGGTGGCCGCCTCTGCCTCGAACGTTTCCAAGTGACGTAGAACCCCGCAGGCCCAGAGGCCCCTGCACACTTCCTGTGTGGGGTTGTCACTCGCCTCCCCTCCCAGCCTTGGGTGCCTGCTTCAGAAAATGGTGAGTCTCCCCCTAACAAGGCCCCCTGTATCATCCCGGCATTGGGAACAATGGCCTCAGGGTCCTCACCTGCAGCAGGGGGGTTGAACAAGTCCTCTGGTTTCTTTTTCAGAAGTGCTGAGCCACCAGCCTCCACCATCTTAGGTAGAATTCAGGGTCCATCCGGTGAGAGAATGATGCCATCGGGAAGCCTCTGGAGAGTTCTGGGACTCTGTCTCCTGTCAGGTAAGTAGGATGAAATGAGAAAGGGTCGTACCTTCTCCAGGCTGTGGGAAGGCCCACAGCCTCCCTTGGTGATGCCCAGTGGTACCAAGGGAGCCTCATTTACCAGAAGGTATAAGGAACTATTTGTGCTATGTTAGGCTGGGGATCCAAGACGGCAGGCTGACGAACGAGATATGGGACGGACGCATGGGCCACCACTCAGGGAACATTTGGGATCGTAGCTATTGAAAACAAAGAAGTCTCTCTGCCTCCAAGGACAGGCTTGTTCGTCAGTGAACTACCCAGCCTTTAAGAACTAACACAAAAGAGATGAGAAGAGCAGAGAGCTGAACCCGAACCGTGGTGGGGGGGGGGGGGGGGTGGTTACAGCAAGGTTGGTCTCTGAGACAAAACATACCTCATAATTTTCTGTCCTTTTCAGGTGACTAAGAACTTTCGATTAATTGAGTCCTTTTTGAAGCAAGGGAGAATATAGGCAGGTAAACGACCGAGAGCAATTCCACATCTCATAGGAGATAAGATTTAAAAAAAAAAAAAAAAGTTGCCATTTATTAAGTGCCAGAGACTGGCTAAAGAAAACTTTTTTACATGCATCAACTAATTTAATTCTTAGCTTCATCTTGGAAGGCGAAGGTTACATCCCCTGTTTTGTAGATGAAGAAACTGGTGTGCAGAGATGTTACATAACTTTGTTGAAAACCGCACAGCTAGTCGGTGCTAAAGCTGACCCGGGAAGCCAGGACTGTCTGTCTGGAAGGCCTGTGCCCTGCAAGGCTACGTGATGCAAAATGGTTCACGACGGCTTTAGTTCAGAGGCCTAGAAAATGCTATCAGAGCTGGGGCTCCTATCTCAGAGCCACAGCCATGGTGTCTCTGCTTCCTGCTTCACTGTGAGTTTCTCAGGCTTGAACGCTCACACAAATCACCTGGGATTCTGGAGCTCCTGCTCCAGTAGGACCAGAGTGGGGATCGCCATTCTGCCTTTCGAGGAAGCTCTTGCGTTTATAAGTCTGCTGCCGGTCCCAGGAACACATTTTGAGTGTCAAGGGGCAGGACGTGACTCCTGCAAGGAGAGGTCAGGCATTTTCTTCAAGGCTTATAATATAAACGATGCTTTCTGGGGTGGGGGGTGGGGGGGGATGGAAAGAGAGCGAGATGAAGTATCAAAGTCCCGGGCATCCCTAAAGATCTGGCATCACGAAAATGTGCCCAGTCGGCTCTGGGTGGGTGGAGGGGTCTCACTCGATGCTGTTGGTAAAAAAAATAAAAAAGGGAGGCCCGGGTATACGGAGAACTTAAAGACAACACGAGGGAAGCTGGTCATCGTAATGAATCCAGGTTATTGCTGAGTGAGGAGCCCAGTGGAAGTGTGACCAGGCTCTTCAACACACAGGCTCTAACGGAGGAGTAATTGTAGTTTCAAATATCTCCATCTCTGGCTCGAGCAGAAAACAGATGGAAAAACTGAACCATCAGACAAGCGGGAGCCAGAGACGGAACGAGAATCTCAACGCGCGTACCTAAACAAAAGCTTGTTTTTCTTCCACAGTCCGATTTTCAAAAACGGAGGCTAGGCTGCAAAATTCGTTTGCCATTTCCCTGGTGGCCTGAAAAGGAGTCTCAACTTTTTCTAACTCTTGGTCAAATATTGAGTGTTCATGTGTAACGCTAGATGCTTCTTCGCTTTGTTTCGTCCCAATGGGCCAGGAACTGGACACTGGTCCGTACCCAGCAGTTCATGTCACTTATCTGGGGTACAGGTATGACTCTGGTCCAGGGGTGGTTCCGACATGGCCAAACTAGACCACATTACTCGTTCTGCTTGGAATTTCAGGCACCCACAACATTGACTAACTCTTTTTTTTTTTTTTTTCCTTATTTGTTTTCTAGTTGGCGCTTGGGGGCAGGAAGGTAAGAATATGCTTTCTTTCCTTGTTATGCAATCAGCCCAGCAGTCTTTTTGTTTTTATGAGTGGAGTTTTTGCTAGACCCCACCCCCACCCCCTCATTTCTCAGCCCCCCTCCCCCCCCCCCCCCCCCCCCAGAGCTTCCACAGAGACCTATTAAAGGAGTTTTTACTATCTGGTCAGTCCAGAGGTAGTTACAGCAAGAGGAAAGGAACAGAGATCCCAGGAAAAATGAGTTTTAGTTATTTTTTTTTTAATTTTTTTAACATTTATTTATTTTTGAGAGACAGAGACAGAGAGAGACAGAGCACAAGCGGGGGAGGGGCAGGGAGAGAGGCACACACGCAGAATCCAAAGCAGGCTCCAGGCTCCAAGCTGTCAGCACAGAGCCCAACGTGGGGCTCGAACCCACGAACTGTGAGATCATGACCTGAGCTGAAATCAACGTTTTAACGGACTGAGCCACCCAGGCGCCCCAATGGTAACTATTTGAAAGAAAAAACTTGGAACTGTTCAGGTTGAAAGTGCTGAAAGTTTTCATTTGTTTGCACTTCATATTTGATGTGGAATCTTGTAGAGGATAGGAACGTATACACGGGCATGCGGCGAATAAGCCTCTGGGTGCAGGTTTAGAGTCACGTGTCCAAATGCTCTGAATGTGTGTGTGCATGTGCGTTCCTGTGTGCACACGCGTGTGAGCACGCCTGGCCGGGACTTATTTCCCAATCACAGCGGTAGAGTCAGGAATGTCCCAATATCGGAAGCCTTTCTGTTCAATCAGCTCCTCCGAGCTGCCGTGAAGCAATTTTGGGTTAAAAGGAGGCCACTGCGCCCGTCTACATTCCGTGACACTGCCTCTTTTGTAATATTTTTAGAACACTGTCTTTCTTTTTTTCCCATGCAGCATGCTTTAATGTTACCTTATTTCTTTTTAATTTTTCAATGTTTATTTTTGAGAGAGAGACAGACAGACAGCATGAGCAGGGGAGGGGCAGAGAGAGAGGGAGACACAGCATCCAAGGCAGGCTCCAGGCTCTGAGCCGTCGGCCCAGAGCCCGACGCGGGGCTGGAACTCACGAACCGTGAGATCATGACCTGAGCCAGAGTTGGACGCTTAATGGAGTGAGCCACGCAGGCGCCCCTAACGTTACCTTCTTGACAGATGGAGCACGTCGAAAGCACTGACATGCTTCGGGATAACTAATCTCTTCTGCATGCCGTTGCCATTTACAGTTGATTTTCTTTCTCATCGATTTATGCGCAATGCAGAGCTTCATTTTCTTCCCCAGCTTTATTGAGATATAATTGACGTATAGCACAATGTAAGTTTAAGGTGTATGATGTAATGACTTGCTATTGCAAAATGACTACTTAGGATCTATTTTTGTAAATCGCCATCAGTTGTTTAATGTAGGAGGTAGGGCCCAAAACAACTTTTCCTATACAGCCATGAAGAATTTGGAGATCCACTGTTCTCTTTCTTTCTTTCTTTCTTTCTTTCAATCTGGAAAATTACATTTTAATACCATAGAGAATTTTTTTTTTAATGTTTATTTTTGAGAGAGAGAGAGAGACAGAGACGGAGTGTGAGCGGGGGAAGGGCAGAGAGAGAGGGAGACACAGAATCCGAAGCAGGCTCCAGGCTCCATGCTGTCAGCACAGAGCCCGACGCGGGGCTCAAGCTCACGGACTGTGAGATCATGACCTGAGCCGAAGTCGGACGCTTAACCGACTGAGCCATTCAGGTGCTCCAATAGAGAATTTGAAAGATGAATATAAACTTGTCCATAATCATTTCACCAGTCATCAACATGACTGACCTGTTGACGCAGTCCAAGGATGCATTTCTTTTTCCTTTTCTTTTTCTTTTCTTTTTGTTTGAGTAGAGTTGACACACAGTGTTACATTAGTACCAGAAGGTCCTAACCCAGGGGAACAGGGTCTGTTCTTGGTAGCTGATACAAGGGTAGCTAACAATTGCTTATCATTTCCTTTTCAGACAACGACGACCCTTCAGGTAAGAGGATTTTCACTCTACACGACCTCTTTTCAAACGTGAGACAAAAAGGTATTGAGGACAATCATATTAATAATGAGAACTACTAGACGAAAAACAACAATGGTCTACCGGTAGGATCTATCGGGGATGGGCCTGCGTTTGTTGCTAACTGTCACAGATCCCTGAGCATACATTCTCTGGGAAGTGTGGATAGAAGCCACTGGGAGTTTCTGTATAAATCACAAATTCATTTTTTTATATTTTTTAATGTTTATTTCTTGTTTAAACGTGGTAATTTATTTTATGTGGCTGTTTAAATCCATGGCTTAAAAATGTTCAAAAGGCATTTTAATTTTTTTTTAATGTTTATTAATTTTTGAGAGAGAGGGAGAGACAGTGAACAGGGGAAGAGCAGAGAGAGAGGGAGACAGAATCCAAAGCAGGCTCCAGGCTCCGAGCTGTCAGCACAGAGCCCCACGCGGGGCCCGAACCCACGAACCGTGAGATCCTGACCTGAGCCGAGGTCGGACGTTTCACAGACTGAGCCCCCCAGGCGCCCCTCAAAAGGCCTCTCAAATTTAAAAAAAAATTTTTTTTTTTAATTAAAAAAAATTGGGGCGCCTGGGTGGCTCAGTCGGTTGAGCGTCCGACTTCAGCTCAGGTCACGATCTTGTGGTCTGTGAGTTCAAGCCCCGCGTCGGGCTCTGGGCCGATGGCCCGGAGCCTGGAGCCTGCTTCTGATTCTGTGTCTCCCTCTCTCTCTGCCCCTCCCCTGTTCATGCTCTGTCTCTCTCTGTCTCAAAAATAAATAAATGTTAAAAAAAAAAATTAAAAATACATTTTTCTGACCTGGTGGTGGATAAGATCCCTTAAAATAGGCAAGTCAGCACACATTTATAAACCGTTCATGATACTACCACCTTACATAATTTTTAAATTCCAAAACACAAATATTCACTGTATAACATACTGCTGAGCAGTAAGATTAGTTTCCCTCTAATATATATACTTTGTATGGATTCTTAATTTGTAGGGCCCTGCAAAGTTATTTAAACTGAACCAATAAAAACTACAAACTAGAGAGGTAAAAGGAGTTGAAATAGAACACTATTCACCTCTGAAACTAGTTTTAGAGTTGGTTTCTCCAGAGAGAATTTGTAAAATTTCTTATGCTAATCTGCATTAAAGTTTCTATTTCAACTCCAGTGTATAAACATATGTCCTATTTTTAAATCAATAGAGGTTACACTTAGCATAAAATAAACCACAGGTTGTCCCCCAGATTTCTTAAGAATGTTTCTGTCAGGCCCACAATAAATAAGAGAAATGAGGCTCGGTGTTTTTGTTTTTGGTTTTGGTTTTGGTTTTGGTTTTGGTTTTGGTTTGGTTTTGGGAAAAGGGGGTAGAAGGAATGGAATCCAAATACCTTTATTTAATCATTGTGTATCTAGGGGCTCCCGGGTGGTTCAGTCAGTTAAGTGTCCGACTTCGGCTCAGGTCATGATCTCATGGGTCGTGGGTTTGAGCCTCGCATCGGGCTCTGTGCTGACAGCTCAGAGCCTGGAGCCTGCTTTGGATTCTGTGTCTCCCTCTGTCTCTGCCCCTCCCCTTCTCATGCTCTGTCTCTGTCTCTCTCTCAAAAATAAACAAACATGAAAAAAAAATGTGTATCTAGAATTAGTTTAGAACTGTAGACTTTTAAGTAGGGCAGATAGCCTGAGAGCCAGCAGATAATGTCTATTTATTTTTGAGAGAGAGAAAGACAGAGCACGAGGCAGGGAGGGGCAGAGAGGGAATCACAGATTCCAAAGCAGGCTCCAGGCTCCGAGCTGCCCGCACAGAGCCCGACATAGGGCTCGAACTCAAGAACCGTGAGATCACGCCCTGAGCCAAAGTCAGGTGCTTAACCGACTGAGCCACCCAGGCGCCCCTTTACATTTCTTTTTCAAACAAACACCAAGCAGAGTGAAATGTCTATTTACTTTTAAATTATTTTACGTATGATTTCTAGTTTATACAACATTTCTAAGAAATAGTTTTGAAAAATTATTTCTAAGTCCAAATAGTATCAACTATCTACGTCATTATACTCAAATCCCAACTATTAGCAGATAGACAAATCTGGAGAATGACTTGTTTACATCCCACATGATCTCAGCCAGAGAGCTGCCTGAGCAACTGGGTCAGAACTCAGTCCTGTTCTCCATTGTAGCAGGACCCCAAGAAGGAAAGGAAGAAAGTAACTAACATTTTTCTTAAGCATCTGCTATATGCCATTCATTTTCACCCTCATAATCCATTAACCACTCACAAATACCCTGTGAGGTTGGTGTTTTATCTCCATTTCACAGATGAATACACTGAGGCTCAGAGAAGTTCAATGACTTGCCCTGGGTCACACAGCCTAAAGCAGATCTGAGATTCAAACACGGGGCTTCTGATTCAGTCCAACGCCCTGTCCCTAACAGCCTACTATAGCAGAAAGCCCCCAACAGAGAAAAAGCGGTCTCTGAGCACCTCTCCTCTCTTCCAGCTGCCACATCCAGGCTTCAGCATAACCTAGTGCCGCCCTGTGTCCCGGCCACAAACCTTCCAGAAAACAAAGAGGCGCCCCAGCCCCACCTCCCAGGACAACATGGCCTGCTGTGGGGAATGTGCCTGGGCCCCAAATTATATATACTAGCGGCTCTTCGTTGTCCACACCAATACTGCCTCCCTCTAACAAAAAATAACTGAGAGTTGATTATACTCAGGAGATAGTTCAAAACAAAGCCACCTTTTACGGGAGGAACCATTCCCTTAAAAGGAGTACAGTCCTTTACACAATTTAAAGGCAACAACAGGAAAGTGGTAGAGAATAAGAAAGCTGTTTGATCTCCTATGAGGGATTCTGTTCATCATAAGAGAGAACTTCTGAATGATGAAAAATAGGTAAGCCCAAGGATCAGTGGCTCAGAGATCTCCTGACGACGAGTGAAGGTCTTTATCTCTGAGAAGACCCTTTCGTGTCTAACCAGAATATGGTTCGCGCCAATGCAGGAGAACGAGCTTGAAGACTGAGAATTGTTCACCTTTAGGGTTTTAAGACTTCCCGCACTCCCGTGGATCTGCATTTAGAAACGCGTGCCGGTATAACCTCAATCTGATGCATCTGAGCTACGTCTAGGAGCATACTTGGTGCACCGAGTACACGACTTACCTTCAAGGCTTGGGGCTCACTAAAGGATGGGCCTTCTTTGGCGGTTCTGGGGGGATAGTTTCTAGCCCCACTTGAAAATCTGTGTCTACAACTGAAACTTAAGCCAAGGTTATTTTCTTACTGTGCTTTCTTTTTCTCATGTTCTGGTGAAGAGCCACCTCCACAGACATCTGCCTCCGCACGTAAGTTCAGCTGTCTTTCATGGGTGCCCTCAGGGTGCCGGTGGGTGGCTAGAGGAGAAGGAATTGGTCGGGAGAGATTAACCCCAAGAACTCAGGTCCTTCCAGTATCACATCTCCAACTCCCGTTTTGGAAATATTCCCAAAGGGACTTTTTTCTAGACTTTCCTTTACTTCCATCCTCCCCTTTTCTGTCTGTCTCTCTCTCTCTCCCCCAAAAATAAACACTAAAAAAACTACAAAAAAAAAAAAAAGGTTGTCCAGTTCCCCTTTGCCTTCGGATTCCCTCTTTCACGCCCTGTAGCCAGCAGACATCCCCTTTGACAAGAAAACCCAAGGCCTGGGTGACAAATGACCTTCTGTATCAGGTTGGTTCTTTGTGACTAATTTGCCTTTGCCAAAATCTTACTGGTTTCTCCCTCCGATTTCCCTTCTCTCCTCTCCCGTTTCCCAGGGTATAAAGTCTCCATTTCTGGAACCACGGTGGTGCTGACATGCCCTGAGGATTTGGGAAGTGAATCAATAAAATGGGAAAGAAATGGTGGCCTCTTGCCCAATGAATATGGAGAACAGCTATTTCTGGATGGTTTTTCAGAAATGGAAGACAGTGGTTATTATGCCTGCTATACAAGCAACACGCTAGAGAAGAACTATCTCTACCTGAAAGCAAGAGGTAATATAGGACCATTAGAAAGGACCACTTCAAGAGGGTGTTCTCAATTATTTCCCCTAACTCAACTCACAGTCCCCTGGCATCTTTGTGTTCCTCTTACACTCAATCTGAGACTCTTAGGGGCCACACAGTGTCAGCGTTTTCTGAAATCTAGATTAAACACCAATGTGGGGTCATCTGGGTGAACTCAGCATTAGATCTAAAACAACAACTTCCCAAGAGACAGGATTGCATCGTTTGCATTCTATTGAATCCAGAATTATGGCTCATAGATATGGGTTCCGCTGATGCTTTATCCAGAGATAAATTCTTCAGAAAGATTCGCAAAGCCGCTACAAAAAAGTGTCGGGGCACTTGGGTGGCTCAGTCGGTTAAGCGCCCGATTCTTGATTTCGGCTCGTGGCATGATCTCATGGTTTGTGAGATCGAGCCCCAAGTCAGGATCGGCACTGACAGCTCAGAGCCTGCTTGGGATTCTCTCTCTTTCTCTCTCTCTCTCTCTCTCTCTCTCTTTCTCGGCCCCTCCCCCATTCATGCTCCCTCTCTCTCTCTCTCTTTCTTAAAAATAAGTAAACACTTATAAATAAATACACGAATAATAAAGCGTCATAAACTAGGGCATAGTAATAACAGCTAACATTTTCTTTTTTTTTTTTTAATTTTTTTTTAACTTTTTTTTTTATTTATTTTTGAGAGAGGGAGAGACAGAGCATGAACAGGGGAGGGTCAGAGAGAGGGAGACACAGAATCCGAAACAGGCTCCAGGCTCCGAGCTGTCAGCACAGAGCCCGACGCGGGGCTCGAACTCACGGACCATGAGATCATGACCTGAGCCGAAGTCGGCCGCTTAACCGACTGAGCCACCCAGGCGCCCCAACAGCTAACATTTTCTGAGCGCTTGTTAAGCTCCAAGGGCTGTATACCAAACACTTGCCAGGAACTTTTTTTTCATCTAGCCCTCGCAACAACAATACGAGTTAAGTACTATTTTATTCCCATTTTATACAAAAGGAAACAGAGCCTTTGAGAGTTGAAAACACTTCTCACGATCCTCACAGCTAGTAAGTTGCGCGGAGCTGGGACTTGAACCCAGGACTGTCTGACTCCAAGGCCTCTATCCATAACCGTCCCCCTTTGCTTGTTGTTACAAACTTTGGAGGGTCCCGCTCCGGCCACGGCAAGCGTGAGAGTAAGAAAGGGAAAATCGCCTTTATGGGTTCCTTGCTGGGGTCTACTGTTCTGTGTCTTCTTTTCCCGGTGATTTCTCTTCTTCTCCCCCTCCCCCTGTCCCCCACAGTGTGTCAGAACTGCATGGAGGTGGATCTGATGGCAGTGGCCGCGACCATCGTGGCTGATGTCTGTATCACTCTGGGGTTGCTGCTGCTGGTATATTATTGGAGCAAGAATAAAAAGGCCAGTTCTGTGACCATGATGCGAGGACCAGGTGCAGGCGGCAGGCCCAGGGGTAAGACCGCGGGCTTCAGTCGGAAAAGAGTCCCACCGAAGGGAAAGTCCAGCCGGGGTGGCAAGTCCACAGCCAGGTCAAGACAGCTCCTATAGAACATTCACCGTGTGGCCAGCATCTGGACGGAGGGGTTCACATCTCAGATCACTTCTCTTTCCCGTCCTAGAAAAGTACAAAAAGCTTATTAACGGGATGGCTTCCCCAAATGCCTGAGTGTTCTGGAGTAACCAGATTCCCCTCCCAGTCTGTGGGGACAGAGACTTTGGGATACTGGCGCCCGCCTTCTCCTTTCCCTTACCCGTAGGAAAGGAAACATGAAAGGACTTTGAGCTGAGGAAAGTCATAAAATGATAGAGAGTGTGGGGGTCGTTAGAGATGGGATGAAAGGAAGCAAGAGAAAGAACGGCCAAGATGGAAAAAGAGGAGACAGAGACGAGAGAACAGATCTGGGTCTCGTTGCCACGAGATGGGTGTTCCCTCTAGAAACTAATCCTTCCCCCACCCCCTCCCCTGCAGGACAAAACAAGGAGAAACCACCACCTGTGCCCAATCCAGACTACGAGGTAACAAGGGACGGGGTGGGGGGAGCTTTCTAGGGGAGAAGGGGACAGGTGGGACCGTCTAGCTTGCCCTCCAGACCCTTCGAAGCCCCTCACTCAGAGCTCCAGGACAACCCGCCTTGTGCCCGCCTGTGCCTCCTTCGTGATGGAACAGGGCCATTTCCAAGGCTGTGTGGCTTCTACAACCATGGCCTGGGGAGGGAAACAGCGCTCCTATTTCTGTGGCTGATTCGTTAGCACAGGGGAGACCACACCCGCACGTTCTAACGTGACACAATCGGGACTGATGTCCCACCTGCGCGCACCGGTACCGTCACACCCGTTGTTGAAATATCAAAGTACTTCGCTGGTCAACAGCCCCAAGCTTCCTGCCCACCCTGCCCCAACCCACGTACCGCCAGACCTCGCAGCCTCTCCCCCACCAGACTGCCTCCCCATCAGACAGCTAGAGAATTAATGTCTGGCGCGGCAGACCCCCAGCAGGACCGTTCCGACCGGTGGGTGGGTGTGCGCACCACCAATTGCTAAATATTTGGAATAGCACACCTGGGCAAGCTCGACAAATATTTATTTATCGAGCAGCAGCCAAGCATGTGCTATATTCGCTGTCGTATGCGTGAGTGACTTCACTGAATTCCGACAAATGCCCTGAGAGGTGGGTCTTTAGAGTCCCATTTTCGAGATGGGAAAGGTGAGGTTTACGGAAGGCGGCAAGTCTGTTACGAGTGGGTGCCTGGTCCAGGTGAGAACTTGAGCCTGCCTCCTGACTCCTAGTCTAAGAGTCTCTCCATTGCACTAAAGCTAGATCTTCAGAGGCCCTTCTTTCTGAGGAACTACCTCCTGCCACCCTGCTGACTACCACCTCTCTATTCCACCCCCAGCCCATCCGGAAAGGCCAGCAGGATCTGTATTCTGGCCTGAATCAGAGAGGCATCTGACGGCTCTTGAGGACGCTGCCTCCCACAGGCCCAGGTCTGGCTTCTTCGGGGCCTGCTGTTCCCTGTACCCTGAGTAAATCTTGGACCCCAGAAGAGAACGGCTCCTCTGCCTTCTGGAGAGCTCACACCCTGCAGCCTTCTCGCCAGCTCCTTCCATCCTGCCTTCTCTGTTGGCGCTCAGTCCTAGAATAGCACAGGCACTATTCACTATTGTGAAACATCATGGCTACCCACCCCCCCCACCTGGACGGCCCCTCGTCTGGGTATTTATTTCTGTTATTCCCACCCCCACCATCACCAGTTCCTTCCTACCCTGCAGGAGAGCCCCCTTCTCCCTTCGCTTCCCCCCTTTCCTGCACAGAAGTTGCCCCCATCCCTAACTATTCCATCTACCTTTCCATTTTCCCAGCTCTGTCTTCGGTGACCCTTTGTGGGGATGGACCGGGTAACTTTGGCAGAGGTCCTGCCCCGTTCGCAGACCCTGGCCCCGAACCAGCCCTCTGGGCCCTCCCCCACGTCTTCCCCACAGGCCCCTGGATGGTCATTTGCATCTGCGCGAATGCGCTAGGCTCCCTGTCAGCTGAGAGAGAAAAGAAATAAAGTGTATTTGGCTGAAAGAGTTTCCGTCCCTCTTTTCTGGGAGGCCCTCCGAGGCTGCCTTGTTTCCTCAGGTCCTCCCTCCCTTTGACTAAATTCCCAGCTATGATCTCAAATGCATGCGGGTGGGGGCATCATCTGACCCTGTCTTTGGAGAGGGCGTTAGGGAAGAAATAAACAAGAGAACGGGAAAGAAGGGAAAAGAGAGTCCCCTGACTAACTCCTCTTGGAGAAAAACATCAAGGATGGCAGAGAGTGGCTGATGGGCCCCGATTGGAGTGGCCAGTTCAGAAAACGGAGGGACAGAAGCATCAGCCTTCAAAGGCAGGAGAAAGCGGCGGATGGGCAGCGTGAGGTGTAAGGGGCTGGGGACCCCGATTTCCACAAGCTGCCTGGGAGAGGAAGCCAGGGCTGAGCCCGGCCCACGGGGAAGGATGTGCTGGGGAGCAAGCAGGCACCCCTCCCTTCACCTTTTGAGCCAGCAGCCAGAAGGCAGCTGCTGTGGTTTGTCTCAGCAGGATGTGGGCTGGGGGGCCCAGTGGGAGGCCTCGCCCTGACCCAGCGCCCAGCGCTCCGTCTACACCCGGCGGAGGCTGGAGCTGTGACAAGCCCCAGCGGGCCCCCTTCTCCCTCTCTGCGCTCAGAAACCTCCCTGCTCACCACAGGGCTATTTCTGCGTGTGGCCGTGACCGAAAAGGCCATTCGCGGTTAGCAGCCTGCCACATGGCGTGCACACTCAGCCTCGGCCGGCTCGTTGGGACCATGTTATGTGTCGGTCCCTGTTAAAGCGACGGTTCTTTGCCTCTGCACGCTCAACACGCAGGCTCACCAGGAGACTCTGTGATGCTGACCATGCCTAGCTGCTGATCAGCAACCTGGCCCTTGTGTCCCTTGATGACGGACACAGGGAGGTATGGCTCGGGGTGATCCAAGCGATAGTAGCCCATGTCTGGTGAACATTGACTATGCTCTAGAAATCGCCCTTAGCGCCTTCCACGCGTAATCTCATTTTTAATCCTTTCGACAACCCAACGAGGCAGATAAGACAGAGGTTGCCCTGATGGGGTCAGGGGACTCGGAGAGGTTATTTACTGAAGTTGCACGGCTAGTGAGGGACAGCGCTGGAATCAGCAGCCGGGACTGTCCAACTCCAACGTTCTGAGCAGCCCCGTGTGCCGGCTGTGACCATAGAAAAGTGCTCGCCATTTTCCCGGCTTAAAAGCTCTGTATTTAATCCTTTAGGTACTTCTTCAGCGACTGCTTTTCTCACCACTCGTGTGGCAGACCAGCACTGTGCTGAGCGCTAAGGGGGTGCAAACAAACAGTTTTTGCCTTCAAGGAGCTTGCGATCATAGAAGGGTGGCCAAGAATGCAGAAGGTTGAACACCAACAGAAAAACAAATGAGATTAAGCGGCCGTGAGGGCTGCGGACAGTGTTCCCGGGAGAAGCCGGGAGAGCTGCCGTGGTAGGGAGAGAGCAACACAGAGAAGAGGCCTCGCCTGGGCCTTGAAGGGAAGGATGGGTAGAGCTTGAAGACAGAGCAGAAGGCACTCCACTCACTGACGATGAAACAGGTAACCTGGTAAGTAAGCTGTTAGCTATTAAATACGTTGAACTTATATAGTGAAAAACCTTTCCACAGGGGCACCTGGGTGGCTAAATCAGTTGAGCATCCGACTCTTGATTTCGGCTCAGCTCATGATCTCATAATTATGAGATCGAGCCCCACTTCAGGCTCCATGCCAAGCATGGAGCCTGCTTGGGATTCTTTGTCTCTCTCCCTCTCTCTCTGCCCCTCCCTGGCTCATGATGTGTTTGTGTGTGTGTGTGTGTGTGTGTGTGTGCCTCAAAACAAACAAACATTAAAAAAAGAAAAAAAAAAAAACTCTCCACAAAGAAAACTCCAGACCAAGAAGACTTCATAGTGAAATCTACCAAACATTGAAGGAAAAAATAATACCAATTCTATACAAACTCTTCCAGAAAATTGAAGAGGGAATACTTACGGCTCACTCTATGGAGACCAAACTCATCCATGTTAATTTTATGTGTCAACCTGGCTCAGATATTTGGTCAAACAGACCTGGATATTGTGGTGAAGGTATATGGGGGGATTTATATTTAAATCAGCAGATTCTGAGTAAAGCTGGTTATCCTTCATAGTGTGGGTGGGTGAGCCTCATCCAATCAGTTGAAGGTCTTACAGAAAAAGCAGACTGAGGTCCCCTGAGGAAGAGAGAAGTTGTCATCTCCAGACTGCCTTTGGACTCAAGCTGCAACATCAACTCTTCCCTGGGTCCCCAGCCTCCTGGTTTACTGCCAGCTTTGGACTTGCCAACCTTCGCAATCAAATGAGCCAATTCCTTAAAATAAATCCCCCTCTCTGTCTCTTCTCTCTTCCCTCTGTTCCTTCTCTCTGTTCCATCTCCTACATACACATCCTGTTGGCTCTGTTTCTCTGGAGAAACTTAATGCCAAACGCTGATATCAAAACCAGGCAAAGACACTACAAGAAAAACAAAAAAAGCCAGCAGACCAATATCCCCTTTGAATAGATGCAAGAATTATTCACTAAGTTTTAACAAATTTAATCTAATAATATATAAAAAGAAGAGGGGAGCCTGGCTGGCTCAGTTGGTGGAGCATGCGACTCTTGATCTCGGGGTCATGAGCTTGAGCCCCATGCTGGATGTAGAGATTACTAAAAAATAAAATACATAAATTCAAAAAATAAACCAACCAACCAACCTATGGCCAATATCATACTTAATGATGAAAGACAATGTTCCCCCTAAAATCACACATAAGGCAAGAATGTCCTCACTCCGCGTCTATTCAACACGGCACTTGAGGTAGCCAACGCCAATAGGCCAAGAAACAGAAGTAAAATACATCCAGTTTAGAAATTGAATAGTTAAACGGTCCTTATTCACAAACACCACGAACATCTGTGTGGAAATTCTGATGAACTTTACAAAAAAAAAAAAAAAAAAGAAGTTACTAGAATTAATACGTGATCTTAGGAAGTTTTCAGGGTACAGGAACAGTATACGAAAACAACTGTATTTCTAGATTCTATCAGTGAACAATTGGAAATTGAGATTTTAAAAGTGCCATATACAATAGCATCAAAAAATATAAAATACTTAGGGGGTAAATCTGACAAAAGACGTGTTTGTGTATTGGAAGAGTCAGTATCATTAAGAAGTCAATTCTCCCCAAGTTGATCTGTAAATTCAACATGATCCAGATCAAAACCCCAGCAGGTGTTCTGTAGTAACTGAGAAGGTAATTCACATGGGACTACAGAGGACCTAGAATAGCCAGATTACTTTCTTTCAAAGTTGCATCTCAGAGGTGGCTCAGTGGGTTAAGGGTCGAACTTTGGCTCAGGTCATAGTCTCATGGTTCATGAGTTTGAGCTCCACGTGGGGCTCCACACGGACAGTGCAGATCCTGTTTGGGATTCTCTGTCTCTCTCTGCCCCTCTCCTACTTGTTCCCACGTGCAAAGTAAATAAGTAAACTTAAAAAAAAAAGTTGCATCTCAGCCATTCCACTCTTGAGTATTTGTCCAACAGAAATAGAAGCGTATGAGGGGTGCCTGGGTGGCTCAGTCGGTTAAGCGTCTGACTTTGGCTCAGGTCATGATCTCATAATTTGTGGGTCTGAGCCCCACATCGGGCTCTGTGCTGACAGCTCAGAGCCTGGAGCCTGCTTCAGATTCTCCCTCTCTCTCTATCCCTCCCCCATTCACTTTGTCTCTCTCTCATTCTCTCTCTCTCTCTCTCAGAAATAAATGAACATTAAAATTTTTTTTAAAAGGAAATAAAATCATATAGACCACACAATAACTTCTATGGTGACTGGTCATCGTAGCTTTATTTGTAATAGCCCAAACCAGGAAATAACCCAAAAGACTATCAGCAAGTGAATGGGTGAACAGGCTGTGGTATATCCATACAATGGAATACTACTGGACAGTAAAAAGCAGTAAACTATTGATTGATGCACCAAGATGTATGAATTTCAAAATAATTATGCTCAAGTGTAAGAAGCCAGACCAAAAAAGGGTACATGTTACATTATTACACTCCTATATAAATCTCAAAAAACAAAACCTAATCTATAATGACAGAAAGCAGATCAGCGGTTGCCTGGAGGGTGGAGGGATAAGGAGAGAAAGGAGGGAGGGATTGCATGCAAAGGGGCACAAGGAAACTGTTCACGTTGTTGGATATGTTCATTACCTCGCCTGTGGTGTTGTATCACAAGTGCATACATATGTCAAAATATCAAACTTTACGCTTTAAATACATGCAGGTTTTTCATGTCGGTTTACCTCAGTAAAGCTATTTTTTCAAAGCACCAAAAAGAGAAGCAAAGGGACACAAGTTTCCAGGAGGGCTCAGGTGGAGGGCAGGTTTGTCAACCGTGGCTTCACACTGAAATCACCTTAAGCCGTTTTTAAAGTCCTGATGCCTTAGCCCAAGATAATCAGAATCTTTGGAGATTCCAAAGTGCAGAGGAGTCCCAAGCGCACCCAATGTTGAGGACTGGAGAGAGGTATAGGGGGATGTAAGAGCATACGAGGAATACAAGAGAAGTGTGCAGGGCATGGGAAGGGTACAAGCCTTGGTGCTGTAGAAGCCATGGTTAAGTTGCCCAAGGCGGAGGGAACCCAATGTGAAAGCAGGAGGCAGGTTTCAGAGGACTACGGTAGTAGGGATAGAAACGGTAGAAATAAACTGTAACCATGATCCAAGCATGTGTAAATTACAAGTTCACAAGTTCAATGTGTAAATTACAAGTTCATTCTGTCGCTAACTTCTGTCGCTAACAGAATTAACATCCGCGTATAGCTCGAGAAGATAGTGGGCAGAATCATACAGATCCCTGGCTGTGTGGTTGTTAATTCTTTCCTCCTTTGGAAACCCTGGTCTGGGGAACTCCCACTCTTATTAAATTGTCCTGAAGTCCTTCCAATTACTCTAACTCAGAGAACAAAAGGGAAGGGTTGCCCTTATGGTGGACAGGAATGAGCATAAGGGCCTCAAAAGAGTCAGTGGCCTCAGCTCTTCCTCTAGAGACTCTCTGTACTGGAGGTGCTTCAGAATCACCTGGGGGCCACGTTCCGAGAGGGGGGCCCGAGTGTCTATTTTTTTTTTTTTTACATTTATTTATTTTTGAAAGACAGAGTGAGACAAAGTGAGAGTGGGGAAGAGGCAGAGAGAGAGGAAGACGCAGGATCGGAAGCAGGCTCCAGGCTCCGAGCTGTCACCACAGAGCCCGACGCCGGGCTCGAACCGACAGACCGTGAGACCATGACCTGAGTCGAAGTCGGACGCTCAACCGACGGAGCCACCCAGGCGCCCCATCGAGCGTCTATACTTTTAATAAATCTCTCAGGCTCCCAAGGTTTCAGAATCTCTCAGGCTCACCACTAACCACTAGCTGAAGATGACATGTATTGAAAACATCCCTGGCCCCTGTCCGCTCTCAAATTCCAGCTTTCCGGGTGGTTGAAGAGGAATAACGTATTTGGATTGCTGATGAGCTTCTGATGTTACTTTGTGATGCAGAAGGCAGGGGTGGGACGGGGACAGGTTCTGAGAAGAGGAAGGTGAATGGTATCTTCTATACAGGAGGAAAGAAAGGGTCCTGAGCAGACCTACGTAGAAACCTCCTCGCAGCCGGTGGCTACCACTCCACAGGGGCCATAAAGCCAGGGCCAGCCCCTTGGCAGAAGTGGGACTTTGCCACACACGCCCTCCACATCTTGATAAGAAACGGTCTCCTGGGCCCTTGATGTTCCCACCTCCTCTGCTTACGATGTCATGGAAACTTCTGTGTGGCTGGGTCTCTAAACATAGCAGCCCGCCCTCGGCTGTGGTGAGAAAGCCAAAGCCTTTAAGGGGTTGCACTAGGGGGCCGGAGGCAACAAGTAGCCGAGGCAGTGTGATGGAGCCCTGCACCCAGGGAGCCCACCGGGCAGCAAGCACCAGTGGGCCAGATGGGGGTGGGAGAGTGCCCGTCACACGGTCCGTCTGGGGCAGAGGAATGGAAGCAGTGAAGGAAGGACACAGGTGGCCAGGGAGGGCAAGGGCCCAACTGAGGCAGGACAACTCCCGTGCCTTGCCCGGCAGTCTTGAAAAGTCCAGGCACCTGCTGAGGGAGAGAAGACATCTTTATTGGCTGAACAAGGAAAGGAGGTGCAGTCGATGTAGCTGATACTCCTATAAGCCACCGGTCTCCGGTTCACTTCTTCCGAGGCCAGTTTTCACCAAGATGACTGTACTGAGCATCATTCCGATCTCGCAGGGGCTAGGAGGTGAGAAGGGGGAACAATGAGGCAGGCAGAGTCAGGATTCTCCCAGAGAGGACCCCAGCAGACCCCAGAGATGAGAACTCCTGCCTGAGTTTTCCAGCCCCCACATCCGCTCTGATGAGTTCCCCACCAGGACCCTTCATCCATTCACCTCCATTCATGTCCCCTCCCGTGCCCCCCACCCCCCATTCATGGCTCCTCCCCCTCAGGGCTCACCTGATAGAGCTGGTCATTTCCCAGGAGAGCTTGAGTGTCAGCGGCTAGAAGAACCAGGGAAAAAGAGTCATCAGGGGCCTAGGAGGATGGGACAGTGAAACCCCACGCACCCTGCAGGACGACCGCAGCTGGTGGCATCCTCAGAAGTCCGCGTGAGCGAGATGGGCACAGGTCTTCCCAGAACCAGGTTTAGGAGTCACTGGGAGATTGCAAGAGCGGCTCCCAGGTGAGACACAACCCACTGCCAGCCCCATGCTTCGCAGGGGCACACTCACACCCACGACATAAGCGTGCACACACACTTTGTCCCGTCCACTTACCCTTAGAGAGCCTTCCGGTCTCATATCCCGCAAAGCAATAGACCCCCAAAGCGAGGAGAAGAGTGGCGATTATGTCCGTGATGATGATGCCGGCCAGGGTGCCTGAGTCCAGTTCCACACAGTTCTGACACACTGAGGGGGAAGGGGAGCCTTCAAGACCAGGGAAGCATCTCTGCCTCCCTAGGGCGGCCCCGGGATCTCTCACACCAAGACCCAAACGTCAGTAAGACCCTTGGAGAAAGGCCTGCTGATGCCCTGGCTACATCCACCTGTGCCCTTTATCCCCAGAAATCCCTGAGAAGAGCCAAGAAGTAATGTCAGCTTTGTAGGAATGTAAACAAGGCGGTGGGCCAAACCTTTCTCCCGACGAAACCTCTACTGCTCGAGTCACAAGCCCCTACTGTTTTGTTTTGTTTTGTTTTTCCACCAGCTAAGCTCTTTCTCACTCCGAGGGCTCCAAAGCCTGGCTTATACCATTACAAGAGTGACCCCAGTTTGTTGGGAGAACAGATTGGTCCACTATAGTCCCCTCTGGCTCTGAAGTTCTCATAGCCAGAGGTCCCACCCATTTCAACCCCAAGGGTCCAGAAGGCACATACTTCGATAATATACTTGCGTGTAAGGTATCTTGTCTTGTTCGTCTGGCCTCTTGCACGTATACACTCCTCGTGGGTCCAGGATGCGTTTTCCCAGGTCCAGATTTGTATCGTTGCGAAATAGCGTTCCCATCGTTCCCTCCATCCATATGATGCTGGTGTTACAACTCAGCAACACCTTGTCCTCCAGTTCCTCCACGGATATCTTGTAGGGACTCACTTGGGGGGGGGGGGGGGTGGAAATACCATGATTCGAGTCAGCTGTTTGATCTCCAGCAGAGGCCTGATTCTGCTGAGGCTTATACTTAAAAAGGACCACTTTCGGGGCACCTGGGTGGTTCAGCTGGTTGAGCCTTTGATTTTGGCTCAGGTCATGATCGCACAGTTCGGGAGTTCGAGCCCTGCCTGGCTCTCTGCTGTCCGCGCAGAGCCTGCTTCAGACCCTCTGTCCACCGCCCCCACACCTCCCCCAGTCACACTCTCTCAAAAATAGATAAACATTAAAAATAAATAAATAAAAGGAAGTCAGAGGGGAGCGTAGGCTGCGGAAGCATCCGAGAAACATGAAAGGCAGAAGAGCGTTCCTCAGCTGAAGATGTCTACATTTGTTCCCCAACAAAACTTCTAGAATTACAAGGAACAAATAGGGGACAAGTAGAAGTCCACCTGGGGGAGGGGAGAAGCTAGTATGAATTACCAGCCCAGTGATCCAGAAGGAGACCCAGGGCAAATGCCATGTAAAGATTTTTAGGTTTCCTACCCTTGCTGAGGGGGAGGGGAACAGAAAAACAGTTTTATCAAATTCATTCGTGGGGCTCCATGCAAGTCAAGTCTTGTAGGGAGTTTAGAGGCTGGAGGTGTATGTACAGCGTCTTTCTAGATCCCCTGAATTGCTTTGACTGAGAGCATGTCCACAGCCCACAGAGACCCTAGAATCTGTATCTCCAATCCCCGGGGAAAGTGGAATCCAGATTTTTCCCTGAACTTCATATTCAGGTACCCGTTTGAATACAAGAGCATCCTCAAGAAAATCCCCCAAAAGAGCTGTTTCTCATGCCTCTCAAGCAGGCCAGGATGATACATGCGTGTACACTCGCTCAGGGAGATACAGGCACGTCAGATGCTTCACATCCTACAGTCAGTCGTGTCTCCCACGGGGAACCTGTTTCCAGTGGAAATCCTGGATGTCCCAAAGCGTTAGTCCCAGTTTGCCTGAGGCTGAGACGGTTTCTGGAACAAGGGACTATCGGTTTTAAAACCAGGCAAACAAATGAGTTGATGAGCCTACCTCCCTAAATCTGCCCTCCTTCCTGTTCAACCTAAAGCTAACTTTCTCTTTAACTTTCCCCTGAATGCTGGGTCATGCATGGCTCTTGGTGGTGACAAATGATGGCCAAATGAGTAAGAGCCCTAGACCCCAGAGACCCTCTGCCCTGGAAGGAATAGTGCTCCCTTACCAGCCCAGGCTCAGACCCCTGCAGACCACAACATTTCCTGCAGAGATCTCTGGCCTAAGGCCTTTAAAAAGACATTCAAGGGCAACATGCATGCCTACCTAGAGTCCGTCAAAGCCAAGAGCCTGTCTCCCAAACCCAAGCCCTGGGCTGTATCCCAGCCCTGCTCCCCTGACAGCTCTGCCTTGTGATTTGAAGCTAGCATTGAGGACTTTCAAGTGGAGCTCCCTCCAGGTGGTAATGTCCCTCTCCAAGGGAGGGACGTTCTCCAACGTCCCTTCCCCAAGATGCCCCCACCACCTGGAGAAGCCTTACCTTGGGAGAGAAGGACAGACAGTGTCAGGCCGGCCAGAAAACTGGAGTGTTCCATTTTCCGGCAGAATTCATTCAGCAGACAGCCCCGGGTCTCAGAATGAGCGGCCAGGGTGAGAGAGGATGCCCTCCCCCAACCGACTCACGGGTACCCGGAAAAAGTAAAGGGGTGGGGGAGGAACTAGAAAACGCCTATTTCTCTGCTCTCTGCCGTTGGTGATGGGAAACTGTCAGGGTAGGGGTAGACTGGGGGTGGGGTAGGAAAGAAGCAGGTGCGAATTGCTCTTTCTGCAAGCAGTGAGCTTGGGGGTGAGGTGGGAGGGAGAGTAGAGACTATGAAAAAGGTTGTCTAGACCTCCAGGAAGTAAAAGGAGATTTAGAATGTTCTTTCCTGCGTCACTGGTGAAAAACGATAATTGCAGAATTTCTGTCGACAGAATAACTGCATTCACTCACCACCTGAAAACAGCCAGCTCTCAAAACACTGGAGAAAAGCTGTAAGCCCCATCCCATAAGCCATCCCAGAAGGTTCCTCCCACTGCTGGGCTTTCTTGGGACCTTGCCCAAGGTCCTCCTCGAGCAGCCTGGGATACCAGACTAAGTAACTTCCCACCAGTAGGACGCTGGGCTTTGGAACCCCACCAACCACCCCCACCGCCCTCAGCCAGACATTGGAATCCTGGCTCCTATACTGCCCACCCACAGGGCCTGGGCCAGTCAGGGAATTTTTCAGAGCCTGATTACCCCAGTATCACAATAATGATTTGGACAAAAAGTTTGCATCGTGCCTGACACATCATATTTGCTCAATAAGAAGTAACTATTAAAAACAATATGATTGACGCACAGGCAGAGTGAGCCTCCCCAGGAGACAGGTGGACTTTTTCCCCCTGAGGCCTATGGGGGTCCAAACTCTCTACACTGCCGGAGTTGGACTATAATTTACCCGAGGGCAGAGATAGCGTGGGTTTGGTTGTTCCCTTCTGTATCTCCAATACCTGGCTCATGTCCGGCACGTCACGAGATCTCTGTACGTGTTTGTTGACTCACTGACCGACCTGCTGAGGGAGACAAACCTTAACATCCTGGAAGCTCTGTTCAGGCTCTGGCCCTTGGAAATATATGGCCTGTCCTCTCGCAATTATTCTTCCTATTCTCTTCCAGGCAGGCACTTTGTTGATGATCTTGTCTCAAAAGAGCAGTGAAAAATTCCTGAGCAAGCGCCTGGACTGAGACGGGCTCGTGTTCAGATCTCCAGCCCTGAGCACGAGTGTCCCCACCTAAATTCCTTAATTCTGGCAACGGCAGCTAGCAACAAGCAACCGGCTGAGATCCTAGCAACAGGTTGGGGCAGAGATGTTTACCTCTCTCACGAAGTGAGGGGCCCAGGCCATCTCCTACCCAGAACCCAAGGGGTTTTCTTGTGCAAGCTGTCCCTGCAATGGGGATCCAGCACTCTCTCCCTCTTCCTCTTGCCACCTCCCATCCTCCACTCCTTAACAGAAGAGCAAAATACATCTGCACCTGCAGCCCTGCTGAGGCCCCCCTTCTGCCCGCATTTCAAGGAGAGGGTGGAGGCTCAGATTCAGGGCTTTCTCTCAGGGGCCCCAGCCTGAAGGATGCTGGGCGGAGCCAGACTAGCTGCTCAACAGGTCAGCTGGCTGCTAGGGGTTGCTTAGTGCTTCTGCAGGGACAAGACAGAGACTGGCATGGAGCAGGGGAAGCAGCTGGCTGGCCTCATCCTGGCCGTCACTCTTCTTCAAGGTAAGGGGTTCTGGCCGCCTGGAGGAAGGCTCAGGGGAAGAGATCATCACCAGGGGGGAAACAATATTGGGATCTCTAACCTCAAGCCTACCAGAGCCATCACATCAGAATTCTGAGAAGGAAGGGCAAAAATGAAGCCTCTTACTGTTCTTTGCCAGAGAGAAGCAGTGTCCCTTGAGAGACATGGGGTCCCTGTCTCTTCAGAAGTGAAAACAGAGGACTTTACAGGCTAGAGAGAGGACCCGGATGTCGCCATCTTAGGTCGAATGTAGCCCCAAAGGGCACAGGGCAGGAACCTGAAGAGAAAAAGTATGTGTTCCTTAACGCAGAGCTGGAGTGAGGAGCAGACAGACCGATAAGGCATTTGCTCACTCGGTTGGTCAGCTGGTCAACTGGTCAACAAATATGAGTGAGATCCTGTTACATAACAGGCTAGAAGGGTATAAGGATGAATAAAAACCTCTGCCCTAGTGAGCTTATAGTCTAACTGGAGAGAGAAGCTTCAGTGTCACCAGATTGAATGTAATGTGCAGTAAAGGGTGTCTGTATGCATATGCAGTTGGAAATAAACAACAGGAAGTAGACGAACTGGGTCAATGCCTGGAATCTGGACTAGAGATGGTTCTCCACATACCGGGGGGAGGCTAAAACCACAAAAGTTGTTGAAATCACACAAGTACAATGTGAGATCCCCAAAGAAGAGGAGTGAGGATGGAACCGAGAAGATATTAACCTTTAAAGGGTCATTAGAGAAAAACATCTCGAAGAAGAGAGAAGAGGATGATCACAGGGCTGGAATAACCAGATGAGTGCAATACCATCGAAAACCAAAGGAGGACAGAGCTTCTAGGAGGAAAGAATCACCAAGAGTATGAAATATTATAGAAAGGTCTGCTGATAGAATATATTTAAAAGTTTAAATCTGTGGAATCTGGCAAAATAAAGGAGGGCCATGCCTGATTTATAACAGTTTCAGTGGGGTAGTATGAGTGGAAACTGAATGGAAACATGTAGAAGATACAGGGCAGGTGATAAAGTGCACCAAATGCAAACTATTCTTTTTTTTTTTTTTTCAAGAATTTTCAGTTGTTTATTTATTTATTTATTTTAATGTTTTTACTTATTTTTGAGACAGAGAGAGACAGAGCATGAGCAGGGGAGGGGCAGAGAGAGAGAGCGGGACACAGAATCTGAAACGGGCTCCAGGCTCTGAGCTGTCAGCACAGAGCCCAATGCAGGGCTCGAACTCACAGACTGTGAGATCATGACCTGAGCTGAAGTTGGATGCTTAACTGACTGAGCCACCCAGGCACCCCCAGACTATTCTTTAAAGATGTTTGGATGAGGACAGTTTAAGTGGTAAGTAGAAAAGGAAATAGGGTCTAAGATGAACTATTTTTGAGTGAGAGAGAAATCTGAGCACGTTTCTAGGCTGAAGGAAACGATAGTAGACCAAGGTCCTGGAGTTGATGTTGGAAGGATGGAGTCAAGAGTGGGCTCAAGGATGCAGAGAAGACAACCTTACCATCTGAGACGAAGAGAAAGGAAGATGGCTTTAGTCATGGGTAGGCATGTAGATGGAAAGGAAGCCACAGAAGGTCGTTACGGCATCTACATTCTCAGTGAACTAAGTGGAAGGCAATGCCACTTGCTGAAACCAAGCTGGGTGATGGCTGAGCGGGGGACTTGAAGAAGACAAGCCACCAGTGAGCTGTGTGAACTTGGACAATGCCTCCTTTCTGGGGCTCTGTTGGCTCACTAGTCAACCTAGGAAATGTAGCTACATGAGCTCTCAAATCCTAAAAAGGAGTAAGACTCAGAGAAGCAAAATTAAAAGATGTCAGCAAGCAGGTGGACCCTCTCTCCTATAAAATCTGAGTTAGAATGAGGGACCTCTTTGTCCCTCCCATGGTGACCAGGTGGTCAGGAAGAAAGGCTAGCAAGAAATCTTCTTAACGGTTTGTCTTGCTTTTCTTTTTTTTTTTTTTTAATTCAATCATCCAGTCATGCATGCATTCATTCAACAAATGTAAAGCTCTGACCATGTTCCACATACTGTACTAGGTACTATTAGTAATCCGTTCAGTCCTGCTAGAAGTTCTAAAACAGCTGACTCCTTCCAACCGTTTCCATCATACCTTTTTTTCCCATCATACTTCACTTCTGCCCTATCTGTCCCCATCACACGCTCTACATCTAGACGCACTACCTCTCTGTCCTTTTCCAACCCGTGTCTTTGCTCGTCTATTCTTTCTTCCCAGAATGCTCTTCTCTGTCCGGTGAATTCCTAATCATTCTTTGAGGCCCAGCCAAACATCACCTTCTCTGTTAAGGTTTCCCTGTCCCTCACTCTTGGGCAAAATCAATAGCTTCTGCCCCACTTTCATATGCACTCATGGAAGTACTAAAGATAATTGACAAATTCTATTGTATTAATTCCATACATATTTATTTTTTCTACTTCATTGTAAACGCTTTGGAAGCAGCAAGTTAGTTCTTGTATTACAGTCTTTTTTTTTCCACCCTGGTTAATCATGCCAGGTACATAACAGTGCTTAGTTCATGTTTGGATTAAACTCATTTGAGTTGAATTCCCGTGTCAGTGCTCTGTAGTACATCCACCATACAACTCTACTACCCTGAGTTTTGAGACAGATTTGAGGGCTATTGAAGACCTACCTCCCCTACGGCATCCAGGGTTTCTACAAAAAAACGGATCACCAAGGCTGAGGATTCTAGAAGTACGTACTTTAAAAAGTCTTTACTTAGTGTAGGGGTGGCTGGGTGGCTCAGTCAGTTAAGGGTCTCTTGATTTCATCTCAGATCATGATCTCACAGTTCGTGGGATTGACCCCCAGGTTGGGCTCCATGCTATTAGTACGGAGCTTGCTTGGGACCCTCTCTCTCTCTCTCCCTCTCTCTGCCCCTCCCCTGCTCACACTCTCTCTCACTCTCTCAAAATAAATAAATAAACATTTCTTTAAAAAGGTCTTTAGTTGGTAGGGGCGCCTGGGTGGCTCAGTTGGTTAAGCGTCGACTTCAGCTCAGGTCATGATCTCACGGTCCATGAGTTCAAGCCCCGCATCGGGCTCTGTGCTGACAGCTCAGAGCCTGGAGCCTGCTTCAGATTCTGCGTCTCCCTCTCTCTGACCCTCCTCCAGTCATGCTCTGTCTCTCTCTGTCTCAAAAATAAACAAACATTTAAAAAAACTTTTTAAAAGCGGGGGCTTTAGTTGGTGTAAGCCCACGTTTGGCCAGAACTTTAGCTGCTAAAAAAAAGCAGAGCATTCCAGACTACACAGGCAATACCCTTATGAATATTGCAGTACCGTTCTGATGCTAACCATCCAGAGTTAATATCAGACTCCACAGGTTAAGGGCACTGTCCCCAACAAGACTGCCTTCATTTTAAATTCCAGGCACAAGTTCAGAGGTTCCCATACCACCTACACTTCTGACGCACAGGGTACAAATCTGGAGGGTTCCCAGATTTGATAATATGTTAGAACAACGCACGGAACTCGGGAAAGTGCCGCATTTACTATTACAGTTTTAGTATAAAAAAATAAAATCAGGATTTTCCATGAAGAAGCACATAAAGTAAAGTCTGAGAGGGCCCTGAACACAGAGCTTCTGTGCTTTCTCCCTGTGGAATCAGAGTACATCACCCTCCTAATACATTGTGTTTACCAACGAGGAAGTTCCACTGAGGTTCTTGGTTGTTGTTGGTTTTGTTTTTTTTTTTCATTTTGTTTATTTGAGACAGAGAGAGCATGTGAGCATGGGAGAGGGGCAGAGGGAGAGAGAGAGAGTCTCAAGCAGGCTCCCTGCTTGGCACAGAGCCTAACATGAGGCTCAATCTCACGACCCTGGGATCATGACCCACCCTGAAATCAAGAGTCAGACGTTCAACTGACTGAGCCACCCAGGTGCCTGTGCACTGAGTTTTTATTGGGGTTTCATGACATAGGTATAATTGATTGAATAATTGGCCATGTGACGGAACTCAATCTCCAGGCCCCTTCCCTTCCAGGGCTCAAAGTCCTAGATTACATGGTTCTTGACCAGCCCCATCCTGAGTCATCTCATTAGCATAAACTCATATATGGTCCAAAAGCCCACGAAGAATAACAGACAATCCTATCGCTCATGAAATTCCAAGGCTTTAGAAACTCCCTCCCAGGAATCCAGGACAAACACCAGACACATTATTATACAGCACCCTGAATTCAATTTGATGATTTAGGCTACACTTCAATGAAATAAGTATAAATACCGTCCACTCCCGTAGATTAGGATCTCTCTCTATCTTGGCCTCAAATGACGATGGAAATGCTACCTCAGGGCATCTGAATGACTCTATGCCCAGCTAACCCGCTCTCTGTCTTCTATCTCTACAGGTACTCTGGCCCAGTCAAAACAAGGTAGGGTGCATGGCTTCTTTCTATCCTCAAATCTCATAGAAATATGGTTCCTACCATAGTGGTCCTACAGGAGTGACTGATGGAAGGGATAGGATGATGAATGATAAATAGCAAATCTCTCGTTGCCTTCCAGATGAGTGGCCAGTCATGAACAGGCAGTTTTCCTGTAGCTAAGCAATTCATTCTCTAGTTCTTGGAGTAGAAACGGGACACTAGCAGCTACGGCCTATTCAAAGTGAGACTCACGAACCAACAGCATTAGCATCACCTGGGAGATGCCACATTGCAATCCCTTCCCAGAACTACTAAATGGAACCTGAAATTCTCACTAGATCCCCATGTGATCCATGCGCACATTAAAGTTTGAGAAGCACTGCTGTGATGGTCTGGTCCTGATACCCCAGGGCAGGGAGAATTCCAGAGGAGAGATCCTTAACAGACCATGGCTTTTTCCCTTTTCAGAAATTCCTGTGGTAAGAGTAAACAGCGATCGAGAAGATGGTTCGGTACTTCTGACTTGTGAGTCACCAGACAAAGATGTCAAATGGTTTAAAGATGGGAAGGAAATAAAGTCCCACAAAAAGAATAAAAATATACAGAATCTGGGAAGCAGTATCAAGGACCCTCAAGGGATATATTGGTGTCAAGGATCCAAGAACCGCTCAAGAACACTCCAAGTGTATTTCAGAAGTATGTAATCCCCTTCGGTTTGTTTGTCGTACAATTAATCAGTACTTGCTGTTCTGGCGGGCCTCCTGCCCCGGGTGGGCGAGTATGGAAATAGACACGAAACCGTTCTGGCTCTCTTAATCTCAGCTTGCCCCTTTTTGAATATAACAACACAGTTCCCCCAATCTTCTTGGAAAAGCATAACCGGTCCTATAAAGGATGGTTTGATTTTGGATGGACCCCCACGGATTGGAGCAGTCGGCTTTTGCTGCTATAAACTGAGTTGGTGTAGCTAGGGGAGACAGAGGAGATTATAAGGTGAGCGGCAATCAAATGTAGAAGGCAGTTGACCACGGAGAAGAAGATCTGATCTTCCTTCTATTTCCTATAGTTCCTGGTGGTAAGACTACATGGGCTTGCTTCCCCAGGACACCTGGGCCACAGAAGGACATCAAGAAGTATTGCATTCTTAGCGCAGGTGTCCTCCCAGGCAATTCCTTTCCATACCATGCACAGAGGAGTCTGCTACCCTAAATATAGGCATTATCACTTGTAGGCAAGAGAAAAAGATGCAGAAGAACCCCTTTCACACCCTGAAGGACCTTGTCCCTCCCTTTCCCCACAGTGTGTCAGAACTGCATTGAACTAAGCGGAGCCACCGTATCCGGCTTTGTCTTCGCTGAGATCATCAGCATTTTGTTCCTTGCTGTTGGGGTCTACTTCATTGCTAGACAGGATGGAGTTCGCCAGTCAAGAGGTAAGAAGAAGGTTCTTGAATGAGGGACGGGGCCACCTAGGACCCTCAGTTTCCTTCCTACCGACATAGACCCAATAGAAGAGACGAGGTAGGCATGCGTTGTGGACGCGCACAGTTGGGTGAAAAGGACACCGCTTTTTCACAGCACGCGTGCCCGTCACAAGATCCACCTCCCTCTGATTTTCCTCCGTGTTTTTAAAAAACTCTTCGCTGTCGTAAAACCTACACATAGAAAAATGCATGAGTGACAAGCATACGGCTAAACAAAGCAAACACACTCATGAATCCAACACCCAGTTTAAGACCGAGAATATTACCAACACCCTAGAAGTCCCCTCTGTGGTCAATTCCGGCCTCTCCCTAGCCCTCAAAGTGAGCACTATCCTGACTTCTAACAGCATTGATTAATTTTGCCTGTTTTCACTCCTTATGTCAGTGGACTCATACAGCAGATACTCGTGTGTGTGTTTCTTTCACTCAAAAACATGCTTGTGAGATGTATCTGTATTCTCGTATGAAGATGTATTTCACTAATTCTTACTGCTAGCTAGTACTCTAGTGTGTGAATAGAACCCAATTTGTTAGCCACTCTACTTTGAGTGTTTTGTTTATTTTTTGTGCAGCTTCGGACAAGCAGACTCTGTTGTCCAATGACCAGCTCTACCAGGTAAGGGAAGGGGGAGTGAAAGAGACATTGCTACAATTCGGGGTAAAATTTGGAGGGGGGGGGGGGGGGACAAGTTATTTGGAAGATACCGTACAGATAAGGAACTACTTAGGGCATACCAGATGATTACATAGTTACCCTTTGAGTAGAATGGATGAAAGAAAAAGAAGGGTTGAAAGAGACTGAGGTCAGGATCTAGTGAGAAAAAGTTGAAGGACACACTGAGAGGGACACACAAAGAAACTGTATACAGAGCCTCCCTTCCCCCTTGTCCTCTCTCCACCCCCTGGACAGGGAAGCACCCACTCCAAAGGCTTGCACATGAAAAAGCACTCAATAAATATGCATCAGATTAATTCAGAGAGGGGGAGGGAGGATGAGTTTATGACCGTGCTGTCCTTTTTAGCCCCTCAAGGATCGGGAAAATGACCATTACAGCCACCTTCAAGGAAAACAGTTGAGGAAAAATTGAACTCAGGACTCAAAGTAGGTGTGTTCTTCTATACCAATTCTAAGAAATTACCTTTCCTTTACCTGCCCTTCCAACTGCTGCCAAGTCTGTCTCCTTTCCCCAACCAACTCTAAAGCTTAGGGGAGAGTGGGTGACTGATAATTCTCGGTGGTGCGGGACTGCTCTGTGCATTGTAGGGTTTTTAGCAACATCCCTGCCCTCTATCTGCCAGATGCCAGTGGTGCCCCCAGCCGTAACAATCAAAAATATCTCCAGATAGGGACGTCTGGGTGGCTCAGTCGGTTAAGCTTCCAACTCTGTGTTGACAGCTCAGAGCCTGGAGCCCGCTTTGGATTCTGTGTCTCCCCTCTCTTTCTGCCCCTCCCCTGCTCGCTTGCCCTCTCTCTCAAAAATAAATAAACCTTACTTTTTTTCTTTTTTTTTTTTTTTAATCTCCAGATATTTCAAATGTCTCCTCCAGGGCAAAATCACCTTTTGTTAAGAACCACTGACCTCTATTAACTTTCAATCAACCAATCAATCAATCAGAAGTTCTGATTCAATCAAGCAGGAAAAGTGTCTATCAGGAAAACAAGACCCAAGCATTATTTGGTTTTCTGAACCCACCCCAATTTTTCTTTTTTCAATCCAGGTGTCCTCCCTTCTGGATAGGTCTCAGGAACATAGCAATACGTTTTGGAGCACTCCTAGCTGAGAGAATTTCAGCCCTAAATCTAGATTCAAGTTTCCCAAAGGCGACAAATGGAGAAGAAAGGCCGTCAGAACAAATTTGGATTTTTCTCAAAATAAAACAAAATTAAAGGAAAATAATATGTACGGTGTTGCAGGAGCGCCACCTATTGGAAGGTAGTTTTTCTGTAAAAGAACATTGAAAAGATCTAATAACCCCCTCTATTTGAATATTATTTTTTAAAGTTTTAATTTTTGTTTACTTTTTGTATGTGTCATAATTTACTTGGTTTAAATATGCAATGAAAGGTCTCCCTCCACCTCCATCCCCAGCCATTCAGCTGTCCTCTCCAGAGACAAAACAACATACTAGTTTCATATAAGGTGTTATAAATCAGAGTATTCTAGGCATACACAAGCAAGCTCTTAAGTACATATTATTCTCCCTTTCCCTATTTTTCACACCAATGGTATCATACTATCTCCATCTTGCACTTTCACCTAATAACACCCTAAGATTGATGCAGCTGGGTGGCTCAGTCAGTTGAGCATCTGACTTTTCATCTCAGCTCAGGTTATGATCTCATGGTTCATGAGTTCAAGCCCCACGTTGGGCTCTGTGCTGACAGCGTGAAGCCTGCTTGGGATTCTCTCTCTCTCTCTCTCTCTCTCTCTCTCTGCCCCAACCTCTCTCTCTCTCTCTCAAAATAGATAAATAAACTTTTTAAAAAAATAACCTTAAGATTATTTCATATCAATAAGTAAAGGAACTTTTTTTTTAATGCAGCCACGTTGTACAGATACGCTATATTTTATTTAACCAATGCTCTGCTGATGGGCATTTAAGTTGCTTCCAATATTTTGTTCTTACGATGCTGTAATGACTAACATTATATAAGTGTCATCTAAAAAAAATAATTGTATTGAGGTATAGTTTACATGCCATAAAATTCACTCATTTTAAGCAATTTCTCCTGTTCTCCGTGTTAGAGAATTTACTCAATTGTACCCTCATCACCATAAACCAGTTGTAGAACATTTTCATTGCCTTCTTCAGATTCCTTGTGCTGTTTCCAGTCATTCCCTGTTCCCACCCTCAGCCCCAGGCGATGACTATTATCTTTTCTGTCTCATCAGATTTGCCTTTTCTGGACATTTCACATAAATGGAATTATACAAACTGCTCTGGACATTCTCATGTTAATCTTTGTGTGGGTGTCTTCATTTTTCTCGGGTTGATTCATGGGTGTGAAGAATTGCTAGGTTGTATGGTAAATCTCTGTTTAGCTTTTTAAGAACCTCCCTGTACCATTTTACATTCCCACTAGCTAGCAATGGGTGAGGGTTTCTGTTTCTCCACATCCTCACCAATATTTGTTACTATATATTTTTTTAGTATAGCCATTCTCGTAGGTATAAAATGGTATTTACTGGACCTTTAATTTGCATTTCCCTAATGACTAATGATGTTGAACATCTTTTCACATGCTTATTAGCCTTTCTTACATCTTTCGTGAAATGTCTATTCAAATCTTTTTTTTTTTTTTAGTTTTTTTTTTGTCTCACTGTTGAATTGAAAGAGTTCTTATATATTTTGAATACAAGTCTTTTATTACAAGACATTATTTGGAAATACATCTACCCGTCTTCGGCTTGCCTTCTCATTCTCTTCATGGTGACTTTTGAAGCACAAAGAAATTTTAATTTTGATGAAGTCCATTTTATCCATTTTTTCTCTTATGGATTGTGCTTTTGGTATCATGTCTAAGAACTCTTTGCCAAACCCAAGATCACAAAGATTTCTTCTATGTCTTCTTTTTACAGTTAAAATTTCCATAGTTTTAGTTGTGACATTTGAACATGCTTAAGACTATTTGTAACAAATACAAATAAATGAACTTTGGATACTGTAATGTGTCTGCACTTGCAATTTTATTAAATATTGCCAAATTGCACTTAATGGAGGTTGGACCAGTATATACTCCTAATAATAATAATTGAGAGTGTCTTTTACTCCATACTTTTTGAGCTTTGCCAATCTGATAAGTTAAATATAGCATCTCAGTGTAGTTTTAATTTACATTCTTCTTATAAAAAATGAGAGCCACGAGTTTTTCCCTCTCATGATATATAGGCTCGTATCTTTTTCTCTTTTTCTTATTGACTTGCAACAGCTCTTTACATATGTGGGAAACTAGACCTTTTGTCTGTGATATTAGTTGCAAATATTTTTCCAACTTTGGTATTTGTTCTTTGACTTGATGATGATTGGTTTTCTGTGCACATTTTACAAATATCTGCATAGAGTAGAATTCATTGGTCTTTTATGGCTTCTAGGTTGTTTCCTTTTTTTTTTTTTTTTTTTTTTTTTTTGAGAGTCTGGATGACTTTATTCTTTAAATGGTTTTACCCTTCTCATAGCTCCAGGTGAGACTGAGAGCACTGACCCGGGCTATCCCTCTCTCCATTGTCTGACCAGTCACAGAGAGAAGCCAGCAGGATGCTGGCAGAGTCTGACGGCCCTTCTGGGGATGGAGCTAAAGGGGCCTCCCCCAGTCAGGGGGTACTTAAGCTCAGCTGCAGTGGGCGACAAAATGGGGTCGACAGATAGGTGACAGAGAGCTTCAGAATACCTCACAGGGTTGGACAAGGGCTAGGGATGGGATGCAGGGACCCTCGGGGGCTCACAACAATTACTGACCTAAGGAAGGGCCTAGGAGAGGGAAAGGTGAAGAGCTTGTGGTGGGGGGGGACAGAGCAATTCAAAGGAGGGCACAGAAGAACCTCTTCTCCCAGAAGAGGTTCTCCAAAGTGGGCACAGGGGTGATGAGGGGATCCTCGCAGGAGTGGGCATCACAGTAAGCCATCAAGTCTGCTGCTGCCTTGAACACCTTTATCCGGCACAAGGTGGCTTCACTCTTCAGCTGTTTCACCATCTTGCGGGCTTGCTCAGTACTCATTGTGCTGTTCACAGGAGTCTCCGCTTTCATCCTGAGGCCACCGGCAGCGAGGGCCCTGTGGAGTAGTCAGTGGGGTGCACAAAACCTGCCTGAGATGGGTGCCCCACCTTGCAGGAAGTTGCACCTGAAAGTATCTACTGCAGCAGCAGAAACAGCTGATACAAAGAAGGCCACTGGGGAGGGTCAGGGCACAGGTCCCTCGAGGGCTGGACCCAGTTCCTGCAGCTCAAGCACTCTAGGCTCTTTCCTATTTAGAAAGGTCTTCCCCATTTTAAGATTATTCTTTTAAGAATTTTTTCCTATGAATTCCACCTGCATTTCTATGGTGTCATTTTATACATTTAAATCTTTGATCCATCTTGAATTAATTTTAACGCAAAGGCCAAATATATTGACTAACTTTTAAACTGTATAGCTATCCAGTTATTCCAGAACTATATTTTTTTTTAAGTTTATTTATTTATTTTGAGAGAGACAGATTCAGCATGAGACGGGGAGGGGCAGAGAGAGAGGGAGAATCCCAAGCAGGCTCTTCACTGTCACCGCAGAGCCCAACGAGGGTCTTGAACCTATGAACATGAGATCATGACCTGAGCAGAAACCAAGAAGTGGACCCCTAACCAACTGAGCCACCCAGGTGCCCCCCGGGACTATTTTTTGAATGACCCATCTTGTGCCTGTTGATTTTAAGTGGTGTCCCCACTCCAATCTCACCAGACAAGTACATTTACGTGTTGTGCAACCATCACCTCCCTCCATTTCAAGGACTTTTCATCATCTCAACCTCTGTACCCATTAAACAATAATTCCCCATTCTTCCCTTCCCCCCAGCTCCTAATAACCTCTATTCTACTTTTCTATGTCTATGAATTTGTCTATGCTAGGTACCACATATAAATGGAATTACACAATATTTGCCCTCTTGTCTCTGGCTGATTTCACATAACAATGTTTTCAAAGTTTATCCATGTTACAGCATGTATTAGAATTTCAGACTTTTTAAGGCTGCATAACAGTCAATTGTAGGTATATACCACATTTTGTTTATTCATTCATTCGTCCCTGGACATTTTGGGTTGTTTCCACCTTTTGGCTAGTATGAATAATTTTGCTACGAACATTGGTGTACAAGTACTTGTTTGAGTCTCTGCCTTCAATTCTTTGAGGTTTACACCCAGAAGTGGAATTTATTGCATCATATGGTAATTCTATGTTTAACCATTTGAGGAACCACCAAAAATTTCCCCAAAGTGCTGCACTATTTTACATTCCCATCAGCAACGCTCAAGGGTTCCTATTTTTCTCGACAACAGCACATATTTTCCTCTTTTTCTTTTTCTTTCCTTTCTTTTATTTATTTATTTATTTATTTATTTATTTATTTATTTATTTTGGTAATAGGCTTCTTCCTAAAGAATGTGAGGTGTTATTTCATTGCAGTTTCAATTTGCATTTCCCTAATTAGCGACATTGAGCATCTTTTCGTGTGCTTATTGGCCATTTGTATATCCTCCTCGGAGAAATGTCGACTGAAGTCCATTGCCCATTTTTGAATCACATTGTGTGGGGGTTTTGTTGTTGAGTTGTATAAGTTCTTTATATACTTTGGATGTGAATCCTTTGTCGGATATATGATTTACAAATATTGTGTTTCATGCTATGAATTGTCTTTTCACTTGCACTCTTGAAAAGTATGCTGCTTTCACAGCCTTTGTGTACCTCAAAGTAACCTTGTAGCATGCATATTGACACTTTACAGCAAGAAAAATAAAATCCAAAGCTACCGTATCTTAGCACACTGCCTGACACCTAATAAGAGCTCAAAATTTTGTTATTATTATTGTTATTATTGCTGCTGTTGTTTCCTCATAGATAATAATAATCTATGAAGAGCAACGGAAGCTGCTTCAAAAAGGCACGACACTCATATTTCACCAAGCTCCAGGCGGCCCCGCGGACACCCCACCTCCCCACTGCAGTCTTTCTCAGCCCCTCCTCCAACCCGGCCCCGCCCCCCAGGAGCCCAGAGGCACTTCCGCCCCGCCCACCAGGCTGGCGCATGCGCCGTCGAGGTATTTGCGCGCCAGTTCCCCGAGCTGGGCGGCACACCCTGTTTCCGGCGCCCGGATGAGATTCCGCAAGGCCTGGCGCCTGGTCGTGATGTAAGCTCCGGTTGTCGTGCTGAGTCGGAAGTGGGAACCCTTCGGCCGCTAAGACTTCTGTCGTGTCGTCGCTGCTGGCCTTTCAGGCTCTGGTAAGAGAGGAAATAGCTTCAGGGGAGGGGGTCGTTGAGTCTGCGATGGGATATTTTTCTCCTAGTTGAATGCCGCTCCGGGCCTCTGCACTTTTGCCTCCAAATTCCTTCTCCTGTGCTTTCCTGACCCTTGACCCTCTCCTTCATGAACTTCGACTCTGTCTGATTTGGGAACCCTTTACAGTGCCCCCAGCTTCTGGCATCTCTCCCCTCCTTTGCCATTCCCTTCCAGGAAAAGCCCAGAATACTGGCCATGCGTTATCTTTGACTTCCTTCCTCTGGAATGAGCGCCGAGTGGGTGGGTCTCCTTCCTTGCCGCGAATCCCTTATGGAACCTGGAGGGATGACATGTAAAGCGTAGACAGCAAATAGCCAGATACCAGAGAAGGTAATATTAAGCACGGGACGCAGTAATCAAGCCAGCTGAATACATATGGCAAGATGGTGACATTTCTTCAGCCACCTGATCAGTTCACTACTCAGAACTCTCCTGGCGCTCTGCTTCGTTCTCCCTCAGTAAAAGGGTGTAGAAGACACTAATGAGATTGCGTAACCACAGCTCGGGAGCTTATATTTGATGGGCCTTCTCTTTGGGATCAGTTTTTCACTCCCAGAACAAGGATGTGTTTAGTCTCACTGTTTTGGTCTCACATGGGAGTCCTCCTGAGATAAAATGGGACCCAGGAAAGAATGCTGTCGGCTTTTTAACTTGATGAGATCCTTCTAACTTGCTGAAATGTTGTTAGGATCTCTTGCCACATTATCAGGACCTGAAAGGATTTGGGCGTGGAACATATGACAGTGAAAACATTTTAATTCTTTTTTGGTTTAATGTATGTATTACTCACCAGGACAGAGACCTTACTGAGTATGGTTTAGTAGAGCTTGATTTTGCCAATCCAATTTTATGAAGTATTCTACATATTTCTGTTTAAAAGCATTACTAAGTCTGATGTTAAAACATTTGTGTGCTCACCTTTTTAAGAGCTGACATTGGTCCTTAGGGATTAGCAGTACGGTTCATAAACAAAAGATTGAATGGAGGTGGGGATGAAAGGATTTTTGTAGGACTGGAAATAAGTAGCTATTATAGATGTAGACCTTTGCAGGGAGTATTATCTGAGTGAATTGTGTTTTTAAGTAGGAAATATTGAAAAGGAATCAAATCCGGGGCACCTGGGTGGCTCAGTCAGTTGAGCGTCCGACGGCTGCTCAGGTTATGATCTCAGTTCGTGGGTTCAAGCCCCACCTCGGGTTCTGTGCTGACAGCTCAGAGTCTGGAGCCTGCTTTGGATTCTGTGTCTTCCTCTCTGTCTGCCCCTGCCCTGCTTGTGTTCTCTCTGTGTCTCAAAAATAAATAAATAAACATTAAAAAAAAAAAAAGGAATCAAATCCAAAAGCTCTTAAAGGTTGGTGGTGTCACCAACAGGATGGTGCTGTATCTCTGTATGGCAGTTGAAAACAGAAGATTATAAATAATCCGTGCCATTGAATATTAAAACAAAATATCAGGGTTCCATTTTATCAGATCTTTTGGAGTGGGTGATATCTAGGTGCTCTTAACATTTGTGAGACCATTGATCATCTCCACAAAGACTCCCATCAAGTGATCATTCCTCCCTTTTCCTATGAAACTTTTCTGTAAGTGGTTACACAGTATTTGCCATTTGACTACGACAGTAGCTTGTGCACAGAGTTGAAGTTCATATGAAAAAGATGAACTTAGTGAGGACAGGCAAAAGCTTTTGTTCTTCAAAAAGACATATAGCGGAGATGACAAGAGATTTATTTCCGTCTGTACCCTACACATGCTGAGATACCAAAGAGCCACAAGTGTCTGGCCCGGAAGTTTGAGCTCCTACTGTGACCCAAGACACATAGCAAAGCCCTTGTAGGATCATGGGTGCTGCTATTGATTACAAGGTCAGGAGTAATTACATGTAAGGTTAAATCATTTAATAAATATGTATGTGGGATTTTGTGATGGTGATATATAATGCCAGACACGGAAGAAAAACTAATCAGACATGAAAATGTACTCAAATTGCTTCCTGTCTAGCAGGGTAGGAGATTTGCATTAGGAATACAGCATAGAAAGTTATAAATCCTATTAATATAGATAAAATGTAATGGGAAGCTAGCTTCTTTTTATAATATGACAGTATACTATTGAGAAAGGAGGAAATAATGCCATTTATTATCATAAACCCTGTTCATTTGTCTTGATAGTCTTAGGATCCTATCTTTTCATATGTTCTGTATTCCTAGCTTTCAACTTCCTTTCTACAAACATGGTGCAGATGATGCATCATCTCCTTTGTATTAAACTAAACTCTTCTCAATTGTGGGGGTTTTCTTTAATAAGATCGTATTTTTAAGTAATCTCTATACCCAATGTGGGGCTCAAACTTAGAACCCTGAGATCAGGAGTTGCGTTCTCTACTGACGGAGCCAGCCTGGCGCTCCTCAGTTGTGTGTTTAAAAACCCCCTGGAGGGGCGCCTGGGTGGTTCAGTCGGTTAAGCGTCCAACTTCGGCTCAGGTCATGATCTCAACAGCTCGTGAGTTCGAGCCCACTTCGGGCTCTGTGCTGACAGCTCAGAGCCTGGAGCCTGCTTCGGATTGTGTGCCTCCCTCTCCTTCTGCCCCTCCCGGCTCACATTCTGTATGTCTCTCTCTCTCTCTCTCAAAAATAAACATTAAAAAAAATTTTTTTAAACCCCTTTGAATTGGCTTTTATATATATTTGTATATATGTGTGTATATATATACTATATATTATATATTATATATTATATGTTATATGTTATATAACATATGTTATATATTTACACACACACACACACACACACACACACACACACACACACACACTGAAAGACTTTTCCTTTCCATCTCTCAACTCTTTTCCTATAGGTTACTTAGTTTTGGGCTAAGGCTTTTCTAGATAATGGAAAGATCACAATTCCAGGATTATATCATACCCCCTAACAATCCAAGCAGGAAAAAAGAGTTCCTTTTTCTGTACATTTCAGCCAAAGGCCTAAAGCTGGATGTTCATTGATTCTGATAGGCCTTGTTAGGGTCTTGTGCCCATCCCTCAGTCACTTTGGCCAGAATACGCTGCACTCTTTTTGGCCAGGCCAGATTCATATGCCCATTCCTAAAGCTAATGTGTGAGACCATCTTCTGAACACATGGGCTGGGAATGGGATGGATCCCCAAAGGAAGAATGTGGGGTGTCACGTTGAAAAAAGAGGATGATGTTTTGAAGACAGAAAATAACAAGAGGTCATTACACTTTTTGCATTCCTCCGGACTTTAGGGTACCTTAGGATAGAGGCAGAGTGGCGGTCAGCTAACAATAGACAATCAATGTCTTAACTTGAATTAGGGGTAACAGTTAAGCCTATGCAGTGGTTAAATGAGGGGAAAGTCCTCTCAAGGATTGTTGTGAATTCTAGCACTAAATGTGCTATCTTTATTTTTGATTGTTAAGCTTAACTAAACCGTACATAACAAAAAATAAAATACATAGGGGCGCCTGGGTGGCGCAGTCGGTTAAGCGTCCGACTTCAGCCAGGTCACGATCTCGCGGTCTGTGAGTTCGAGCCCCGCGTCGGGCTCTGGGCTGATGGCTCGGAGCCTGGAGCCTGTTTCTGATTCTGTGTCTCCCTCTCTCTCTGCCCCTCCCCCGTTCATGCTCTGTCTCTCTCTGTCCCAAAAATAAATAAAACATGTTGAAAAAAAAAAAAATTAAAAAAAAAAAATAAATAAAATAAAATACATAGAGCAACATCTAACAGTTCAGTTCCTGGAGCATTAAAGCCCAGAACCATGCTGAGAGGAGTCTAGACTGCGTGCCTAAGTCATTACAGATAATTAGCCATTAGCTCTTATGTAGAAAACAGGACAGAGGAGCGTGAAGCAGCTGGCGGAGGTGGCGCAGGATTGTCAAGTGTTAAAATCTCTCTTCCACCCGATAATAAGGGTAACTTTTCCAACTCACATTGGCTTTTGTTAATATGATTCTATAAGGAGTCTTAACATCAGTAGATTAAAGATAGGCCAGGTTTTTTTTCTCCTTCTTTCATACCCCATCCCCACTCCTTTTGAGGCCTCTGTCCTCTTAGCAGTCCACATCCTTGTGGGCAGAATAGTCCTACCCTTTGTCTCTTCCCACCCTTTTCAGGGTTGTGTTTCTATGCCGTGGCCTTAAAATTTCAGAGAGGGGAGAAAGCCTTTCAGGGTGCTCTGCTCCTCCCACTGTGCCACTGAGTCCCCTTGGCACTTGAATGAGGACCTGTAGTCAGAAGGGTGCAAATGCAGGCTCAGTCAGCTCCACTAAATGCCTTCCAGGTATGTATCTATTTCCTGTTACACATTAGGGACGTGTGTGTGTCTGCGGGGGTATGAAAAAATCAGATCGTGAAAGTTAAATATAGAAATAAGCAAAGACCATTTCGTTTTTAGCAGAAGAAATATCAATTGTTGTAAGCCTAGGAGTAGAGATAAATTGCCTAATGCATACTGAAAACCCACAGCACGCTTCCGATCAGGTTCCTGTCCTGGTTTGCCCTTCCATCTCTGGTGAAGGCTTGCTGTTTGTTTATTTGTAGCTGAGGAATTCCCGCTTCCAGCTCTAAGTCCTAGAAGCCTGAGCGAGCGCCATCTTACGTTCATGGTGAATGGGAACTCATTGGCTGGCCTAGAGATTTATGGGAAATGTGTAGCTCTTGTCATATTATTTTTCACTCGGTGCCGCATCACAATGAGTAGATGGGTTCCCCCGTTGACTTTAGTAATTCTTTCTACTTAACCTATTCTTTAAAGGTACGGCAAATAGAAATACGTCAACAGATAAATGTATTCCAGCTGAACATTTTTATTTTTAAAGCTTTCTGGTTTTAGCTGCCCCCAGATCAGGCCAACTTGTCCAGTCGGTGGCTTTGTAACCATTTTGCTAAAAACGACTTGCACCTTAGAACGGGAATGGAAAAGTCTCACCCAAAGCCTTTTAAACGTATTGTATTCGAGACGCTTGGAGAGACCTGACTGCGGCTATGTTACGGCTGTCCTGCCTGCCCCTCTGTGTCTGATACCTGTCCTCTCTGCAGCCCCTCCCCCTAGGTCTGGATGGAGGATACTTTAAAGTGAAATGACAGACCAGGAGAATAACAACAACATCTCAAGTAACCCCTTTGCTGCTCTTTTTGGCTCCCTGGCTGATGCCAAGCAGTTTGCAGCAATCCAAAAAGAGCAGCTGAAGCAGCAATCTGGTAAGTAGAGTGGCCAATAGCAGCAGATGAGATGACCTAGAATGGGGTCTTCCCGGATGAAGTCTTCTTTGGGTCCGTAATTGCAATTGGAATTGAGGTTTGGGGCAGAAGTCATTTTTTGTTTGTTTAGGCCATAAATTGGGGGTGGGGGTGTTCATTTTTGTTATCTGTTTTGGTTTTGGGTCCTATCCTCCCCCTGCATGAAAAGAGACCAGTTAACAGGTGGTTCCGTAGTAACAGACGCCAGTCGTGATTCCAAAGCTGTCAAGTTGTTTCTTTTAAAAATCACCTAGTAAAAGATATTTAAAGAAATCTTTTTAACATAGGAAGCTGAGGTTGTAGGCATAGGTGTGGAAAGCAGACTATACGCAGCTATAGAAAGCAGATGTGTAAAAGGAAGAATATTCTAAAAGCTTTTGGCTTTTTGGTAGACAAATAAATGAAAGTTGTTCTTAAGCTCAATGCTTCAGAGTCCAACCCAAACAAAATACCTCTCCCATTTTGTAGAATGGCTACTTTCATAGCGTACTGCTATTAGAACAGATTTCTAAGAAAACCTGCATGTGAAAATAATAATTAAAAATAATAATAATAATAATAATATCTCACTAGTCAGAAAAATGGTGTTCCTCATCTCGGACCAAAATTAAGGTCAAGGCTAGCTTCCTCCTATGCGAAGACATATAGCCAAGAAGAATTGGGATGATATTTCTCAAAATTAGTCTTCTGAGGATATTCACAGTCTTTCAAGCCAGAAGTTGCTGTCCTTCTCTCTCCAAAAAGAATAATAGTTTTGTTTGGAAAGGAGAAATGTTTGTCTTTTCCCTTTATTTTATTTCAAAAGTGTTCATATGCATAGCTGACTTGTGGCCTTGCGCTCCGATCAGGACTGAATTAAAGGGAGGTAAGGGCAAGACGGATGAGTAGTAGACAGGGTGATGGATGAAGTTAGGGAGAAATCCATGTAACGCTGACTTTCTAACATGATAGAAGGAGGCAGCTCTGGGTCTCAGTCTCTGAAATCTCTTGCTGATGCCAAGATATAGGAGGAGAAAGCTTGAATTAGGAGACTGCAGGAGACAAAGGGGGGGTGAGGAATAGGAAAAATAAGGAAATGGGAAAATATGATTTATGAGGGTGTGGTTGAGGGGAGTTCTGCTACATAGGTTCTTAGCTCCTGTCGCACTCGGGGTTCAGAGGAGAACTTAGCCATATAGGAGAGCAACAGAATGTTTGTCCTTCTGGCTGGCGGCAGACATCCCAACTGGCTGGAATCGGGAGGGTTGCAGGCACCAGCAGTGGGGACAGATCAGGTGCATGCCCTTCTGTTACTGTTTTGGCTCCTCCTCATCTTCGTTGGTTTACACTGAGCTTGCCACCAGATCTAACCTGTTTTCCGCCACCACCTAGTGCTGTGCCAGAACCTTTGACCTCCTATGTTGAGCCTCACGTTGGCGAAACTCACCACCCGAAGCAACTCTTACATTCTGAGAATTTTCCCTGGACTTTCAGAATAATCACTGCGTCGGCAGAGAAAAACAGATGCGGGCTCGTGTGGCTTTTACTTATTTTTTTTTTTTTCCGCGTGGCCTTCAGCGAGCAGCACCACACTGCTTCTCCTTCGGCAGGAGTTCCTTTCTGAGGGGCACTCATTCAGGCTGCTTTAGAAAGATGTAAAGAGATCCAGTCAATAAGAAAATAGTAACAAATCAGAGGGGGAAAAAAAGATTTGAACAAGGAATTTATATACAATAATCAAATGATTTAAAGAATCCAGTCTTGGGGCGCCAAGGTGGCTCAGTCGGTTAAGCATCCAACTCCTGGTTTCAGCTCAGGTCGTGATCTCACAGTTTGTGAGTTCAAACCTTAAGCTGGGCTCCAAGCTGAGAGCACAGAGCCTGCTTGGGATTCTTTCTGTCCCTCCCCTGCTTGTGCTTTCTCTCTTTCTCTCTCTCTCTCTCTCTCTCTCTCTCAAAATAAGTAAATAAACTTAAAAAAAAATCCAGTCTCACTAATAATTAGAATACTGCCCATTAAAAAAACAATTAGGTTAGGGGCACCCGAGTGGCTCAGCCGGTTGAGTGTCCAACCTTTGATTTTAGCTCGGGTCATGATCTTAATGGTTTGTGAGTTCGAACGCCATGTCGGGCTCTGCACTGACAGCACAGAACCTCCTTGAGATTCTCTGTCTTCCTCTCTCTCTGCCCTTCTGCTTGCTCTCTCTCACTCTCTCTCTCTTCAAAATGAGTAAACTTAAAAAAAATAATATTTAGGTTTTTACCTATGAAATTTGTGAAGTTTTTTTTTATTATTTTTTAATGTTTATTTTTCAGAGAAAGCAGTGGAGGGGCGAAGGGTGGGGAGACAGAGGATCTGAGGCAGGCTGTTTGCTGACAGCAGTGAGCCCAATGCAGGGCTTAAACTCATGAACCAAGAGATCATGACCTGAGCCAAAGTCGGACCCTCAGCTGACTGAGCCACCCAGGCGCCCCTGAAATTTGTGATGGGCTTGTAAACGAGAGCAACCTTTCTGAGAATGATTTGGTAGTGTATGTTAACTTTTAAATGTGCAAGCTCTTTAACTCAGCAATTCTGCTTCTACAAATTTACCTTACAGAAATACTCAGACAGGTGTACAAAAAGAGTACTATTCGGTGCAATAGTGTTTGAAATCATGAAAAGTTGGAAACAGCCCAAATGTTCATCAATTGAGAAGTAGCTACACAAATCAGAGGGTGTGCAAACAATGCAATACAGTGAGCTATTGCAAAGAATGAGGTAGGCCTATAAATGACCTAACAGAGAAAGGTGTTGGTGCTGATTAAGTTTAAAAAGCAAGCTGAAAAGCAGTGTATATAGTATGATACCCCTTCCTCTTTTGTAACTGAAAATCCTAGCAATAAACATTAGCATCTCAGAACAGAAAAAAATATCTGGAATGCTTTGCTATTAATAGATTATTAAAACATATGTGTTCTCTTAAAATCAGGAAAAAGCGTGTCTTTAAAATAATTAAAGGCATGTTGATCTATTAGGTAAATCTTCGTTCACTAGGATTCTGTAGGGAACATAGTTGCCATTTTTCCTAATAGGGACTGCAACCAATTAATGAATAGAAAGAATAAAACTTTTGATGTGTAAAATGTGGTAGGATTTCAGCCAGGGATTTCAGAATCCTATACTTAAGACGTTGCCTGATGCAGCTCAGTAGCTAAAAAAACACAAATAATCCAATTAAAAAATGGGCAGAAGGTCTGTACAGACATTTTCCCAAGGAAGACATACAGATGACCAGCAAGTACATGAAAAGGTGCTCAGCATTACTCATCGTCAAAGAAATGCAAATCAAAACCACAGGGAGGTATCACCTCACACCTGTTAGAATGGCTGTAATCAAAAAACAAAAAATAGCAAGTCGGTGAGGATGTGGAGGAAAGGAGGAAAGGGAACCCTTGTGCGCTGTCGGTGGGAATGTAAATTGGTGCAGCCACTATGGAAAAACAGTATAGACGTTCCTCAAAAAATTAAAAATAGAACTACCATATGATCCAGCAACTCCACTTCTGGAGATTTCTCCAAAGGAAATGAAAACACTAACTTAAAAAGATACATGCACCCCCATGTTCATTGCAGCATTGCTTACAATGGCCAAGACATGGAAATATCCTGTGTCCGCTGATGAATGTGTGGATAAAGAAGATATGATACATACACACACACACACACACACACACACACACACACACACACACACACGTTTGTTGCCACTTGCAACAACATGGACAAACCTTGAGGGCATTGTGTAAAGTGAAATAAGTCAGACGGTAAAAGACAAATACAAACAAACAGGTGTTCTCAGTTATATGTGAAATCTAAAAAAAAGGAGAGAAAGCTCTCAGATAAACAGATTGGTGGTTGCCCAGGGTGGGTACGGGGGATCAAAAGGTACAAACATCAGTTAGAAATAAATAAGTCCTGGGGATGTAATGAACAGCATGGTGACTGTGGCTCCTAATACTGTATTGCATATTTGCAAGTTACTAAGAGAGTACATCTTAAAGGTTCTTAACACAAGAGAAAATAGTTTTTTTAATTATATGGTGACAGATGTTAACTAGACTTACTGTGGTGATCATTTAGCAATATATACATACATCAAATCATTATGTTGTGTGCCTGAAACTAATATAATGTTGCATGTCATTTCTATCTCAAGTTTTTAAAAAAGATGGTGCCTGACTTGAGATGTTTACTAATTAGATGATTAACTTGTTTCACATCTGAAATTATCTTCCTCTTTGTTACTTTTATCATTTTTGATAGTATACTTGGTTCCCTCCTATGGAGAGGAGTTTAACTGTTAATGGCTTACATTTTCTGGCAGATGAACTCCCAGCTACCCCAGATGACTCGGATAATAGTGTGTCAGAAAGCCTGGATGAATTTGATTACTCTGTGGCTGAGATTAGCCGCTCATTCCGTTCACAGCAGGAAATATGTGAGCAACTCAACATCAATCACATGATCCAAAGGATCTTCCTCATTACTCTGGACAACAGTGAGTTACAGGGGTACCTGGGTGGCTCCGTTGGTTAAATGTCCAACTCTTGATTTCAGCTCACGTCACGATCTCCTGGCTGTGAGATGGAGATCCCTGTCGCGCCCCCCACCCCCACCCCATGCCACACACACACACACACACACACACACACACACACACGCTGGGCATGGAGCCTGCTTAAGATTCTCTCTCCCTCTCCCTCTGCCCCTCCCCCGTGCACACATGCTCTCTCAAAAGACAAACAGACAAACAATGGATTACAGACTTGCAGCCGGTTTTCATAACTCTGCCCTTCCTGCTTTGGGCTGGCAACTTGCTCTTAGAAATCTATCGTATCTGGTGTTTAAACAAATCTGCTACACTCCCTGGAACACAAGATTGATATTTCAGTGAAGTTTCTGATGTGACCTAAAAATAGTATTTAGACACAGGTGCAGCTTTCATTATCCTTTTGGTACTGACTGGGCCATGTAGCTTCTTGTCTTCACTACCTTGAAAGGGAAGTGGGAATGGCAGCCAAATCCTTTTTCTTTTCCGAGGTGACCTAAACATTTAGATGGAAAGCTCAAGAGGTGTCGGTGTTTTCCTTCTGTGTCCTCTCTATAGTTAAACCCCAAGATCGGTGCCAGTGTCTGGGATGTATTCTTTAAATGTCATGATGTTAGGTTTATAACAGAGCCCATGCTTTTGGACTCTTTAAAAAGATTTAAATCTTTAGCTACTATTTTGTGTGCCAAGATTATTCTGATATTACCGGAGCTCTACTTGGAGTTGAAGAGAAATGCTGTCAAAATCAGCTGTCCGTATAAGACAGAAGCGTTATCCTTAACCTACCAGATTAAAACCATTTCCCAGGTGACCCGAGCTTGAAAAGTGGGAATGGCATCCCCAGCCGTTGTGTGTATTTGGAAGAAATGGCGGTGGACCTGGAAGATCAAGACTGGCTCGATATGAACAATGTTGAGCAGGTACCCTTCTTACGGTTTTTTTCTGATGCCTTCAGCAAAAATTGGCCACTTTTCTGCAACCATGACTTTGCTTAGCTCCGTCTCTTAACGTTGTTTGTGGTGTGCCTCTTTTGGAATCTTCTCATTTACCAGGGCCACGTATCCAGATATACCCTTTCTTTAAGGCCCAGTTAAAATGCCATCTTATTTATGAAGCCTTGCCAAGTAGGAGTTGTTATTCTCTCCTCTGAATTCCTGGAGTAATCTATCTATGCCTCTCTGATGGGAATTGTCACCTTCTGTCACGTGTAGTGGCTTTTTTATGGACCTGTCTTATCTCCCCTATCAGATCTTTAACTTCTCCAGGGCAGGGCCCATGCCTTTCTTCTTTATATCGTTTGCAAAATCAAACAGTGTGTTTTGCCTTATAAGTGCCTAATGAACATTAAAGGAATAAGAGTTTGGTAGGGAAGACACTCCACAACTTGTAGTTTAACTTTCTGTGTTTAAATTACCTTTATGTAAGTCTGAATGAGGCCAGCAATCACACAGAGAAGCAGATTTCGTATATAAGTTGAATCGCTAATTGTCCACACCATTCGACAAATCTGTTTTCGTGCTTACTCTGTGCCAGGCTTATACTAGACAGACACTTGAGCTCTGTTTAGGATAACTGTACGGTTGCTTCTTGAACAACATGGGAGTTAGGGGCAGTTGAAAATTTGCATGTAACTCATGACTCCAAAAACTTAACTAGTAGCCTACTGTTGATCAGAAGCCTCACCGATAACAAAGTCAGCTAGGGCAAAGAAAATATTACAAAGAAAATCATAAGCAAGAGAAAAAAATACATTTACAATAGCATTCTGTATTTATAAAAAAAAATCCACGTCAAACCCATATTGTTCAAAGATCAACAGCATAGAGGCGCTGGGTGGCTCAATCGGTTGAGCATCTGACTTCAGCTCAAGTCACAATCTCACGGTTGGTGGGATCGAGCCCCGCGTTAGGCTCTGCGCTGACAGCTCAGAGCCTGGAGCCTGCTTCAGATTCTGTGTCTCCCTCTATCTCTGCCCCTCCCCCACTCACACTCTGTCTCCGTCTCTTAAAAATAAATGTTAAAAAAAAATTTTGTTTTAAAACAAAGATCAACAGCATATACAGTTATATTTACATATATAATATTTTCTAAAGTAGTAAGTGGGGTCCTTTATTCCCCCTTCACTCTACATCCTGTGATTCTCACAATAACCTGTGTCCAGATGACCTTTTCATATTGATGTTTTAAGATGAATTCTGCAGTTGCTTAGTGTTTTGTTTATATGTTCTTCTTAAAGGCTGTCTTCGCTCGCTTATTACTTCAGGATCCAGGCAACCACTTGATTAACATGACTTCTTCTACAACATTGAATCTCTCTGCTGATCGAGATGCAGGGGAGAGGCACATTTTTTGTTACCTTTATTCCTGCTTCCAAAGAGCTAAGGAAGAGGTAAAGGAATACTCGCTATCGAGAACTGTGTGGTCATCTTGGGTTTGACTTCAACATGTAAGCCAGAGAGTTGGATCACTGGCTTTTTATGTCAGTTTATATACATCATATTGTATCTGAAACTAGATATTACAGGCACTATTTGATGTCTAAAACTTTAGTCTCTCCTTTCCGTGGCTTGGGGTCTACTCCTTTCCCTAATTAACCAGTATCCCCTGTTCTTTTTACAAACCTCTTAAAAAATCATACTGTTGGGAGCACCTGAGTGGTTCAGTTGGTTAAGTGTCTGACTTCAGTTCAGGTCATGATCTCACAGTCCGTGAGGTCATCCCCCATGTTGGGCTCTATGCTGACAGCTGAGAGCCTGGACCCTGCTTCAGATTCTTGTGTGTCTCTCTCTCTCCCTCTCTCTCTCTCTCTCTCTCTCTCTCTCCCTCTCCCTCTCCCTCTCCCTCTCCCTCTCCCTCTCCCTCTCCCTCTCTCTCTCTCTCTCTCTCTCCCTCCCCCGCCCCCAGCCCCTTCCCCACTCACACTCTCTCTCTCAAAAATAAAACATTAGGGGCGCCTGGGTGGCGCAGTCGGTTAAGCGTCCGACTTCAGCCAGGTCACGATCTCACGGTCCGTGAGTTCGAGCCCCGCGTCAGGCTCTGGGCTGATGGCTCGGAGCCTGGAGCCTGTTTCCGATTCTGTGTCTCCCTCTCTCTCTGCCCCTCCCCGGTTCATGCTCTGTCTCTCTCTGTCCCAAAAATAAATAAAACAACGTTGAAAAAAAAATTTAAAAAAAAAATAAAAATAAAAATAAAACATTAAAAAAAATCACATCCTTGAACCACATAGGTGGCTCATTCAGTTGAATGACTGACTCTTGATTTCAGCTCAGGTCATTATCTCACGGTCATGGGATCAAGCCTCACATTGGGCTCTGTACTGGGTGTGGATCCTGCTTGGGATTCTCTCTCTCGCATCTCCCTCTGCCCCTACCCCACTCGTACTTTCTCTCTGTCTCTCTCAAAATAAATAAATAAACCTAAAATTTTAAAAAAGCATGACTTTAGGGGCACCTGGGTGGCTCAGTCAGTTAAGCATCCGACTTCAGCTTAGGTCATGATCTCACGGTTCGTGGGTTCAAACCCCACGTCGGGCTCTGTGCTGACAGCTCAGAGCCTGGATCTTGCTTTGGATTCTGTGTCTCCCTCTCTCTCTGCCCTTCCTCATCCACGCTCTGTCTGCGTCTCTCAAGAATGAATAAACGTTTAAAAAATTCAAAAAAAAAAAGCATACCTTTAGAAAAGGTCTGGGGGAAAATAAAAGGTCTAATAAATTCATTTCCACCAAGGTATAAATAATAGAGTAGTCTAAGCTTGGTCACTTCTAGGATTAGAATCCTAGCAGGTAGGTGATTCCTTAAACCAAAGGATGAACTCTCCTGAATTTTCAAGCATCCACAGGACAGCAGTATTGTTTGGGAATACATTGTCTTTTTCATTCTATTTGTTGTGTCCTCCTTTGTTCAGGTCATAGAGCTAGACTCTCCCCTCTCTTCTTCATTCTATTTCCAGATTACCAAAGTTCCAGAGAACCTGCTCCCCTTTGCAGTACAGTGCAGGAACCTCACTGTGTCCAACACCCGAACAGTTCTCCTCACCCCAGAGATCTATGTTGACCAGAACATCCATGAGCAACTGGTAGATTTGATGTTGGAAGCCATCCAAGGAGCCCGTGAGTACACAAGCAAGATTTGTGCATTTCTGCATCCTGACTTCACAATTTAAAATTCCTCTAATTGCTTCAGAAAGCCTCAGAGCCACTACGGTGCCAGAAGAGAGCTCATAACTTGACCTTTGGGGTTCAATACCAGTGGAATTATCAGCAGTATGAGAAAAGTAGAGATCCACTGTGTAAAAGCATATAAAAATTGCTGTGCACTTCTTCTCTCATTTGTCATCTGTTAGATTTTGAAGATGTAACTGAGTTTCTGGAAGAGGTCATTGAAGCCTTGATATTGGATGAGGAAGTTCGAACATTTCCAGAAGTCATGATTCCAGTGTTTGATATTTTATTGAGCCGAATAAAAGACCTAGAACTCTGTCAGATCCTGTTTTATGCATATCTGGACATTCTTCTCTATTTCACTAGGCAGAAAGATATGGCAAAGGTAAGTCTGAAAAGTGGTATGTATTCATCTGAGCTGGACGTTTACTACTTTATGCATCCCTATCGTGAGGGCATTCAGATATTCCCTATCAAATAAAAGAAAGATACACTGGCCGTTGTGTAGACTTAACTCTTTGAGACCCTGTCATCTCACCACCTTTATCTCCTCATACAGATGAATAAGGACTTGTTTTCTTTTATAGGTTTTTGTAGAATACATTCAGCCCAAGGACCCTAGCAACGGGCAGATGTACCAGAAGACCTTGCTGGGAGTAATCCTCAATGTCTCCTGCTTACTAAAGACTCCGGGTGTAGTAGAAAATCATGGCTACTTCCTGAATCCATCTCGTTCCAGTCCCCAGGAGATCAAAGTGCAAGAGGCCAACATCCATCAGGTGGAACTGTTTACCACTGTATCCCAGTGCCCTGATCTTAGATTAAGTCGAGTTTCCTCGGGAAGCAGATGCACATAAGGCTGCTTGAGCCTCTTTGGGAAAGCAGATTGATCTGCTTGGCTTTCTACTGTAATCATGTAAAGAAATTATCCTCTTTTTAGCATGGGCTGAAGGAAGAGGAGAAACCTGTGTGCGGTTTAAGAGTAAGCTGCTGCTCTTCTGTGGCACAGCCGCCTCCTCTCGTTGCCTTCATCGTTGTCACTAAGCTCTTTTTTTTATTTTATTTATTTTTGAGAGAGACAGAGACAGAGCATGGGTGGCGGGAAGGGCAGAGAGGGAGATACAGAATCCAAAGCAGGCTCCAGGCTCCAAGCTGTCAACACAGAGCCTGATGCAGGGCTTGAGCCCACAGACCGCGAGATCATGACCTGAGCCGAAGTCGGATGTTTAACCGACTGAGCCACCCAGGTGCCCCACCACTAAGCTATTTCTTCCAACCTTAGCTCCTAAAATCTTGGGCTGAACTCCAGCTTGTAAACCATTTTTTTCCCTTTCTTTCCTTCCACATGGCTTCTTAGTGTAATTTATAGTAGAAGTCTGGCCAACATGAGGCAGTAAATGGTTGAGTCAGGGGTGGTTTAAATCCCCCGTCATCGCACTCTAAGGCAGGGATTGACAAATTACTGCAGTGGCCAGATCCGACCTGCTACCTGTTTTAGTAAATAGTTCTATTGAACATCGCTGTGCCCATTCATAAATGTATTTGTGGCTTGATTTCATGCCACAGTGGTAGGGTCCAATAGTTGCCACACCCACCATATAGCTTGCAAAGCCAAAAATATTTATCACCAGGCCCTTTGCAGACAAAGTTTACTGACCCCTACTCTAAAGCTACATGAATGCGATGTGCGGTTTGGCGGCTCCTCAGGGAATCTGTCATAAGTGCCCGCAATTTTCTTTTTTTTTTTTTTAATCAGAACTAGGGCATAAAGCACAGGGAGAGTGAGGGAAAAGATTAGGATTAGGTTATTTTTGGAAATTGCCAGGGGCTAAGGTTTGGGAGTAACAAATATGAGGATTGTGAAAGTGGAATCTTCTGTGGTTGTGTTTTCTGGTTAAACAGTTCATGGCCCAGTTCCATGAAAAGATCTACCAGATGCTGAAGAACTTACTCCAGCTCTCTCCAGAAACCAAACACTGTATCTTGTCCTGGCTTGGAAACTGTTTGCATGCAAATGCAGGCCGCACCAAGATTTGGGCCAATCAGATGCCAGAAATCTTCTTCCAAATGTATGCCTCGGATGCCTTCTTTCTGAATCTGGGTGCTGCTCTCCTGAAGCTGTGCCAGCCATTTTGCAAACCCAGATCCTCTCGGCTCCTCACCTTTAATCCCACTTACTGTGCCCTGAAGGAGTTGAATGATGAAGAACGAAAAATTAAAAATGTACATATGAGAGGTAGGGGAGCACTGGGCTTTTCAAGACTGTGTGTGTGTGTGTGTGTGTGTGTGTGTGTGTGTGTGTGTGTGTAAGTAACATCTAAGGCGTTCACTTTTATCCTTTTTCACAAAGGTGCTTCTTTCTCAAGATGAGGCAGAAAGAAGAGCCGGTATAACTAAGACAGATGTTTAAAAAAACTGGTAGCTTTTAGATGTTGTGCCTTAGTGAGACCCTTCTGAATTTAGCAGCCTTGGGTATTGATTGATTCATTCTTTCTAAAAATAAATCACAATCCCTGTTTTGTATTTTAACCCAAAGTCTCCAGAAGAAGGCAGATAATATTAACAGATAATCATAATATGGTATAGGGCTTAACTATGGGAGCACAGAGGAAGGAGTGAGTAGTAAATTCTACAGAAGGTGGAAGTCTTCGTGGCCGAGTCTGGAAAGATGAGTTGGGTTTAAAGTATGAAGGTACAAAGCTATGAAAGGCCTGGCTGGGGAATAGTGGGAAGCTCAGTGGGTCTAGAACAGGGGGGAAAGGCATTTGGGGCAGGGATATGGGAATTGGCAGGAAATGAGACGAGGGCGGGAGAATATTGGGGCCGGTTTGGAGAAAACAATGCAGAGAAATCAAAATATAAGTCATTCAAAATGAATCACTCTTTAAAAAAAAAGAAAAAACGAATCACTCCTAATTTTGGTGTATTCTCTCTCAGTTTTGTGACTCTTCTAATTATAAAAGCGATACCTGCTCAAAAGCAAATAATCTTAAATACAGAAAAGCACAAATACATACAGATGATCCACTGTCTATCACTGGGAAAAACTCCAGTGTTTTCTATGTTTGTTTTTTAAAAGAAATTACTAACAAAAACACAAAAAAAAAAAAATTTTTTTTTTTTTTAAATCCTCACTGATAGCGGTGTGGAAGTTGAGCTAGAGGAAGGGGACACTGGAGACCCCAGACAGAAGTCCGTGCCGAGTCATTTACTGTTCCTTTTACCCTCTTTGAGGTTTGGACAAAGAAACTTGTTTGATCCCAGCTGTGCAGGAGCCAAAGTTTCCCCAGAACTACAACCTTGTGACGGAGAACCTTGTTCTGACAGAGTACACCTTGTACTTGGGATTTCACAGGTAACTGTCCTGATATTATTAAGAAAGAACTGTTTTGTGGCATTGATAACCAGGAGGTTGAAAGTGAGTCTCCCTTTATTCTGCACGCTCCCATTAGGATCTCATAGGAATGGGAGTTGTATGCGTTTGTGTTTACATGAATTGGCTTTATCCAAATAACCTGAATTTACTTTTCATTCTTGACCTGCTACACTTCTCAAAAAGTAAAGACGCACTACTATTTTTCTCTAAACTTGAAATTTTTTAAATCGCTGTCTTCCTGTTGTGATCTGTGATAGTGGAATTGTTTTCTTTTAACTTTCCACTTCCTGCTCTTGAATTTTCATGACTTACTACTCCTGATGGAAAAAAGACAAAGCTCTACTCTCTGATACAGGGACAAAATTGACAAAATTAAAGATGTTTGTATGGGATTCCAGTAAGATGAGTAGGACCACAAAAGATCAAAGATCAAAAGGATGCTAGAAGTGGGAACATTTAAGAACTAGAATGTCTGACTTCCAAAAATGGTTCTGGTTCTGGCTGGCCACAAGTCATTCTCTGCTTTTCACCCCTCTGGTTTAACTGATTGTCAATGCAAGTATAACTAAGGGAAGAAAGATGACACAGTCGGTAGGAAGAGGTCCTGAGGATAGCAGTTTTTAATGTCTTTTCAGGATACTTACATGGGCACAGAGCATGTTTTAAACCTCAGCAGATTTCTAGAAAAATGAGATTATATCTCTATCAGATAGTTTTTCTGTCCCTGTCATTGACGTTTTAAATGAGGTACTAGATAACAATGCAGCTTGTGTTCAGCCTGTTCAATCACCTAGCTTCAGACCCAGGAATGAATGTCATCTGGTTTCCCCCATGTTGGCTAGCTAACCCTAGACGCTCTCTGTAGGACCAAAGAAGATGGCTTTGGACCGTACCCATAGAGACAGCTATCCATAACATTGAATTATGGGGCTTCCTTTCATTAGAGAACATTTGGCTGACCCTTTGTGAAGAATAATTTTATGTCGAAAAGCAGAGGCGTGGAAGCTGTTCTCAGGTTGCATCCCAGGTGGCTGCCGGTTTATATGTGGTCGTTACTAATCTAGAGGCTTCTTTCACCAGCTTTAGTTCTCAACTAACCGTAGAAAGACTGTCCATATAACCACATCCAAGTAGAATCATTGCAACGGTACAGTGTCGAAGTATCCTGCTAGGCTTTTCGTACTTGGTCTCATAGTTATTTTACGTGATAACAGCCCATTCTACTCCCTGTCCGGCCAAGCTGCTATTCTTTGGACGGTGCATTTCAGCTGAAGTGTGCTATTTGTAATTAGCGTCATTTATGTCAAATACCGGGTAACATTTTCCCGATGCTATATGACCCCTGCCCTGTCAGCGATTTTTGTGAGTGCCTTTTGTGTCATCACAATTGCAGCGCCCTATATCCTAAAAGAGAATACTAGAATAAGTAAATGAGGACTTGTTTTTCCAACAGTCTGTACTCAGCTGTCCTATATGAGGCTCCTGACCCGGTGTCTTCTGCTTTCTTGGGGGCAGGTTGCATGATCAGATGGTAAAAATCAACCAAAATCTGCATCGGCTGCAGGTTGCCTGGCGGGATGCTCAGCAGAGTTCTAGCCCTGCTGCTGACAACCTTCGTGAGCAGTTTGAACGACTGATGACCATCTATCTTTCTACCAAGACTGCCATGACCGAGCCACAGATGCTACAAAATTGTCTGAATTTGCAGGTGTCCATGGCTGTTCTACTCGTTCAACTGGCCATAGGCAATGAGGGCTCACAGCCAATAGAGCTAACTTTTCCTTTGCCAGATGGCTACAGCTCTTTGGCTTATGTGCCAGGTAAGCAGGCTCTCCCTCGGGAACTGCCTATTTATAACTGTCTGAGTTTAACTGGGTCACTTCAGAAGTTTAATCCTCAAAATACCCTTTCCACTGTTTTTGGAGAAACAAATATGTAGCTACTATCTACTGGTCGAAGTATGGGAGAACTAACAGCTTTTCCCTCAGCCGTGTGTCCCCACTTCTTTGTGTATTAGAAAATAATCTTCAAAGAATTAAGTGCAGCCAGGGTTTTCAGAGCTGTTTAGTCTTAGCATTCATGTTGTTTTTGTGGTTCAGCATACAAATGTATCTGCATGCCTCGCCCAGTGCTATTCTTCAGAGGGAAAAAAAAATCACCTCCTGTTGGTTAACCCACAAGGGAGATCATGTATGTATGTTTGTTGGTGAGGAGTTGGCCGATATTGTCCATGAAGATCAGGTTATGTGTTGTTGATCGCTGTATCGGTTATCTGTTGCTGAGTAACCAATCACCCTAAAACGTAGCACCTTAAAACAAACATTATCTCACACAGTTTTCTGAGGATCAGGAATCCAGGAGTGGCTTGGCCTCGTGGTTCTGCCTCTGGGTCTTTTAGGAGGTTGCAGCCAAGCTGTCAGTCAGGGCCACAGGAATATGAGGACTCGACCAGGACTGGAGGATCTGCTTACAAGCCTGGTCATGTGGTTGTTGGCAAACCCCGATTGCCTCCTTTCCAGGTCACACGGATCTCTCCTGAGTACTGTTCGTAATGTGGCAGCTGGCTTTCTCCAGCGGTAGTGACCAAAATGGAAGCTATAGGCTTTTATAACCTGACCATAGAAATGATACACCATTGCTTCTGTATGCTTCTACCCTAGAAGAGTGTAGGAGGGGACACACAAGGGCATGAATGCCAGGAAGCCAATACAATTGGAGGACCATCCTGGAGACTGATGACTATAGTCATCTAATCTAATGTATTCATCTTTATTAAAGATCGTGGGGGCGCCTAGGTGGCTCAGTCGGTTGAGTGTCCGACTTCAGCTCAGGTCACGATCTCACGGCTTGGCTCTTGAGTTCGAGCCCCGCATTGGGTTCTCTGCTGTCGGCATAGAGCCCACTTCATATCCTCTGTCCCCCTCTCACTGTCCTTCCCCAGCTTGTTCGTTTTCTCTAAATAAATAAATAAATAACCTTAAATAAATAAATAAAAGGTTATTTAATGCACAGTTAACCTTGAGTATGGAAAAGAATGTAAATCAGTGTAGTTTCTTAAATTGCACTGGTGTGTTTAACAGTATTTTGTGTCTCTGCTATTCTCATATTTACTAGGATAGAAATAAAAATTGACTTAGATTTAAAGGAGATTCTATACTTATGAACTGGTCACCATTCCATTCCCACCATTCCTGGGATTTTTTAACCTTTACTGGGTAGCACAAAAGGAAGGAATTTCAATATTGCTTAGTACAGAAAGCTAGGTGTTTCACTAATTACAGCGAGTATTTTCTCTTTCAGAATTTTTTGCAGATAACTTGGGTGACTTCCTCATTTTTCTCCGCCGCTTTGCTGATGACATCTTGGAGACGTCAGCAGATTCCCTGGAACATGTCCTCCACTTTATCACCATTTTCACTGGAAGCATAGAAAGGTGAAAGGCTGAGAGCTTGGCTCTGACACCGTTTAGAGGTGCAAAACCAAGCAACGCACGCGCCTGAATCATAAGGGGTTGCCTTCAGAAGTTGTGTTAGCATTAATGCATCACGTGGCCATCCTTATGGGTAGCCCACAAATCCCACCCTTGAGAGGCACAATAAGCAAAGGACTTCGCCCACAGAGAATTTGAACCTGCACGTAAGATACCCGATGGGAGTTCCACTGCTAGTCCCTGGTTAAAATAGTTCCCTTAATGCCAGAAACCTTACCAGTGGCAGGCAGCTTCTAATGAGCTAATAATTGTATGATAACAAAGTTTACCCTTGAAATTCTGAGTTGCATGGGTAGTAAACATACGTAGATGCTTTCTAATCTCATCTTTTCATTCATAGCTTCTGGTCCTCTTTCTCAAAGAGAGATGCTCACTGACCTGTAGAGTTGCTTCTCTGGGTTTTTTGTTTTGTTTTGTTTTGGTATCTAGGCCAAAGGAAGCTGTGTACATAAGTAAAGATTTCTACCCAAAGAAAATGATGCATAGTCCCCTGAGCCACATCAGTGAGAAGTAGGTAGAAGCCAGTCCTTTGCTGAGCTGAGCAGACCTAATATAAAATCCTGAGTCAACAGGTGTTTATTAGGTACATGTGGGGTGCGTTATATAACAGTAACCTAGAATAACTGCATCCCGGACCTTTTTCTCAGAAAGCTTAGGAAGGCAGTGAAACTGTCAGAGAATCTTCAGTGAAACCGAAGATCTTCAGTGAAACTGTCAGAGAATAGTAGGCAGTAAACAATGGATTATTATAGACAAGTACATATTAAATAGAAACTTAAGTACTCATCCTCATACTTGGTAAGCTGTTATCTCAAAAGTTGAATGATGTACCCTGCATTATCCCCCCCAGAAATTGCCAAGACTTGAAACTTCAGAGTCTTGTTTTTCTCTGTAACAGTGATAGAGGGTGTTTGGCTCCTCATGTGGAGGAAATAGCCGTGAATTTGAGAGGTAAGTTCTCTACCTGCTCATCTTGCTTTCCGCCCTTTTTGCAGGATGAAGAATCCCCACCTGAGGGCCAAACTGGCTGAGGTATTGGAAGCAGTGATGCCTCACCTGGACCAGACCCCAAACCCCTTGGTATCTAGTGTGTTCCACCGGAAACGTGTGTTCTGCAACTTTCCCTACGCACCGCACCTTGCAGAAGCTCTAATCAAGGTCTTTGTGGACATTGAGTTTACAGGTAACACAGCCTAGAACTGAGAAGCGCCATCATTTATTGAATATCTACTATGTGCCGGTCTTGATGCTGAGTGCTTTTTTTTTTTTTTTTTTTTTTTTTTTTTTTTTTTTTTTTTACATTGCCTCATTAATTTGTCACCATCTGGCAAGTTTTCCTGTACTGTCTTCATTGTACATATAAGGATGTGAGTGCTCAAGAAGATGAGTTGTCTGTGTCTTACAACCACGTGGTAGAATCAGTTTGATTCTGTCTCACATCAAAACATATGCTCTTACCAATTTTATTATATGCTTGATTTAATCATGCTCAAACAAAGCAGGCTGTCTGATCACAACCTAGGTCTTTATTTTTATGTGCCTCATAATTGCAGAATAGTGGGATGGTTCTTTTTTTTTTTTTCCTTGTTTTTCAGTAAACTCTGTCTCCAACATCGGCCTCAAACTCATGACCCTGAGATCAAGAGTAAACTACGCCATCTCAGTAAACAGTATATGTTAAGCAGTTATTTAAGACCCCCTTTAGGGGCGCCTGGGTGGCTCAGTCGGTTAAGCGTCCGACTTCAGCTCAGGTCACGATCTCGCGGTCCGTGAGTTCGAGACCCGCGTCGGGCTCTGTGCTGACAGCTCGGAGCCTGGAGCCTGCTTCCGATTCTGTGTCTCCCTCTCTCTCTGCCCCTCCCCGGTTCATGCTCTGTCTCTCTCTGTCTCAAAAATAAATAAACGTTTAAAAAAAAAATAAAAAATAAAAAAAAAAAGACCCCCTTTAAAAGAGATGTCCTACCATTCAGTAATAAATATGACTAACATTTAAAGAGACATTTAACATTGTACTGACTGCCTTTCCTATTTGGATTTTGGTTTTGTCACTTGCTCACCTCTGAGCCTTAGTTTCCTCATCCATAAAACGGGTTGAAGTGATGACTGACATAGTGCATGTAAACCTTCATAATACATACACTGTCACACAATAAGGTACTGCATTTAACTCATATAACCATTTCAGCCCTTCACTTGCACTGGTAGAGAATGTATCACAATTCCTGTTTTATTTCTGAATCTGCAAGTTGAAAATGTTAAAAGACTTGTATTAAGTGGAGCCTAGATGTTCTGACGACAAATCCCATGTTCTTCTTTTATTATATGACCCAAGCTACAGAGATCAAGTGGTTCCTCTGATAGGTCAAAACAGTGTAAGCATCAGGTTTTTAGCCCCTGACCTGATTTACCAGTTGGTTTCACAGCTTGGATGTTAGCCATGAAGAATGTGGGCGTTACTTAGTTTCCCATTTTGCAACAGTTGTCACTGCCACTGCCACAGTGGCCAGTTCAGAGGCCTCATTCAAAATCTGAAAGTACTCTACATTTGGATATTGAGGCCTTTGTTTCCCCTGGCTTTTATTCTACAACTTAGACCATGTCCTTTTCAGCATAAGGTACCCTTTACATCTGTCTCCCTCTTGTTCTGTCGGTAAGGAAATAAGTAAACACTTGGCTATAACTCTGGGCCTTTATAAACTCCCCAGGGCAGATTTTGCCAGTAGTTTTGACACATTCAGAATGAAATAAAATAGCTCCACGTGGACATAAGCTCTTACTCTTTCTCTAATAGCACTACCTTTGCTGGGTTTTTGCTCTTGCCCTTTTCCAGGAGACCCCCATCAGTTTGAACAGAAGTTTAATTACCGACGTCCCATGTATCCTATCCTAAGGTATATGTGGGGAACGGATACCTATCGAGAGAGCATTAAGGTGAGAGAGCTTTCAGTGAAGCCAAAGCCGATTGATCCAGAGTTTTACTTCAGATAAGTCCCAGTGAGTTTTGGTTCAGTCCTAAAATGCTTTTGTCTTGGGCTGGGACTTACAGGATCTGGCTGACTATGCCTCAAAGAATTTAGAAGCCATGAATCCCCCACTTTTCCTCCGCTTTCTTAACCTGCTAATGAACGATGCCATCTTCCTTCTGGATGAAGCCATACAGGTGAGAATAGATAAATAAATAATTTTTAAAACGTATTTAACTGCCCCTGATTCATCAAATAATGATCAATACATACTTTTTACCATCAAATTATAATAGAGCAATCCTTATGCCCCTAGTAGCAGTTTGGACACCAAAAATTTCTGAGTAGTAGTGTACCACCCACCTTGCCATTGCAGAGCTTGATAGGTGTTGTTCCGTTAGAGATCAAGATCAAGGGTCATTGAAGCCTCGTAAGCTAGGATGATATTTTGGCAGAGTGGAAAAGAATGTGTTGGGGCGCTTGGGTAGCTCGGTTGGTTAAGCGTCCAACTCTTGATTTTGGCTCAGGCCATGATCCCATGATTCTTGGGATGGACCTCCAAGTCGGGCTCTGCACTGACAGTGAGGAAGGAGCCTGCTTGGGATTCTCACTCTCCCTCTCTCTGCCCCTCCCCCACTCATGCATACATGTGCGCTCTTTCTCAAAATAAGTAAATAAACTTTAAAAACGAAAACAAAAAGAAGGTAGAAGAAAGTGTGATGAGGCCAAACTAAGGTACACTGGCAGGATTCATCAGGCCAGCACCACAAAAAGAAATCAAGAGGACCTTGCGTTTGGTCAGTGACTTTCAGCCACCTTCCATCCCATCTCATCAGTAACAGTGACTCACACAGGCAATGATTCTTACCCCTTTCCTAAAAGATCCTGATTTTTGCACCACCATTTGGGGGGGGGGGGGGGTGCGGAAAAAATCTCTGGTTTAGGTTGTTTTTTCACATAAACACTACCAAGTCACCAATACTCCCTCTGTCCATGGCCTCCCAAATCTTTGTATTTGAAACATAAGTTTCCCAGAGTATACACCAGGGTGCCTGTCAGCAACTTCAGTGCATCATATCCTCACCCACCCCTTACGGAGCTGCTTATTGCTCCTGTTAAAACTCTCCCTTCTCTGTGACAGGTGTCAGATAGATAAGACAGTGACCCAAAGGGAGAGGAAGCTGGTGAACAGTGAAGGTAGTCTGTTGGACAGACACAAGGTCCTCATAGTGATTAGCAGCACCCCAGTAACTTGTCTTTAATGTGTGTGAAAAGCTCCTGCTTTTTTCATAAGCCCATACTTTGAGATTTTAGATAGGTTTTCTTAGAAAACAAGAACAAGTCCTGTAAGAAACAGCCCCTTCTAAGCCAGAGCCATGTGACACAGAGAATGACACCAGATGGCATTGTCATAGGACTGTAAGAATGAGAAGTAGACAGTGTTTAATATTTATGTTTCTCCTTCCAGACAGCTTGCATATTTGATAGAGCTTTGTTTCTTGATAGGCAGTTTTGGAGTCTGGTTTTTTGTTTTGTTTTGTTTTCCATGTTTCAGGAAGGATTCATTCTTTTTTTCACTTCAGCCTGTTTATTTTTGCCTAGGTTTCCTACATCACACTATTTACCCCCCTTCCTACTTCACAGGCTATACTGTGCAGACTAGAACTACCCGTAAGTCGACCCAAGCTCCATCTATATAGAGCTCCAGCCCTATGCTGAGAAATCAAGGCTCGTGTTTCTCACATAGTGCCTGGTTTTCCCAACTTAGTAAACTAGATTTTAAGCAGAACCACTTAAATACCGTCTTCCCTTCAAATGCACTTTCGTCTCTGATACGTTTCACCTCTCATTTCTGTAGTATCTGAGCAAGATAAAGATTCAACAGATTGAGAAAGACCGAGGCGAATGGGACAGTCTGACTCCAGAAGCCCGCCGAGAGAAGGAGGCTGGCCTGCAGATGTTTGGACAGCTGGCACGTTTCCATAACATCATGTCCAATGAAACAATTGGTACCCTTGCCTTTCTGACATCAGGTAAGGACACAAAGCACTGTCTTCCCAAAAAGTCCCAGTGGTCAAGACCTGCTTCATGTGAGGGATCAGCCCAGATGAAACCAAGAGTTCAGACTCTGGTGATGTGTCCTCCATCGGGAAATGAATCCCTAGAGAAGCTTCAAGATGCCCATTGTTGACATGGGAAATGTTCATCCTCACACTGCTACCAGAAAGCATAAGTTGGTATGATTTTTCTTGAGGACAAGGTAGCCATATAAATATATGTGGGGGGGGGGGGGGTGTGAGAGTGTGTGTGTGTGTGTGTGTGTGTGTGTGTGTGTTAACCTGAAGAATATTCTTGAACTCTGGTTAAATGTGGTAGGTCCACATTTATCTCCACTCCCTCTAGAGCTAGTGTCCCAATTCAGTAGCCATTTGCCACATGTAGCTATCGGACATTTTTAACTGGGCTAGTCTGGGGGTGCCTGGGTGGCTCAGGCAGTTGAGCATCCAACTCTTGATTTCGTTGCAAGTCATGATCTCACAGTTTCATGAATTTGAGCCCCACAGCAGGCTCTGCCCTGACAACGTGGAGACTGCTTGGGATTCTACCCCCCCTTGCCAAATGAATAAAAGTTGTTTTTTAATAAATAAATGTGGCTAGTCTGAATTGAGATACATAAAACACCTCGAGACTTAGTATTTTTAATGTAAAATATTTCATTAATAATTTTATATTGATTACATGTAAAATGATAACCAGGGATCACCAGACATTTGAGGAAATCCTCCAACATGAAACATAGATATTTGATGAAAACTTTAAAAAAAAATCTTTAGGGGCGCCTGGGTGGCTCAGTCGGTTGAGCATCCGACTTCGGCTCAGGCTGTGATCTCACGGTCTGTGAGTTCGAGCCCCGTGTCAGGCTCTGTGCTGACAACTCAGAGCCTGGAGCCTGCTTCGGATTCTGTGTCTCCTTCTCTCTCTCAGCCCCTCCCCCACTCATGCTCTGTCTCTCTCTGTCTCTCAAAAATAAATAAATGTTAAAAAAATTTTTTTTAAATAAATTTTTAAAAATAGAAAAAATCTTTATAATCTCAGAGGGATAAGAGAAGATACAACATCCATAAAACAAGAACAAAGAATTATTTAAAGAACAAGAAAGAGCTCTTGGACATTAAAAATGTGACAAGTAATTTTTACCTGTCAGTAGAATGGTTAAAAGATCGACTTAAGGGGCTCTTCCATGAAAGCAGAACAGAAAGACTTAGAATGGAAAGGATAAGAAAATAAAGGATCAATGTAGAAAGTCTTAAAAGAGAAAAATGGGGTGGAGGAAATTATCAAAGAATAATACCAAAATTTCTCAAAGACTAAAAGCTTCTACATTGAAAGAGCCATCATGTGCCCAACACAAGGAATTTTTAAATTTTCACACTAAGGTGTTATTGTGACAGGAAATCAAGGTAAAGAGAAGATCCTAAAGGGTCCCAGAGAAAAGTCCGGTCATGTCAATGGTTGAAGTATGAAATGTCTTTGATTTTCATAGCAGCGACAATGGAAGCTGGCACACACTCCTCATGGAAAATAGTTTTGCAGCCTAGAACTCTGTAGCCAGCCAAATTATCACTTCTGTTTGAGGGTGAACCTGAGGACATTTTTAGATATGAAGGTGTCAGATTTACTTCCAGAATACCCTTTCTTGAGAAGCTACAAAAAGATCTTCTCCATTAAAGTGAGAGAGTAAACCCAGAAGGAGGAAGGTGGAATCCCCTAAGAGAGACACGAGAAGTGCCCAGGATGATGGTAAAAGGAGCTTGTGTGACCACCACACAGCAGGCCTGTAGAGCAAGGAGTCCAGATGGGAGCTTCCAGAAGGAGCAGTTCAAAAAAGAAGGGCTAGAAATGATCCTATCGAGAGCTTTACATTTCTTGGGGAGAGTTTAGGAAGATTGAGTGATTGGTACTCTAAAAATAAGCCAATTTGTTAAAAGTTTATTAAAAACTGTATATGTATTACTTTATATATGTAATCATTAGGACACTCTGTCACTCTACCGTGAATGATATTTATATAATCTTAATGACTATATACTGGGAGGATTTGTATTTATGAAAGAGAGACAGGAAATAAGAGTTAAACTCTCATCAGTAGTGGTGTCAATATTGACAGTGACTAAAATTATAAGATCCAGAACCGGTAGTACTAAGCAAGCCATATCGTGCTGTTTGGCTTCTTAAAACCTGACAAGTGTTAATGTTTTGTTCTACATTTCTGTGGAGTTTATGTCTTTTGCCCTAGCAATTCCTTAAAAATTCATTGTAAGGAAGTAGTAAGTCTACAAAATACGTACACAGTGAAATTCATCAATAAGTGAAATGCTGGGGCACCCGGCTGGTTCCATCGACAGAGCGCTGCAACTTGGTGTCAGGGCCGTGAAGTGGAGCCCCATGCTGGGTGTGGAGATGACTTAAGAATAAAATCTTTTTTTCAATAAATACAAATAAGTGAAATGCTTATAGTAGAATGGCTAGCAATAAAGATGAATAAGGTGAAATCGCACACTCCAAAACTATGTGGTCGTTAAAAAGAGTGCAGGGGCGCCTGGTGGCTTAGTTGGTGGAGCATCTGACTTTTGGTTTTGGCTCAGGTCACCATCTCACAGTTCATGAGCTCGAGCCCCACGTCGGGCTCTGTCTGTGCCGACAGCGCGGAGCCTACTTGCGATCTCTCTCCCTCCCTCTCTCTCTGACCCTCCCTGGCTTGTGCACGTGCTTGCTCTCTCACTCTCCGTCTCTCAAAAAATAAATACTTTTTTTAAAGAAGTGCAAATCATTGCTATTCTGCAGAAGTCTGTCTGATGGAAATGCTCTGTAAATCTGGACTAATGCTGTAGATACTAGCCATGTGTGGCTGTTGAACACTTGCAGTGTGGTTAGTGTGACTGAGAGACTGAATTTTAAATTAAATAGCCTCATGGGGCCAGTGGCTACCATGTTGGACAACACAGGAACATACATTTACTAAAATGGTAAGATAGTTATGATATAGTTAACTGAAAAAGTAAGTTACAGAATATGTACACCATGATAATCATCTTGTTTTAAAAATGTGTATGTAAATATGGACAAAAGCTAAAAGGAAGTATTAGCAAAATGTTCACAGTGTTTATTTCTGGGTGCTAGGTTTATATTTTGTTTTTGCTCACCGCAGTTCTCTGACACAACTGCAATGAAAATGTATTACTTGTATAATTTAAAAACTATTTCCCAGAGGTCTCCAAGTGAAACTCTAAGACATAATAAAAGATGGTTTATGGGTTGAGTTTTCATAGACTTTGCCTTTTTTTCTAGAGATCAAATCACTCTTTGTGCATCCTTTCCTGGCTGAGCGCATCATCTCCATGTTGAACTACTTCCTGCAGCACCTGGTTGGCCCCAAGATGGGGGCCTTGAAAGTCAAGGACTTCAGTGAATTTGACTTCAAACCCCAGCAGCTCGTATCAGATATCTGCACGATCTACTTAAATCTTGGGTACCTGAGATTTAATTGGGCAAGCCAGAGGGAATGCTAATGTTTTAATTTGGGATTTGGATAATGGAATGACTGGTGATTATGTGCGAATAGAAAAATGGTTCATTTCCAGTTGGTTAGATGAAGGAATTTTATGTCGTTTTAATAATGAAGTGTCGTATGACCTATGGGACATTGTTCAGATTTTTCAACATTCTGCCTTTATCTGTGCAAAGATAAACTTTACTAGTTTTAACCAGTGTTTGGAAAAGCAGTATTCTTTTAAGGTTGCAGGATACTTGATAGACTTCCTTGCTAAAAACTAGAAGGAATCTTTTCTATAATCAAAAGAACATTCATGGCGTGTAAGTGGTGGGGAGCCTTGTTCCTCGACCCAGATGTTATCTCCTTCGTTGACCTACCCTCTGATGTTCAGTTTTTTTCTGATGCTGACCTTCCAGGGATGAGGAGAACTTCTGTGCCACCGTGCCCAAGGATGGACGTTCCTATTCCCCAACTCTCTTTGCACAGACAGTCCGAGTCCTGAAGAAAATAAATAAGCCCGGGAATATGATTGTGGCTTTCAGCAACTTAGCAGAGAGAATCAAGGTGAGGAGGAGAATTTGTTTATTAATGTATTCAATAGAAACCGCTTTGTTGACTCAGCTGTTCTTCTGGTTACCCTGTTTCAAAGGGTAAAAAGGATATTGTCTTGAGAAAACAAACATGATTCTTGCCAGGCAGTGAATAAGTAGAACTACGTTTTTTTTATTTTAAGTTTGTATTTTAAATCCAGTTAGTTAACATACAATGTTGTGTTAGTTTCAGGTGTACAATATAGTGATTCAGCACTTCCACACATCACCATATCATCACTACCATATTAATTCTCTTTTCAACACGAGAGGGAAGAACAGAAAATCGATTTAAGAAACTTCTACTGGAAGAGAAGAATGTACAGATTTTTATAGGCTGTTTTTATGAAAACTTTTCTGCACAGTGTTACCAATAGGTTTGAAAATCTATGTCATTAACCCAGAACTTTTTCGAATAGAATTCAAGATCAGTTGTTTTTAGTCATTTGATTTTTATGGATTTTCTCTGTTCATTATATTTGTACTTAGTAGTTGGCTTATATGGGAAGAGTCATACATTTGATAGATAAAAATACCGTCTTATATTCAGCTAATCCCTCTGGTTGAAGTTTGATCGACCTTCATTAGCATTACAAAGAAGGGAAAAATCATGGCACCGACTCTAATAGAAAACCTTCCTTATTAAAAAAACAAAAAAAAAGAGTGGTGTCTGGGTGGCTCAGTCAGTTAACCCTCCGACTCTTGATTTCAACTCAGGTTATGATCTCACGGTTCATGAGTTTGAGCCCACATCGGGCTCTATGCTGACAGCTCGGAGTCTAGAGCCTGCTTCGGGCTCTATGCTGACAGCTCGGAGTCTAGAGCCTGCTTCGGATTCCGTGTCTCCCTCTTTCTTTGCCCCTCCACCGCTTACACATTCTCTCTGTCTCTCTCTGTCTCTCTCTGTCTCTCTCTCTCTCAAAAATAAACAAACGTTAAAATTTTTTTTTAAATAAATAAACTGTTTAAAAAAAAAAAAAGCAAATCTTCCTTACTGACATCAGTGTTCCCTTCCTTGAACTACTTTTTGAGTTGGGTTCCATCTTGCCTAGAGCTTACCCAGGTGGCTTCTTGAGGAACTAGAGTCATGAAGAGATCAAAATGTTGAAGCTGCTTTAAACTCCTCCTATACCTGTTTGTAACTAAAACCAGAAGCTGCCTTTCATACATAGACTGCATGAGTGATGGAGCGACTGTGTAAATAATTCCTCCCACCATCCCCTTTTCAATTATGACATTTACAGTAGGGCTGTTGCCAGAAGGATCTCCAATGTGATGTGTTTCTTTTTCTGTTAACACTTAAACCCATCTCTAGTCATGACCGCCAGCAGCTGAGGCAAACTGAAGTTTCAGAGTTAGGGTTGAATGTTAAATTCGCTTTTATAATACCTGTCTTGGCTTGTGTAGAAAAGAAGGCTGAGGATTGTCATTGTCTCTGTAAAGAACACCCAAAAGTAACCCTTGAAGATTAAGGTATAGTCAGCGTTTTGAATTCGGCGACTCTGTGAAGTCACCTTAACTACCAGGTTTTGTGCTTAGTCTCTAGCAGACCTCCAGCAACAGGAAGAGGAGACGTACGCAGACGCCTGCGATGAGTTCCTGGATCCCATCATGAGCACGCTCATGTCCGACCCTGTGGTGCTGCCATCCTCCAGAGTCACTGTGGATAGATCCACCATTGCCAGACATCTGCTCAGGTATGCCGGCCCCAAAGAGCAGCCCCAGGCCACAGAGGCACGTTTGTTTGCTCTCCTCTTTTCGCAGTTTCCTAATAGAGAGCTGTGCGCCCAGTAGGTGTCCCACGTTCTTGATTTATTGGCGAGCTGGGGAGGCATTTCAGTAGAGGTGTATCGCTTGATTGGTAAGGATTGAAACCTCCACCACAAGACACTCCGTTGAGAAATTTCCTTAAGGAAGTCCTCTCTGGCGGTGTATGTTATGAATTAGGTCAACCTGAAGTAGGAGTCGACTGAAACTTGTTTTAATTTTACTTCAGTTGTAAAAATATAAACGACCAGTTTGTTTTGTTTAACTTGGTTTTTACACTGTAGCCGTCACATGGGTTAACCCATCTGCTGCTGCTGCTACGGTACTCAGCCATGGTGGCCACGAGGTTCACCAGGCCTGCAGGCCGTACGTGCTACATTAGATAGAAATGGGTACTGAGAGACTCTTCCTACTTAGAAATTAAGTTCTAGAAGTTGACCCAAACGTAAGGAAATACTGTTGCTTAAACATCGCAAAAAGGGATTTTCAACTTCATGATGTTTGGTATTAAGCATTTACTATATGCATAATGCTGTACCAGGTGGTACGTCTTTTCCAAAGCGTCAGTGGAAACTTATATTTTGTTGTGGCCTCAGGATACAGACAGAAAACTTAGCAGCCCTTAAAGTATACTAGAACCTCTTACCTGTCAGGAAACCATAATCTGCATTGACTCGTGTAGCAATCAGCCAACTAACTCAGGTATCAATGTACAGGGCTTTATCCCTTAAGATCTTAGACTGTCTCGAGAGTCTGTCACTAAAACTACAAACAGCTCTTTACGACGCTGACATGAGTGCACAGGCTCTCTGCCTCAGGGAAATCCAATCAAGGATCGTCTGAACAGCAATGTCGAAATAAAGTTTGTTAAGAAGCAGAGAGACCACGTAGCTAAAGAGTCTGCAGAACACCCAAAAACCACTCTTTCTCATCTCATTCTTTCTGGCCTCAGGTCGGCACTCGACTCTGTCACAGTGCGGTCTAGCTTCAGTCCCACAGGGAGATGCACCGGCTGGTCTGGCTTGGGCTTCGGGTGTCAGAACTTGCGGAAATAACCCCTTTCCCTTTCTCTCTTTGTCCCAGTGACCAAACCGATCCCTTTAACCGTAGTCCCCTCACCATGGACCAGATCCGGCCAAACACAGAACTAAAAGAAAAAATACAACGGTGGCTCGCAGAGAGGAAACAACAACAAAAGGAGCAACTTGAATAAATTACTGTGAACTAAACGAACCAAAAACCCAATCCCAGAGTGTAGATAAACAATTGTTTGTGGTTTCTCTCTTTTTTTGGTTCTGTTCCTTTTCTTTTTCTTTCTTTCTTTTTTTTTTTTTTTACTAGATTAGAGAACTGCTCTTGCTCAAATTATGATACTTTAGATTTATTCCTAAGAACTTTACAATGCTCTCCTGGCTTGCAGGAAATTATGTTTATTATAGCAGCACCAAGTTTAGAAACGATTGCTAATTGTACCCTTTGTTCTCTCTTCCTACTCTTTTTTCTTCCTTTTCCTACCTTAAGTTATATTAACTTCAGCTACTAAAACTTCCTGCCATCTTACTGTTGTTCTTCCAAGAACTGCTCGAACACCTTTGGTGAACACAGCTTTTAAGTATATGGGGGTCACATATTTCAGTGACACCTGACACCACCAGAAAGTCCAGTGTCGTCAAGCTATTTACTAGTCTTCATGACCCGGATGTCAGCCCTTTTCTTGTTACGGCCCCGCCATGTTACAGAATAACCTTTCACATAAAAGCAGATACCTTGATGTTTAAATAGACTTTTGAATATAATAGATGAGATTTTCAAAAAGGAATCTGATGCAGTTTCTGTTGGTAGTTCTTAATTTTGTGTTCTCTTGTAACTCAAAAGATCCCATGAAATCGCCCCTGGGGTTATCACTACCCAAAAACTTATATATACCCCATAATATTTTCAGGAGGATTGGTAGGACAGACGTGAATTGTTGACACTTTATTCAGAAAATTCTGAGGGGAAAGAAAAAAGGAAGAAAACTGTTGCTATAAGGACTAGGCTTGAGTGGAAAAGTTAGGGAACAAATACGGTAACCATGAAAAATGTCATTTTAAGACACTCATCAACAGCATATCTCAGTATATATATACACCATGTACATTTTTAAATTGGTCTAGTGTAAACTGAGTACCACTTTATATTGTCTCTTCCATGGTAAGATGTATGCAGTGTGTGGCCATGTTTACTGACACACTTATTCTAGACAAAATTCTGAGACTGTAACATGTATATAGTTAACGTTTGTTTGGGCCTGTGACCCAGTTTCCAAGATCTGCTTCTAACTCAGCCTTAGATCATCAATTAGCAAAGTAGGAATTTGAGCACAACCTTGTCCACAGCCAATTTAAATATCCACTTAGCCCTGTGTAGTTAGCAGGCGGATGGGCCCCACTTGTCCAAGTTGAGCTCGCGCTCCCTACTCAAAGGTGCAGCTTACCATGCTAAGTGGGGCACATTCCCCCATGGACTATAGCGCTATCCCCGTAAGCCTGAATATATCATAAGTGACAGAGTGATACGATCTAGAAACAGGGGTCACTGCTTCATTTTTAACCGTGGCCTCTTTCAGAGAAGATGGTAGTTGTACGATATTCCAGCACAAGTTGCTCTAAGCAGTCCTCGATGTGCTTGTGATGGGGTCACTTGGAAAACCTCGTATCAGCGGGAATCCCACACTAGGTAAAGCTGCCTGTTGCTGTTGCTTCTAATGAAAAAAAAGGAGTCTAGGACTCTTGGAAATGCCAGAATGTAAGACACTAACTTAGCCTGCAACCTGGGCCTTCAGGCTTGGGTTAACAGGATTTGTTTATTTTCTTAAGATGAGCTTCATTTCATATTTATTAGCCTCCTGCTCTGCGAATGAACTGTGTATAAAAAAATAAGCTTCTACCTACTTGCATTTATTTTCCATACCCAATGTAATAGGATGTTTTGTTTTTAAGCACAGAAAAGACCAGTTTTAGGACAAAATTGGAGGAAAAATGGGTACAAAACCTCAGAAGGCAGCTGTTGCCAGCAGCTTTCTAGTTAACAACCTCTATGCTGCCTCTTGTATCTGTGTCTGTACTCTACTTCCGTGGTCTTCAGATTGTAAGCCTTTTCTGGCAAGCCTTTTGTTTTTTTTTTTTTTTTATTTCCTGAAACTCTTTATGAATGGCTGTGGCACCATTAATGCTGCTGAGTATCTTTAAACTCATCACAGAAGCAAGTGTTTAGCTTAAGGCCACTGTTGGTTAGGAAACCAAGTGTCCTCTGTGCCTTTTTTTCTTTTTCTTTCCTTAATTTAAGAACATCCCAAAAACGAGACTAAAAAATTATCATCTTGATACACCGTGGTGTATATACGCGCTCAGAAGCTTGAGGAGATGTTTTGTTGTCTGAAACTCAGAAGCAGCTCTAAGTCTATTCGAGCAGACTTTCTGATATCTCTAGTTTTAAGTGCTGGCTTTGCTGGAGTATGATAGGAAAATGAAGACTCTTTATCAGCTCTAGTATTGCTTACCAAGAGGGTAATAACTAAACTTGGAAAATTATTTAAGTAGGTTTTATCAAGCAATCTTGGTTTATTTGGTGGTTGTTTTTTTTTTAATATATATAGTTTTTAATGGATATGTAAAAACAAAGAGACTTTAAAAGTTTTTTACCGGTGCAGGTGAAGGTGCCAGTTCCTATTTGGTATCACAGTCTACAAAAGCTTCATTACTTTATTTGATGCTGGTTGCTAAGCAGCCATTGCCCAGAGCAGAAGTCTACTGGGTGCCTTTACAAGCCAGAGAGGCTGACGCTGCACTGTTGATGTCATACGAGGAAATAATGCACATGCTCTAACTGCAACACAGGAAAACCTAGAAACAAATAAACAAAAAAAATAAAACAAAACAACAAAAAGGTTGATTGAAATAAAATTTGATCAACGTAACTGTATTTTGAAACATTCCAGGAAGGTTACTTCTTGTCAAACTTGCCTGGGGGTGTTTGTTCAAAGCTTGTATTTAATAAATGAACACCTGACTTACAACCTTTGTTATCACTTCCTTCATTACGGCATGAAAAGCTAGTGGCAGTTTCAGAAATCCCCTTGAAATTTTAGAGGACTCTGACCTTCACTTCTGTTCAAGGTGCTATCAAATGTGTGTCACCTGGCTGACCTGCCTTACCAGGCTTCTGGTCCTGGAGTTACCCAGATGAGTCTTGGGGCATGTTTTTTCCTAATCAGTTCACTTCTGGCTTCACTTTTCTTTATCAGGCCTAAACCCCAGGTCTTTCATTTTAATCACTCACTACCATGTCCCCTGTCTTGCCCTTTGTTTCTATACCTCTGCCATGTAAGACCTCAACCTGGATTAACCCAGTCATTCCCCTCTGTTCCAGTATCCAAGCTCCAGACCACTGTTGTAGGAAAATGACAGTCTTTAGAGCAGTGTGAACACAAATCTGTGGTTGCCAACAGTGCCCAGCAACCCTTCTGTGTGTCCAGAAATTCAAACTTGAACCTTTTTCCTCCAGTTTCTCCGACCTCTCACGTAGCCTTCACTGAAGATCTTGCCTTTTCACTTTACTGGGAAGATAAAGACTTCAGAATTTCCACTTTCAAATTTCCCTCCCATCATCCCATCCATGGAAAAGACCCTATGCTTCCAAGGCCAATCCCACCAATTTCTGGTCTCTTCGGGTATCAGTTCTCCATCTTCTCTCTACCTTATTTATGTTCCACATCCTTATTTAGCTTTCTGACTCCTCTTCCTTTATAGCCATATTCACTCACTCTGGTTTCTATCCTCATTTTCTGAAACTGCTCTAATATTTCCATATTGGTAAATTAACTTTCTCATCCTTAATTTGATTTCTCTGGAACATTTGGCAGCTGATTTTGGCACTGAAATGATGCTCTTGGCTCCTTGATATCACCCCTAATTTTTCTTTCCACCTCTGTTCCATCAATCAGATCTGCTCAGGTTTCTCCAGGGTACATACCATTATGTTTTTCTCATCAAATGCCACTTCCCTACATGATAATCTTTGCTTCCGGTCATATTAAACTATAAAATTTCAACCGTGTAGTAGAGAGCTTCCGTTACACACCAATTCAATCTTTTCTGGAAGTCTTCCCAGATCACCACCACTCATGGGATACTGATGCCCCTTGCCTGTTTACACTGAAACCTCTTGCGATCCCAACTCCGCCACTCACTAGCTATGTGGCCATTTATCAATCTCAGACTTAAATGGGGTCACTGCCTAACACAGGCTTTCTTTAAATTCCCAAGTGCCTGGCATACTGGAGGCCCTCAGTCAATGTTTTCTGGTTCACATCTGCGCAGTTCCTTGTGGTTCACCAGTGAACCGGGAGAGCCCAGATCTCGATACAAGATGTGGGGGAGATCGGGGTTAGAAAAGAGCTAATGAAAGGCAAAGGACTGGGTCAGATGACAGGTGATGTGATGTGGCGCTTGCTCTGCCCATAACTTTCCATATTTGGCTTAGGACCCTGTCTGCCTTTAGAAGACGATCGTGCTGGCCTAGGAACACCTTAGAGATGCCTTCCAGCCCTAACTTCCCACGTTCTCTCAGAAAAGCGCCTACGACACCCCACGCAAAAAAACCACAGATCCGCGCCGCGCTAAGCACTGGAGGCTCACGGCGCATGCGCCCGGCCTCCGCTCGCCGGCCTTCCGGGCCTCCGCGAGCGGCTGCCCCAAGAAATGCCTGTTTCTCTGCGGAATCCCACTACTCTCCACGTGCTCTCTGACCTCACCTTTTCATATCCACTTTCTCCCCTGCGACTGAAGAAAATAATCTGGCCAGCTAGATTCCGGAAAGATAACAGGACACCTGAATACCTGGGACCGGCGCGCCAAGAGGAGGCCTGACCTGGGAAGCGGAACGGGGTCCTGCGGCGGGTCCTTCCGGGGGGTGACATTCAGCGGCCGTCCGGGGCGACGGACTCTCCATCCTCTAACCATGGCCCAGTTTGTCCGTAACCTCGCGGAGAAGGCCCCGGCGCTGGTAAACGGTGAGCGCGGCTGCGGGCTGCCAGGACGGGAGGACCTGAGAGGAAGACGCGGGCGGTGGTACCTCGAGGGGCCGGCAGGAACCGGGGCGGGACGGCCGGGGCTGGGGGGTGGGGGGTGGGAAGCAGGGGCCGGTCTGCGACTCCTCTAGCCTTCCTTTCGCCTGTCCTGCAGCTTGGGTTCTCGGCACGGCCTAGTATCCCTGAGTTGTAACCACGACGCTGTCGGAGGGAAGAGGTGTTCGGGAAGCCTGCAGTCGCCCGGCACTGCCGCCATTACGCCCCCTTCGATCCCAAGGAGTTGGGAATATGGAGGGGATGGCCCTGGCAGCAGAGCGAGGGAAAAGGAGGGCAGAGACGAGGGAAAGCACCGTAAATTCGGCCGCATCGGGTTGTCCGGTTCTCGCATGGAGTATCTGGAAGTTTACATAAATCTTTAGGGATACGTGTGCTTTGGGACGTTGACTGCTTTCTGTCCTGGCCGGATTGGGAAATGTTTCCTTAATGGAAATGTTAGGTGGAATTGGACTTTGTGGGCAAGTACCCCCGCTCCAACAAATATAGAAAGGGAGGTCTGTAAACAGTAGTCTTTACTATCTAGCTTAACATTCGAAGAGTTTTTCCCATTTGATAAATCTGAAGTCTCGCTGGTAGGCCGCTGTATTTCAGAACAATCCCGAACAGTGACAGTCCCGAGTAGGAGTGACTTCTGTCAGGAAATAATTGCAGTTGTCTGCTGGGTAGCAGGCCATTCATTTTATTTCCAAGGCGAGGTAAACTTTTTAAATAAAGGTAATGTTTTTGAACCATTGTTATTGTGATTGGTACCTTTTTATGCAACTTCTTCCTTTCCTCCCATCAGCAGCCAAACAATGAGTTCTTGAAGGCCTTGCGATAATGCTTGGTTCTCTCCTCCTACACAGCCCCTCGCAGTCTACTAATTTACACATTTTCCCAAAGAACTTGAGTTTCCTGTGTTACTAAGATCATCTCAGTAACTGTTGTGATGACTGTTGGTGATAAAGTTCCATACAATTTTACATAAATGAAAAGAGAGGGGATTGTGGCTTCATCTTTTGGACTTTGTGGGTGATTTGAAGCAAAATTTTTTAAGTTTCAGGTGGATTGTCCCCCCCCCCCCCAACCTTGGCTTTCACATCTTTCAGGTGGTACGATTGCAAACGAATTTTAGAAATAAAATCCAAAAATAAAAGTAATACGAGAAATTTTTTTTATTATGAACTAAACTCTTCCCTCTATTAGTGTGAGTAATTGAAAGATAGCAGTTATTCTTCCAAAAGTACTCAGAGAAGAGAACTCAGCTGGGACCTGGAGGTTAGATAATGGAAGTATATTTTGCTTTGTAATATACTTCAGTGTATTAAATGTGAATGTTAAGTATTAAATAAAAATCGGGGGTCATGGCTGGCTCAGTTGGTGGAGCATGCACTCTTGATCTCGGGAGTTGTGGGTTTAAGCCCCACGTTGGGTGTAGAGATAACTTAAAAATAAAATCTTAAGGGGCGCCAGGGTGGCTCAGTTGTTGAGCATCTGACTTTTGGTTTCAGCTCAGGTCATGATCCCAGGGCCGTGAGATCAAGGTTCCATGATGAGAGTGGAGCCTGCTGGAGATTCTCTCTCTGTCCCTCTCCCCTACTCACTCTTGCTCTCTAAAAAAAATTAAAAAATTAAATAAAATCTTAAAAAATATTACTGTCTGTAAGGGCGCCTGGGTGGTTCAGTCAGTCAAGCATGTGACTCTTGGTCTCAGGGCCATGAGTTCAAGCCACGTGCTTGGCATAGTTTACTTTAAAAAAACAAACAAACAAAAAACCTATGTTAATTCCCATAAGGATACAAAGAAGCTTATAAAAGTAAGTAATTTTATAATCAGACTTCTCCAGAGAAGTCATAGAATCTAAGGTTTTTTTCCTATTTGCTAAACTTGAAACTTTATTTGGATTGTACCAGTTTTTCCATTAATCACTTTCTGTCCCAGGAGCCAGTACAGGTTACACGTTGTATTGTTATTTCCGTAGTTTCCTCTGGCATGTGAGACTTTAATAGTTTTTCTTACTTTTCATGACCTTGACAGTCTTTACGTTGTCTATGTAGATATCTATCTAGGTATCCTATAAAATTCCCCAGTCCGGATTTGTCTGGTATTCTTCTCAGGATTAGTCTGGAGCTATGGGTTTTGAGAAAGAATGCCACAAGTGCCCTAATCACATACCAGGATGTACATGATACCCATGTAACATCCATCACTGGTGAAATTAACTTTCATCATTTGGTTAAGGTAGTGTTACTAGATTTCTCCACTGTAAAGTTACTGTTTTTCTCTTCCCATAACCTGTTCTCCAGAACAAGTAACTAAGTCTACCCCATGGCAGGGGCTAGGAGCAGCAGCCAACAGCAGGGATTCCATCTCCTGTAGGAAGGAGTATTTACATATAATTAAGTGGAATTTTATGAGAAGGGTTTGTTCTCCTTCCCTGTTTATTCAGTCATTTATTGTGTGGACTCCTGTACGTTTATTTCATACTTAGTGCCTCCAATAGTATGTTATTAATTTGGTGCAAATTGTTGCAGAACTCTTTCAGGGTTGGCCATTGAGAACTCTTTCAGGGTTAGCATCTCTGTCCCATTGACTTGTACTACAAGATCCTCATGTTACATTTTCCCTGCCCCAGTCTTAGAATCAGCCATTTATCCAAGGAGCCCTAGTTTCTTTTGTTGGACAATGGTATTTTGAAACTAAGATCCAGGCACTGAGATAGAGGGCGAGAGAGAACCCCGAGCAGGCTCCACGCTGTCAGTGTGGAGCCCAACGTGGGGCTCAGTCCAACGAACTGTGAGAGCTGAAATCAAGAGTCAGACACTTACCTGACTGAGCCCATCATTTATTTATGTTTTATTCCTTATATATATGTAAAGCAGTTTCAAACTTTTTAATCTGTACTCCCTGAAAAACAAATTTACCAACTAAAGTACAGTGTTTGTGTACAGAGTACTGATTTAAAAAAAAAAAAAAAAAGAATGAGGGGCACCTGGGTGGCTCGGTCGGTTAAGCATCTGACTTCGGCTCAGGATCGCACGGTTCATGAGCTCATGGTCCGGGCTCTGGGCTCCATGCTAACTGTGCGGAGTCTGCATGAGATTCTCTCTCCCTCTCTCTCTGCCCTTTGCTCACTCACACCCTTTCTCTCTCAAGCATAAAAAATTTTTTTAAAAGATGAAATATCTGTGTGTTGAGGATAGTTTTAAAGACAATCACACAAGACTTTGTACTCTTTGATGGCCTCATCTTCTTTGTAGAATTGTCTGTTAGAGCTTTGTGTCTGCTTGAAGATTTACCCATGGCTCTAAGCACAAAGGATGATACAGATAGTAATTCTAAGAGTAGTGAAATACCCAAATACAGGAAGCTAATAATAGGAAAAGTACCAAGAACCTTGGATAATCGATCTGTCAATAGTGGGCACTTTATGGATGTTCATGCATTTGTGCTGTTTTTGTTAGCATTTGTCTTGTGACATTTTTAATAAAATGCCTTTCTCGTTGAAATGACTACCATAGTTTCACATCTACCCTGGTTATTAATGGATTTTTTTTTTCTCTGAAATCGTAAATACCTTGAGGAATTTCAGCATAGTAATAGATTTGAGTTTTGGCTACTCTGAACAATACTTGTAGGTTTTATTGTCATTGGTGGCGTTTTGAAGGAGTAGCAGCTGGGCTTTTGTTAAAGAAAGATTTAATTCACATATTGATGAGGATACCAAAAATGGGCCCTAATTGGTATAATTCCATCTGGATTTGTGGCCAACATTGTGACAAGTTTTATTCTTAAGGATGCTGTTCTGTGTAGCTCCTTCCCTCCTCTTCTGCCCCGTTCCCTTCAAATTTTCTACTCTCTTTGCCAAGAAAATAATGGTTACGTTGCTGCTGTTTTCTTGCTTTTGGATCCAGCTTCTAGTAACTTTACAGTTAACTAGGTTTGCCGTTCATAAATGAAGTAACAGTACTAGCTGGCCACTAGCGAAGTCGTGGCATAATTGAATGTGTTTCTAGCTTCCTGCCTGACTGAGCGTCCCTGTGACACAGGTGTTCTGCATCTTTAAAAGCCTCTTGTTACCAGGGAGCAGCTTTGACTTTTCACACCGGGTGCACATTTGGTACAAGCAGTGAATGAATGTGATGCATGAATAAATATTTGTGTCCAGCCCACACATCTGCTTCTTTCGGTCTCTAGTGAGTTCATCCTGGTTTTTTGTTTTGTTTTGTTTTGTTTTGTTTTCCAGCTGCTGTGACTTACTCGAAGCCTCGATTGGCCACATTTTGGCACTATGCCAAGGTTGAGCTGGTTCCTCCAACCCCTGCTGAGATCCCTACAGCTATTCAGAGCTTGAAAAAAATAGTCAAGAGCGCTCAAACTGGTAGCTTCAAACAGCTTACAGTTAAGGTAACTATAGGCTAAATGAAAACGTATGTGCATAACAGAAAATGTCTTCCCTTGGGATTATTCTGATTGTTTTGGTTAATACATGTATTTTCCAGTGAGGCCGAAACCTAAATAATGAGAGATAATCTGTTTCTTGACTGCTGCGAAAGATATTTACCTTTCTAATTTTGTCATCTGGGTTGAAATAATTCAAGCTATTTTATGTCTTCGTTTCCTATTAGCCTTATAACAAAGAAGTGAGCATTTTTACGGGGCACCTTTTTTCCTTCTCCTGTTTTGGTTAGTATACTGAAATAGGATGGCTTACTTTGCTGATTCTATACTTTTTTTCGATCTGTAGTCCTGGAAGTATTCCCAGTGTAGCCAAAAGATCTCTTGGACTATATCACAATCAGGAGGCTAACACTCATATGGAAGATAAAAATACCAAAACCTAGCAAGCACATCCCGTAACATGAAGGGTTATTGAATTGCATTCAGATAAAATCTAAAGGCTGTAAGAATTGGAGCTTGGATTTTATGTTTGCTTGCTTGAGCCAAACACAGGATACAAAAAAACCTAAATAACTAAATTACTGCTGCCTTTAGAATCTACATCCTGGAAAATCGTTATTTTTCAGGAGACTTCCAATATTTCTGGTCTCTTTTGAAGGGGAAAATGAAAATTCGCATCCAGGTACTTAAAGGAACAGACCCAGTTGTGTTGTGGAAAAGTACTTTTTTCAACTAGAGCTTCAAGATCCATGGTTGCTTGCATGCAGCGTTGCTTTTAGGAACCAGTCACGTGCTTGTTTTGCTCTCAGGGCAGTACAACATTGATCTGGGAAGCTGAATATTCACTGAATATTTGGAAAGAGTTAAACCAGATAATAAATGAATAAAGGGGAAGACCAAGCTCTTCAGCTCTCAACAAATTCTCTTTGGCCAGACAGAATTGTCTGTTCGGAGACTTGCCTTCCTATCCTTTCATATGAATGCCCTGTCTAAATGTGTCCGCTCTTTCCAGGATGTGGGTTGTTTTAGGGCTCGTAAAGTGTCTCATAAACTAATAATGAAAGGGTTAAGTCAGTTCAGCTCTTTAAAGAACGCTTTGAAAGAATTTATAAGCTCTGGACTATTTACCTCACATAATTGAAAGTTCAAGTGTCCTCAGCAGTTGAAAAAATTTAACATCCATGATTCTTGACTTGGGCTAAAATCGCCCTCTAAATGAGTAGCATCCTTATATTCTGTTGCTTACTCCTGGAAAAGAATACTTTTAAATATGTAAGAAAAAAATGTACATTAAAATTTATGCTGCTTTTTTCAGGAAGCTCTGCTGAATGGTTTGGTGGCCACTGAGGTGTGGATGTGGTTTTATGTCGGCGAGATCATAGGCAAGCGTGGCATCATTGGCTATGATGTTTGAAGACCAATCTTTAACATCTGTCTGTCTGTATTTGGTTTGTTATTTGAGTGTTTTTGGACAATATGTGATCAGACTGGTATTTGAATAAAATAAGATAATGTATCAAAATCAATGTTTTCTCTATCAGACACTACATGGAAGGATCACAGTTTCTCTTGATAATAAGAGGAGTTGTCTTTTGCTTTAATGCAGCTCTAAGTGCATGTCTTTTGCTTAGCCTAAAATCGGAAAGGATCTATGTGAACATACCAACCTGGTGTATGCATTTATGAGGATAATTTGAACAACAGATTAACATTCTAATTGAGTGTTTAAAATGGATGATAAATTTATTTCCAGAATAGGGAAAGTCTTTCCAGGGAAAGACTTGGGAAAACTAGAACTTGCTACAGTAGGAAAAACAGTAATACCACGTGCCAAACTGATATGGTTAAATCGTGTTAGTAATACAAAGAACAAAATTTGGATCGTTTCTCTTTGCCAAAATCAGAGATAGAATTTTTTGATAACACCTGTATTTATAAATGCTGGAGTACTTGGTGATATTCTGAGTATCTTTGTAACGTCTTTAACCGCAGGACATAGCAAATGAGAGCCAGGATGTACATTTTTAATCTAATTTTGATGTGTATTATATTATTAATCTATTCTGTTTTTTCCAGTTTTATGATTTTTAGACCCTATCTTTGCAAAAATAAGATACCCTGTGGGTATTTAAATAGCTACAATTTAGGGGCGCCTCGGTGGCTAAGCTGGTTAAGCATCCGACTTCGGCCCAGGTCATGATCTCACCATTCCCTAGTTCAAGCTCCGCGTCGGGCTTTGTGCTGACAACTCAGAGCCTGGAGCCTGCTTCAGGTTCTGTATCCGCCCCCCTCGTCCTTTGCCCCTCCCCCACTCACTCTCTCTCAAAAATAAACAAACATTTAAATAAATAAATAGTTATAATTTAGTATCATCCATGGGTCTAAATAATACATTATATCCTGAAATAAATAGAAATGATTGCCATCTGCCTGTCTTCTTGAGCTGTTTTATTTTTATTTTTTTTAACGTTTATTCATTTTTGAGAGACAAGAGTGTGAATGGGAGAAGGGCAGAAAGCGAGGGAGACGCAGAATCCAAAGCAGGATCCAGGCTCTGAACTGTCAGCACAGAGCCCGACATGGGGCTCGAACTCAGGAGCTGTGAGATCGTGACCTGAGCTGAAGTCGGACACCCAACCAACTGAGCCACCCAGGTGCCCCTTCTTGAGCTGTTTTATTGAGGATATAAAAGAGACTTAACCAGTTGTTGGCTTCTCTGGGGATCATACCATCTTTGAATGGCTTATTGGTATGTTTCTAAGGCCATTAGAACGGTCTTGCAACCATTGCAAAACATGTTTTACCAGCTGAGGATAACCAAAAGGTGGTTGCATACTAGAAAAGCATCGTGGCTCACCGTATAGTATTACTTCTTTAACAGCACTAAACATGTATCCAGTCATTTGTCCACCGCATTCAGAAAACTGCTGTAGCTTAGTAAACGGCACAGTTTTCCCAAGTGATCGGCAGGAAAGTCAACACAGAGGCTGCTGCTCTTTTGAAATGAAGCGATGCCTGACTTACTGCTTCTTGCACTGATCACAGGTGGTCAAAACCGAAACTGCCTCTTCAAAGGGCATTCGGTAACTTAAAATATGCATTGCAAAAGACTGAGAATCACTGACTACTACAATAAGGGTGATCTTTATGAGTTTCTCCATTTCATACAGTGAGTATTAAGATTAACAGAAACACACATTTCACGGTGTGGAGGCAGCTAGCACTACTAACCTACAAGGCTTAGTTGACTGGCGACGTGTCATGTTTTTCAACCATCTGGTCACCCCAGAAAGTTCTCAAAATAAACATTGACTGCTCACTTCACTGCAACTTCCTCGTCTGCTGTACAGCGCACCTCTGATGTGTGGTGGCTAGAAGTGCATGTATAGAGTTTTCTTAGGTTAAAAGAGCAGTGGGCTCCTTAAAGTGGCACCTTCCCCTCACCAGCCAGTTACCTTCTGCCCTCCTAAATCCCACATGCCTTATCTCCCAGTAAAGAACCATCGAGGCCGTCTTTCACCGAATTTGTGTGTGCCCAGTGATTGCCACTGGCAACTTGAGCACCCCTCAGATACTCACTGCGCACCTCCTAACTCGGGGCGCTGTGCTAAGTGGGAGAAACATCAGGAAACGAGACTGAACGTTACCTGCTTCATGATGTGCCTGGTCTGGCGAGACAGGTAATTAAGCGTGCAGTTACAGTAATGTGAGAAGTGCTATGATGAGGGAAGCGGGAGGTATGCTTGGAAGAGTCTAAGGCAGATTTGAGAAGGGGGTTCCAGGGAGGCTGTCAGAGCAACTACTATCAAAAGTAAACCAGAGGAGTAAGTTAGCCAAGAATGGGACATGGTACGCTGGGCAGGTAGAACAGCCAGTGTAAAAGCTATTAAGTCGGAAAGAGTCTGGCATATTGGAGGGTCTGAAAGAACAGAAGTACGACTGAATCGCCAGGTAGAAGTAGTCATGTAAGACCAGAGAATGGGGACCAGATCATGAAGTGCCTTTTATGCCTTACTAAGGATCGGGTTGTCTCAAGGCCAGTGAATGGAGAACTGTTGAAGACTTTTGACAAGGCACAATTTCTGTCCTCAGTTTGTATAGTCTAACAGCAGCAGGCAATTTCACTTCCAGGTAACAGAGGCTAGGACAGGAACATGCATGGGGGACATGTGAGAGTACAGGTGGTCCTGTACTTCTCTCCATATGTAGAAATACAGATACTCGTGGGGCACCTGGGTGGCTCAAGTCGGTTAAGCATCTGACTTGAGTTCAGCTCACGTCGTGATCTCAAGGTTCGTGGGATCGAGCCCTGTGTCAGGCCCTGTGCTGACAGTGCCTGCATGGATTCTCGCTCTAGCTCTCTGCCTCTCTCTCTCAAACTGAAAAAAAAAGAAAAAACCAGATGCAGATACTCTTAGTACACAGCATCATGAGGAGAGGGGAGATTATAGTTTCTGAAGTTCAAGCCAACTCTACATGTATCCCAGTCACTGTGTTTCAAAGGTGTGACTTCTAAGGAAACCACTTTATAAAAATAAATTCTTGAACCTAAATGTCAATAAATACCAGCCTTTTTATGAGGCTTTCATTTCAAGACCACATTGAACATGAAACTGTCCGCATTGCCTGCTTAATTCTCTGTTCTGTACATGTCACGTTGTTCTTCTTGGATAACAGTTTCTCCTTTCTTTTCTACTCATCTTTTCCATACCTAAGTTTCTTCTACCTTGATTTCTAAGGACAGCCCCATACAAATTACTTTCTTCGTATTTCATAATTGTATAGTGCTTCCCATTTTCAGAGCACTTGCACTGACTCGTTTTGCCCTCTACTTTCCTCCCAGGTAAGTGGCATCAGTGATAGACCCATTTAACAGGAATTCAGTAGCAGAAACATGAAATGATTTGGCTAGGATCCCATGAGTAACACGTAGTGGCACCACAAGTTGGGCCCAGGTAGTGGTGCCGTGTTGTGGTCTATGCCCTGACCACGCCTGACCACCTACCTAGTAGACCCGCCTCCATTGTATGTTCACAGGGCCTTATTACTTTGTATGCTCTCAGGCCTGTTTTGCCAATCTCTGGAAGCTTTATTGTCCCATCAAAGGTCATCCTACCTAATCTTGGGTAAGGTCATATTTAGCTTCGTAGGACTTAATATTTCCTAATTAGCGTAGCTTTTATTTCTACCATAACATGAACTGGTACACTTGTGATCACTCAAGATAAATACAGTAGCAATTCGACCGGAAATTCTCTTAGAAGGGAATTAACCAGCTTACCTCCTGGCAATAAAATATCGATGTGTAAGACCCTGGACAATCTGCTTGTCTGTAGCCTTGCCTTAATCTTTCAACCCTTGCGTCAGCCACTCAATTTCCCACCCGTCCCCATAAAAGCCGGCTTTAAATCTCATCAAATTACACATCCGCTATCCCCGATTGTTGCAATTTATCAGTCGCCAAACTATTTTTTTGCTTCTTGACAATTTTTTTCTCCTGGCTCACTGTCACTACAAAACTACTTCCATCTTAATAATTGACGGTTTAAACACACACATGGATCAGTAGTTTTCAGAGTATGGTCCCTGGACACAGCAGCAGCAACATCACTAGGAAACTTAGAAATTCTCAGGCTCTACCTAGCAATTCTGGGGATGGACTCTGGCAATCTCTGTCCTAATCGGCTCTCCCATGTGATTCCGATACATACTGATGATTGAAAAACATTGACACAAATGATCCAACGAACTGGCCTCTTGGTTCCTGTTAAAGTCCATTGATTAGGTCTTTCCCTTCCTTTTCCCATGTCATCACCAATCTTTTCCACCACTCCATAGCTTGAAATTCACGCATCCATCTGACCACCTATTATCTTGCCAGCCCATTTCCACTAATACGCCGACTACATTCATTTGGAGTCACTGTGACCATCAATACATAAGCTACCACCTCCCTCACCATCCCAATGTCCTCCTTTCCTTCCTGACCCAACTTCTATTCCACGGTCAGTCGCAATCACTCTCCTGAATATATCCCCACTGTCCTTGCCTCTCACTTTGTTGTCGTGCTCATTTGCCAAACCACAACCCTGGCTAAGTCTCTGTGCTCTGTACTTGCACCTATGTAGCTGGATGTAGCTGGAGAAAACAACTAAGGTGGCTGGTCTCGCTAATAATATAAATTCCTGATCAGAACCTTAAGAACACATTTAATGCTACCTGACAATCATACTGTATTTCACTGAGCTATAATTACTTCTGTCAACAGGTAACTTCCGTCAACAGATGGCTTCCTACTTTACTAAGAAAACTGAAGTGGGGCACTGTGTGCAACTCTTGATCTTGGGGGCGTGAGTTTGAGCCCCACGTGGAGTGCAGAGATTACTTAAATAACAGCTTTTCTTTAAAAAAATGGGAACAATTGGAGAACTTCCACTGATTCCCACAGTATCATCTACTCATTACTATCTGTACCCGTATATATACCCCGTCTTGTCTGTGTTGGGTTGCTCACGCTCCGTTTTAAAGCCACTCCCTCCTTTCAGTGTCTTCATGCCATAATTTCTCCCCTTTCCAACATCATTAATTTTCTTCCCCTACTCCCTTGTTCCTATGAGTGTATACGTATGCTATGATCAAGCCCATCTTTTACTAAATCAGCTCCCTTTTGCAGCAAAACATCTCAACAGTTACCAATAGTGTCTCTGATGCCTGTTCTCTCTTGAGCCCACTCCAGTCAGGTGCTCATTCCTATCACTTCACTGGAACTGCTCTCCTTATACCTTAAATGCAAGAGTCCATTCTCAATCCTCATCTCGTTTGACCTTTCAGCGGTATTTGACTCCCCCGAATATCTCTTCCTGTTTGATGCACTTTACGATACACTTGACTTCCAGGGCTTTCCTGTGGCCTTCCTTCTTCCTTACTTTTTTTTTTTTTTTTTTTTTTTCACTTCTCAGATTCCTGTTCTGGTTCTTCCTTTCTCTGGCTTCCTATCTTTGGAATATCTCAGAGATAAGGCTCAGTCCTTCCTCCATCTGTATTCATCCCATTGGTGATCTCATCCAGTCCCGTGGTTTTAAATAACATCTGTATACTGATGACTCTCAAATTTGTTATCTCGAGCTCCTACCCCTCCCCTGAACTCTAAACACATATGCAACTGCCCATGTGATACCTCCACAACCTGCACGTGGTTTAATCGACACCTCGCACTTGTGTCCAAAATCAGACTCTTGATTTTCTGTCCCATCCCCACCAGAAAGCTGTTCCGCAGTTTTCCCCCTCTCAGCTGATGGCAACTCCATCCTTCCAGTGCTCAGGCTACAGTCATCCTTAACTCCCAGTTCTCATATTCCATACCAATCCACCAAGAAGTCCTGTTGGTTCTGCCTCAAAAGACACCCAGGATCTGTCCCTTTCTACCGCCTCTACTCCTAACGCCAAGGCACTACCGTCTCTCGCTGGGATTCCTGAAATGAGCTCCTAGATGGCCTCCCGCCTCCAGGCTTGCCTGTCCACGGTCTATTCTAAACATCATTCAGAGTGACCCCACCAAAAAGTAAGTCAGACCATGTCAGTCCTCTGCTCAGAACCCTTCAGTGGCTCCCACCTCACTCAAGTTCAAAGCTAAAATCCTTACAGGGGACTACAAAGGCCCAACAAGAACTGGCTTTCTATTTTGTGTCTGACCTCACCTTCTGCCACTCTTCCCCTCTCTCCTACTGCTTCACCGGTCTTGGTCTTCCTCAAACATGCCTGTCTCAGCACTGGCTGGTCCCTAGGCTTGAAATGCTGCTCCCCAAGATCTCTCCAGGGCTGGCTCCCTTCCCACATTCAATGTTTTCATTGTGGGCTTCCCCAACCATGCTAATTACAATTCCAAGAAGCCTCTCTCCAAATACACTTTTTTTTCCTGCTCTTCCCCCCCAAAATTTCCCAAAATCAACATCTAACATTCTATATGATTCACTGATTTATTATGTTTATTGTTTGTTTTACCTTACTGAAATAAATGCAAGCCCCCCAAAGGCAGAAATTTTTACAGGCTGACTGGGTGCCTCAGTCAGTTGAGCGTCTGACTCCAGCTCAGGTCATGATCTCGCAGTTCGTGGGTTCGAGCCCCGCATTGGGCTCTGTGCTGACAGCTCAGAGCCTGGAGCCTGCTTCTGATTCTGTCTCTACCTCTCTCTCTCTCTCTGCCCCTTCCTCCCCGCCCCCGCAGTCTGCCCCCCCAAAAGTAAATAAACATTAAAAAAATTTTTTTATTCTGTTTGTTCACTGATGCATTCCAAGCGCCAAGCTCCTAGAAGTCACTCACCAAAGATGTGATGAATAAACTAATTTACCCTTCAGTGAGCGCAGACCTTTATAAACTGCTGTTCCCTTTGCCTTCATCCTGGCTCTTTCTACCTGGCACATCCCTGTTCCACTCTAGGAGTCTCTTCTGATTTTCCCAGACTGCTTCTTTTTGCCCTCCTGTTGGACCTCTTACAACACGTACCATTGTACTCTAATGATATATTTACGTCCGTTTATTTCCCTTACTAGACTGTAAGCTTTTTAAGGAAGGTACAATATCTAACTCACCTTTGTAACCCTGGCCTATCACATTATCTGTCTGGCTTGCATATAGTAGGTTTTCAAACAGTGAGGCAGCAAACTCTCCTTACTGTGTTTGGAACCTGGTTGATAAACAGCAGACTTTAGTGGCAGTTTGCCACCGAGGGAGATGCAGGCCTGGGGGAGTCATTTCCTGAAGGCCTGCAGGCTGAGCCTGCCACAGAGCCGATGCCCGCTGAGTCACTCCTGCACCTCTAACTCCTGGCCTCTAACTCTGAAACAGAGATTGGGATCCCTGATTAACAGCCCCGACTGAGCAAGGTGAGTGCCGCCCTGCTTTGGCACAAGGCTTGCGAGGAAAGAACGAGACGGTGGGCAGCCGAAGATCTTTGCTAGAAAACCTAGCTTGAAACCTGCGAAGTGCAGAAATTCCTGAGCAACTGACCATTGTAACTCCTTTCCTCGGCCGAGCTGCATTGCTGGGTTTATTTATATCCTTAGAAGAACTGAAAGGACCACATCATAGACAGGTTTGCAAGCCCACACTCGTCCTCATAGGATTTACACATACAACCCATGGGGGGATTTTTCTAGGAATTGTATGTTGGACACTTGCAAAGTAAGAAAGCTTATCTTTAGAGGCTCCAAGTTTTAATGCACTCCAGCTTGTCAAAACCAAGAGCAATTAAAGCCCTGTTGTGTGGTTTCGAATGATAGCCTGCTTGTTAAAATAGCTATTGTTTCCCCTGAGGACAGCCTGCATTTTTACCTTGATGTCGTCTCACTTTGGGTCCCAAGGGGGCAGGGAACTTAACAGAACGAATAGAGTTCTGAGATAACAGTGAAGTCTAAGGTGATGAGAGGAAATTAGTTACCAATTTTAATGACCTTCGGGCGGAGTTATGGCATGAAAGCTACATAAAGCCCAGGATCGGACAAACAAACAAGTGACATCAGCCAACTAAATCTGAAGTCAAAAGTGGTATCTTGATTATCATTACTCTACCTTGGACGGTGTTAGGAAGTCATCTGCCTCGAATATGCTGGTAGAGAGGACTGTGCTTTATTATGGGATAGACGCGTTACTACCACATAGAGGAAACTATTTTCCGCTTCACCCAAGGCTCCAGATTTCACCCCCGCTGCACTGAGGGTAAACACTGAGGCCAAATGGTCCTAGATTTGGGACCCTTGAGTCTGTTTGGCCATCACCATCTGACTCTTTGCCCCAGAAGAAAGCTGCCTGCAAAGACGGAGTAATAACCTCTCAAAGTCGTCTGCGGGAAGAATACAAATCAGCAACAAAACCCACTTTTTATCTCTCTTAAGACCGTGTCTGTCGCTACATGGGTCCCTCATTTGTCCATCTCGGCGACGGCAAAGACCTGGTGCAGGTTAACAGAAGCCACTCGTCTTAGAAGATTGGAAACAAAATGTCACTCTCCTCACTTTCCACCGCAAAACGAAATGAAGTCCAACCATTTGCCTGAGGTGAGTGAGTCAGGGACAGAGGACTGGAATGCAGGACTTGATTCCTGGTTTCCTAACCCTAACCACATCCTCCCTATCTCGGACATTTAGGCTGGTTATTGTACTGTGAGTGGCAGGAATGGGAAAGGGGATGGTTTCCTTTTTATATTTTTATTCAGAAACTTACTTACATCTGAACTCTAAGCCACATGTAAGACACTCCATTTAAACTCTAGGAGGAGCAAGTGATGATTCTTAACATATAATTTGCATCGGAGCCTCAGACACCACGATTTTTCCTGCATCTCAAGCAATGGAATTGACTAGGTGTTCATAGGGCTCAAAACAGACAAGAGAGTAAGGCTAAAGAGGAGAGGCTAAAACCTAATCCTAAACGTCTTTTCTTTTTAAGTTTATTTATTTATTTTGAGAGAGAGAGCAGGGGAGGGGCAGAGAGAGGGCGACAGAGAATCCCGAGCTGGTCCCCCACCACTAGCTGGAGTGCGATGCGGGGCTCGTGAACCGTGGGATCGTGACCCCGGCTGAAACCAAGAGTCGGACCCTCAACCGACCAAGCCACCCAGGCGCCCCCTGCTCCTAAACATCTCAAAAGTCAAATGAACCAATGACCATTTAATTACCTAGTTTCTACCCATAATGTCTCAAAATAAGTTCTCAGTTTTTAAACTTCGTATCAGGAGCTCCTATGACTTCACATAGGAGAGACATTAATACATGTAGCTTTTAATTCAGGTTTACATTTTGCATCAGAGACTATAAGGCCTTTGCCTTGTGCAATGATGGTCATATTCTCACAGGTTTCTGGTTTTTTGGTTTTTTTACTCCAGTCATCTACCAAAAGAGTCTAGGAATAAACAACTAAACACAACGCATGCATTGTAATATAGATTCAGAAACATGTCAAAGCAACCTTACCCAACTGGCCTTGAAAAAGATAACCTTTAGGAAAACTTCCAGGCCTGTCCTGCTTGCTGAAGAGAAAATAACTAAACGCTTATTACTCGAAGTTCTTCTTCACCAGACAAGAAATTCTAGTCTTTCAGTATGAACACCTTCACTTGTGGAAACTCATCTCAGAGTGCAGGAACTGGTAGCATCTAGTTCCTCAGAATATTCTTCAGTCAACAAGTTGTCCACCTAGCTAAGGGACAGCTTCCTGGAATTAAGACTGCAGAACCTAGGTTATAATTAACTCAGACTTCCTCCTCCTTTTGTACCTTGGCCATGACCTTAATCCTCACCTAGATTTTCCATCCCATCTACGGATAAAAATTTGTTCTAAATTAGATCAACTGAACTCTATTCCTGTTAGCCTAAGATAAGTTGGCATTGGTGGCTGAAAGGAATCCTAAACCAATTTTAGACCATTTAGTTAGACTTTAAGCATGACTCCAAAAAAAAAAAAAAAAAGCTAGACATCTCGGTGAGAGGATAATATTGCTCACTTGTACCCTTTTTTCCCCCCCTAGTAAAAAGAAAACACTCACTTGATAATGTTAGGTCCAGTGAATTTTTTCAAAGTAATTTGGAGGCCAACAAAATGCCTCCCATTCCAGAACTGCGGGATCGACAACACACAGAATTAAAAGGAGTGATAAAATGGAAGGGACTTTGGAATTTAACAGGTTTCAACTGCATGGAATTGAAGTCCTATTTAAATAATGGTCAGTAGGTCCATTGCTACTTATTTAAAGAGCTCAGAGCCCTATCCTGTACGATCTCCTTGGTTCTTGCAACTTGGCAGAAGATAAGGTTTTGGGGATAGAGAACAGAATAAGTGTTTTCCAGGTGTGAAATTTGAGATTCGAAGAAGCTGATTCAGAATCTTCACTCACATGCAAGTCTTCCAGAAAAGAGGTATACTTTACCTACTGCATTAAGGAGAAAGTGGAGGGGCGCCTGGGTGGCTCGGTCGGTTGAGCGTCGGACTTCAGCTCAGGTCACCATCTCGCGGTCCGTGAGTTCGAGCCCCGCGCCGGGCTCTGGGCTGACGGCTCGGAGCCTGGAGCCTGCTTCCGGTTCTGTGTCTCCCTCTCTCTCTGCCCCTCCCCCGTTCATGCTCTGTCTCTCTCTGTCCCAAAAATAAATAAACGTTAAAAAAAAAAAAAAAAAAAAGGAGAAAGTCGAAACTGTCCAGCACGGACTCCTTCAATTTCCTCCCCTTCGCCTCAAACTAATCTGTTCCTAACTACCCTTCCTCCCTTTCTATCGTCCTAGAGGGAAGCATTTTGGACGTTCTTTCCAAAACTATCCTTCTATATTTGCTCTTGATTCTCTCCCTTTCTATTCTTCGGGGCCCTCTCCCTATCCACCCCCCATTTTCGTTTGTTCATTTATTGGTTCAACAAGCATTTATCACACTCTTGTTACAGGTCATATTAGGTTCTTGGGACACTAGAACAAAAGACATCTTTCCTACCTTCACAGTGCTCACAGTCTAGTGGAAGAGGTAGCAAAATGAACAATTTCAAACCACACAGTGACGATACAGCATGTAAATAGCCACAGCAGAAGTCTGCATATTACGCGGTGGTTGTACACACAGGACAGTTCAAAGAAGGCTGGAGCAGAGCGGGTAACACGTGAGCCGGACCTAGACGTTGGCCAACGGGACAAGTGGGGAAGGAACGGCATTTTAAACAGAGGGAATAACATGCACCAAAGCATGACCATGCAAGAAAATCGCCATCCAGGAAGGCAAACAACACAAGGAATCAGAGGTGTGTTTGGAGGTAAGAAGTGAGGGAGCATTTGAACAAATAATAAGGATCTTGAAGACGATAGGAATTATGCAAGTATCTTAAATATTTAAGTATTAAAAGTACGGTCTAATTTGCATTTGAGGAAGTTCAGTCTTGCAGCAGAGGACGATTAGACTGGGAACTATTGCAGTAACCCTGGAGACAAATGGGCAAGCGGGAGTGCACGGTGAGGCCATTAGAAGAGGTGATTCAGAAAGAGGCAGACTTCAATGTAAAGAGGAATTCAGTTTAAGGACATAAAAGTGAAGGTGCCCAACAGAATATTGGTTATATGTGTCTGCAGTTTAAAAGTTAGGAGCGCCTGGGTGGCTCAGAGCCCCACATTTGGGCTCTGTACTGACAGCAAGGAGCCTGCTTGGGATTCTCTGTCTCCCTCTCTCTCTCTGCCTCTCTCTCACTCTCTCTCTCTCTCTCTCCCCAAAATAAACAAATCCGGGGCACCTGGATGGCTCAGTCAGTTCAGTGTCTGACTCTTGGTTTCGGCCCAGGTCACGATCTCATGGTTCATGAGTTCAAGCCCCGCTTGGAGCTCTGCTCTGACAGCACAGAATCTGCTTGGGATTCTCTCTCTCTCTCTCTCTCTCTCTCTCTCTCTCTCTCTCTCTCTCTCCCCCTCTCTCTGCCCCTCCCCTGCTCGGGCGCACACTGTCTCTCAAAATAAGTAAATAAATAAACTTAAAAAAAATAAAGAAATAAACATTAAAGAATTTTAAACTAATATTGCCCTGTATGTGAACTAATCAGAATTTAAATAAAAACTTAAAGAAATAGGGGCGCCTGGGTGGCGCAGTCGGTTAAGCGTCCGACTTCAGCCAGGTCACGATCTCACGGTCCGTGAGTTCGAGCCCCGCGTCGGGCTCTGGGCTGATGGCTCAGAGCCTGGAGCCTGTTTCCGATTCTGTGTCTCCCTCTCTCTCTGTCCCTCCCCCGTTCATGCTCTGTCTCTCTCTGTCCCAAAAATAAATAAACGTTGAAAAAAAAAAAAAAAAAAAACTTAAAGAAATAAAGAAAACTGAAAAGTGGTTAGTGGCAGAGATGTGAATTTGGAAGTCACAAGCACATCGGGGATGACTGGGGACTTGAGTATGAGGTGAGGTTGCTTGGGAAAAGTGAGTAAGCTCCATGGGGGAAGGCAGGCATTTTTCCAGGTTTTGTTTATTACTATTTTCCCAACACCTAGAATTGTCCCTGGACTTTAATAAACAATCAGTAAGGTGTTTTTTTTTTAATGTTCTTTTTTTTTTTTTTTGAAGGAGACAGAGCATGAGCAGGGGAGGAGCAGAGAGAGAGGGAGACACAGAATCCGAAGCAGGCTCCAGGCTCTGAGCTGTCAGCACAGAGCCTGACGCGGGGCTCGGACTCACGGACCGCGAGATCGTGACCTGGCTGAAGTCGGACGCTTAACCGACTGCGCCACCCAGGTGCCCCAGTAAGTATTTAAATGAATGAAATACTGGAAAGAAAAGAGGGCTAAGAACATAACTCTGAGAAACACCGACATTTACATGAAAAGAAGCCAGTGAAGGGGTTTGAGATAGAGAGTTGAGAGAGGTAGGAGGAAAAAGTAGGAAGGAAAGAGTGGGGGTCACAGACACCAGAAGTTCAACGATGCTACGAAAAGACCGAGAACAAGAACTAAAAAGTCTTCATTAGTTTTAGCACCCCGAAAGTCACAGGGTTTTTTTTATGACAGCCGTATCAGTGGGGATGGCAGGCAGGTGATAGTGGTTTGAAGCGTATAGGCATGGTAAGAAAATGGAGGCTGTGAACGTAGATATTCTTTTCAGAAACTTGGTTGCATGGTCATTAAGCAATTTTCCCCATTTATTTTATCTTTTTTTAATGTTTATTTTTTTGAGAGAGAGACCGAGACAGAGAGAAAGGGAGGGGCAGAGAGAGGAGGACAGAGGATCCAAAGCGGGCTCTACGCTGACAGCAGAGAGGTCCCATATGGGGCTCGAACTCCCGAATCGTGAGATCATGACCTGAGCCGAAATCGGATGCTTAACCAACTGAGCCACCCAGGCGCCTACCATTTATTTATTTTCTGACCTAGGCAGCTCTTGTAATCTGTCACTCTATAATGAGCATAAATATATACATTCAATTCACTTAATCATTTATGTATCCATTCATCCTCGATGCTCTTTCTCTCATGCCCTACGCTTAACACATCGGCAAATTCCCACTCTGTCTTTGTAATATATCCTGAATCTGACCATTTCTCATCACTTCCACACTACCACCCAAGGCCAAGACCCCGTTATCTGTCACCTGGACCAGTGTAGTAATCTTCCAGCAGATCTCCCTGCTCCTACCCTTGCCTCTCTCTTATCTATTCTTTTTCCTTTTTTTTTTTTTTTAAGATTTTATTTTTAGGTAATCTCTACACCCAACATGGGACTCAAACCCAAGACCCGGAGAAAGAGTCACAGGCTCCACCCACTGAGCCAGGCAAGCTCCCATCCCTCTAGTCTGTTCTTTTACCCGCAGCCAGAGTCACCCTTCCAAGTACGAAGTCATGGGGCACCTGGGATGCTCAGTCGGTTGAGCGACTGACTTTAGCCCAGGTCATGACTTCAGCTCAGATCACAATCTCACGGTTCATGAGTTCAAACACCCGCATCGGGCTCTGGGCTGACAGTTCAGAGCCTGGAGCCCGCTTCAGATTCTGTGTCTTCCCCTCTCTCCGACCCTCCCCCTCTCGCGCTCTGTCTCTGTCTCTCTCTCAAAAATAAACATTTAAAAAAGTGTAAAGAAAATCCTAAGTCATATTTTGTCAGTCTTCTCTTTAGAACCCTCCAATGGCCTGTCATCTCCTTTTAAGTCCCTGTGTAATCTGAACCCCCACCCCCACCCCCGCCATTACTTTGTTCACCTCATCTCCTACCACTAGTCCCCTCAGCCACTCCACACCAGCCTCACTGGCCCCCTTCTCAACACACTCCACCTCAGGCCTTCGGTATTTGCGGGTTCACGCTCGGAACACTCTCTCCTCAGACATCATCGTCTCCCTCAGCGCTCTGTTCAAAATATCCAAAGGTCTTCCCCGGCCAACCTTCACAAAACCATCGCACCGCCGCCTCCCTCGCAGCCTTCTCTTCTCTTTGTCCTGCTTAATAGCACTTGTCCCCAGCCTGCCCATCACAGTCATGCATTTATTGTCTCTTTCCCTTCCCTAGACTGTGCACACCTACCAAGTACAGCTACCAAGAGCACCTCCTCCAGAGAAGCGGAGGTAAAGATAACAGAGAAACTATCCCTGCCCTTGAGGAACCCACACGTCCGTGAGTCATAGAACCTAACGAGTAATTAGGATGGAAACGCTCAAAGCAGTTGGATTCGAGAGTCTGAGGCCCCGGGGAACAGTGCGGTTTGGGCCACTCTGCCAGTAGTTCAAACCATGAGTTCACCCTAAGAGAATGTAAGAAATGAAAAGCACTCGGGAGACACCGATGTTTAAGGGGTGAAGGTCAGAGAAAGGAGGCCAAGAAGGGATAATAATAATAATCAAGGAAGTGAAAAAGAGCTGGAAGAAGGAGCCGCTGACCTCCGAGCTGCTAGAGCCTTCGCAGGACGCTCCGGATAATCAAGCAGGGATCATGCCTTCCGATTCACTCCGTGTCAGCTACCGTTCGAAGCACGTTTCCTATGTTCGCACCGTAAACCTCACGCCAACCCGGGGAGTTAGGCACTGGTGTGTCCCTATCTTGCAGAGAACGCCGATTCACTCACCCAAGTGCACACGCCTCCGGAGAGAGATCAGAACCCAGGCAATTTGAACTAGCCCTCTTAACCGCTGTGCTGTTATCCATACCGCTATGCTACGCTACCTCTGTACATTTTCTTTCCTATTTTACTGAGTACCTGCTAAGGGCCAGGAATTCTAGGCCCTGGACATAGAGTAGTGACGTAGACAAGGTCCCTCTCTTCACAGAGCTCATATCCTTGTGCGGGCCACCTACACCCGAACAGGGCAACAGACGCGTAATAGACAAGAAGTGCTGGGAAGAAAAATGAAGTCGGGTAAGGTTCCACAAGTGATAGGGAGTTGCCTCTCTGAGGAGGTGACACTGAGTAGCGACCTGAAGGAAATGAGAGAGGGAGCCAAGAGGATATCTGGGGGAAGAACATTCCAGGCAGAGGCAACAGCAGGTGCAGGAGCCTTAAGGTGTGAGTGTGCCCGGTGTGTTCCAGGAACTGCGAGGAGGTCAGTGCAGCGAGAGCACAATGAACTAGGGGAGAGAGAGGCAGGTGATAAGGTCGGAAAGATCTGGAAAGGTTTCCAGGTCGTATTGTTAAGTGAAAAAAATGAGGGCATCAGGCATACTAGTTTGTATGTTATAATCACATTGAGTATCTCTCTATACAGACTGTGTATGTTTCTATACGTAGAGATTGGTGAATTTTATATGTATATGTGCTTATTTATATTCTGAAGTATTAGACCACAAACTTAACAGTGATTACCTTTGGAGGGAAGGAAGGGATATTCAGACTTTTAATTGTTCCATGCTGTTTGAAAAATTTCACCTTGCATATATTACTTTTATAACAATCAAAAGTTAGCTTAAAAAGCTACAACAATGGGTCACCTGGGTGGTTCAGTAGGCTAAGCATCTGACTCTTGTTTTCGGCTCTGGTCATGATCTCGCGGCTCATGAGCTCGAGCCCCATGTCAGGCTCTGCGTTGGCAGCCAGGAGCCTGCTCGGGATTCTCTGATTCTGCCCCTTCCCTGCTCGCTCTGTCTCTTTCTCTCAAAATAAGTGAACTTAAAAAAAATCAAAATAAATAAACTTAAAAGAAAGTGACAAACGAAAAACTCTTAACCACATGTGAAGGGGCTCCAGCGAAAGTCTTTCTCTTTCCTTTTGCAGCCGAACCCCTCCAAAGAGTTGCCTCCACTCGCTTCTCGTCCTTTTCATTTCTTCCTCAACCAAATGCGACCTGACTTCAGACTTTGCTTTTTCCCTGCAACTTCTCTCACCACGATCGCTTGTGACTTCCCTAGGACTATGAGGGACACTCTTCAGTCCTTTTGCCTCTTGATCTGGCTGCCACATTTGACATTGTTTACAGCTCTTCTGTTTGAAACGCTTTCTCCTTTGGCTTCTCTCTAGCCCCCTTTCTCCCTCACTGAGCATTCTTTCTGAGTTTCCTTTCCTCGGCTACTTTTTGTCAGCCCACCCAGCAGATATGGGTTTCCTCTGGTTCCCTTCTTGACCCATTTGTCTCTGAGTGCTACCCACACTCTTTCTGTGTGGTCTCATCCAGGCCCATGGTCTTGGCGGCCAACTCGATGCCTCCAAATCCCAGATCTAGATTTTTTTAGCCTGTTCTCGAGCTCCAGTCGGATCTATCCAGCTGCCTATTAAACAGCCACACCTGCAGGCAGCTCATCACCTCCAAAATCACCTTCCTCCTTTTGTCCTTGTCTTCGAGGGTGGTGTCAGCATCTGCTTGATCGACCCTAGCTGGCAACCTGAGAAAAGCCTCTCTTCTTCACCCTCCATATCTGAATGGACACCAAAAGTCTTTCCCTCTACCAACTATCTTTGGAATCTCATTCCTACATCTCCACTACCACTGCACCCATAATCTACATAATCTGGGCTACCGCATACGGATGTATGAGTCTTAAGTCCTGGAAGAGCTCAGAGATATTCTAACTGCATTCTCTGCTTCTGGTTTCACCATCAGCCTGTTTCTTACACCCAGTTGTCACAGTGATGTGGCACAAAGTTCATGATGTCGGTCGCTCCCTGAAATCTTTCCATTGTTTCCTAACCTGGCTTGCATAAAATCCAAAACCCTTGGTATGATCTGTGCAGCCCTCTTTTGACGCTTTTCCACATGTACCTTTAAAAAACATTTTTTTTTTAATGTTTGTTTATTTCTGAGAGAGAGAGAGAGTGCGAGAAGGGGAGGAGCAGAGAGAGAGGGAGACACAGAATCCGAAGCAGGCTCCAGGCTCCGAGCTGTCAGCACAGAGCCCGATGCGGGGCTTGAATTTGGGAACGGGGAGATGGTGACCTGAGCTGAAGTCGGGTACTTAACCAACCGAGCCGCCCAGGCGCCCCTTAAATAAAATGTGTTTTTAAAACAAGTAAGTATATGCAACTGCTGAATTCCTCTGATAAAACAAGAGTCTTTGGGCATGAATCCTAACGACTGAGAGTTCAGCAGGGAAGGGTCACTTATTCTGCAAACATTAATTGGACTGGTACAGACACTGCTTAGCACAGAGGATGCAAAGACAGGTAATACACGGGGCACCTGGGTGACTCAGTCGGTTGAGCATCTAACTTCGGCTCAGATCACGATCTCAAGGTTTGTAAGTTCAAGCCCCATCTTTGACTCACTGCTGTCACTGCAGAGCCCCTCTCTCTCTGCCCCAACCCCGCTCACGCTCTCTCAAAAATACTAAAATAAAATAAAAGAGAAGTAAAACACGATTCCTGTTCTCAAAGAGTTCCTGGCTCCCAAATCATCTAGTCCTTACCTTTGGCAGGGACTATAACTAATCCTTTACTTAAAGCCAGCTGTCCACACTGGGGTCAGTACTTAAAGTCCTTTTAGTCACAGACGTAGCTATACCTAATTCTTTTGGAGCTCAGAAATGGGAACTCATGGATTCAGGGCAGTAGCAAAATGTAACCATTTCTTCCTTTAGGAAGGATGCCTGTGCAAAGGGTAATGGACTTGACCCTTTCTTCCCCACAAGACAGTAGCATCTAAAGATTCTGAACTGTCTTCTGTTCAGTGATGCTCAAGTCTTCCAATGGGCAAGTTGAAACGACTCAGCCACCGTTCTTTTTTTTGTTTTTCAAATGTTTATTTATTTTTGAGAGAGAAAGAGACAGAGCATGATTGGGGAAGGGGCAGAGAGAGAGGGAGACACAGAGTTCAAAGCAGGCTTCAGGCTCTGAGCTGTCAGCAGAGAGCCTGATGTGGGGCTCAAACGCGAGAACAGGGAGATCATGACCTGAGCCGAAGTCGGACGCTTAACCGACTGAGCCACCCGGGTGCCCCATCAGCCACCGTTCTTTCTTAGTTCAATGACTTTTGGGACCACTACTGCAATGTTTTCCAGTGGGGGCCTATTTGGAGAAAGGAAATTGCTGATTTGAGAGAGGGTATCTTCACTAATGCCTAAGGAAATCCCTGAGGGGAAATGTGTCTACCTGAATGAGAGAGAAGACACTTTATTTACATTATGTCATTCAACCTTCATAATACTCTTATGAAGTTGCTATTAATATCCTTATTTTTGCAAATTAGGAAACAGGCGTAATGAGCCTGGTGGCCTGCTTCAAGATCACATGGCTACAGTTTTATCGGACCTACAGTTCAAGCCCAGATTTGTGGCATACTGGTTTGCTATGAAAAGTCTTTCCAGGGAGGAGAAAAGGGAGTAAACATCTCGAGGTCCATTCAAACCAGAACATGAGCTTGCGGAAAGGGGCACGATTTGGGGTTCTTGTCTTAAATGTTTCCTTTTGTTGTTTGGGAAAAAAAAAAAGTGAAATATGTGCATTTCCAGTAGGTTGTCAAAGATCAAGAAGTTAAAAATCCTTTCTGGAAGGATGGGGGGGAAAGATGCTCTCTTAAACATTGCTGGTGGGGGTATGAATTAGTACAATCTTTACTGGGGACAACATCTCTCAAATTTCCAAATATACGTACCTTTTGACTCAGTAATCCCACTTCTAGAAATCTGTACTACAGATATATTTGCACACTGGCAAAATTACAAATAGTCAAAACAATGCACTGTAAAATTGTTCGAAAGAGCAAAAGTTTAGAAACAACGTAAGTCCCCACTGACGGAGAACTGGTGAAGTAAATTATGCTATATCTATTCCGTGCAGCCCTGAGAATGAGGAAATGCCATCTACTAATAGGAATTATTTCCAAGATATAGATTTCCAGGCAAGATCCAGGAAGCGGGGGTGATATTCTTTCATTTATGAGAAAACTTCTATACGCACTTGCTTGTATAGGCACAAACTATCCCTGGAAGAATTATATGAGACACTGATAACGTTAGCTGCCCCTAAGAAGAGGTAAGCTATGACTGCAGGAGGGGAGTTCAGAGCAACAGTGGAGGAAAGACTTTAATTCCTTTAAACATTTAACCATATGAATATATTAGGTATTCAAGAAAAAGAAACTGGGGGCACCTGGGTGGCTCAGTTGGTTAAGCGACTGACTTCGGCTCAGGTCATGATCTTGCGGTTCGTGAGCTCAAGCCCTGTATCCGGCTCTGTGCCGACAGCTCAGAGCCTGGAACCTGCTTTGGATTCTCTGTCTCCCTCTCTGTCTGCCCCTCCCCTGCTCACGCTCTGTCTCTCTCTTTCTCTGTCTCAAAAATAAACATTTAAAACAACTGAATTAAAATCAACAGATAAAGCACATGTCTTTTTAGTACATTCATAGTTGTACAGCCATTACCATCATCCAACCCCGTAATTCTTTTCATATTGTAAATCTGAGACTTTATACCTATTAAACAGAAAATCACCATTCTTCCCCACCCTACCCCTGGCAACCACCATACTTTCTGTCTCCATGATTCTGAATACTCTACGTACCTCACGTAAGTGGAATCATACAGTACTTGTCTTTTGTCTTCTTGTGGCTGGCTTATTTCACTTAGCACGATGCCCCCATGATTCATCCATAGTGTAGCATAGCACAGGTTTTCCTTCCTTTTTAAGGCTGAATAATATTCCAGCATATGAAGGTACCACATGTTGAATCCATTCATCAGACAACGTGAGTTGCTTCCATGTTTTAGCTATTACGAATAATGTTGCGACGGGCATGGGTGCACAAATCTCTCTTTGAGACCCCGCTTTCAATCCTTTTGGGTATATACCCATACGTGGAATGGATGGATCACCCGGTGATTCTATTTTTAATTTTTTGAGGAACCCCCATGATTTCTGTGACTGCTTTCCACCGCAGCTGTACCATTTTACGTTCCCACCAACAAGGGTTCCAATTTCTCTGCATCCTCACCAGCACTTATTGTCTTGAGTTTTTTGTTTTTGTTTTTTAGAGAGAGAACGCGTGTGAGTAAAGCCTGAAGTGGGGCTTGATCTCACCAGCGTGAGATGATGACCTGAGCTGAGATCAAGAGTCCCACGCTCGACTGACTGAGCCACCCAGGCGCCCCTATTTGCTTTTTTATAGTAGCCATCCTAATGGGTGTGAGGTGGCATAGTATGTCTTTTGGGGATCAGCAGTATGATTGGCGGATATAGGCGTCAGACCCCCATGACTTTGAGTGCTGCCGCTTACTAGCTGTGCGACCTTGGACGTTATCCTAGGCCTCAGTTTCCCCCCTTGTAAAATCAGACTTATCTCAGAGGGTTGGTGAGATGCGAATGCACCCAGGTCAAAGAGAGCACCCAACAAATGTAAGTTATTATTCTTTCTGCCTTAAAAGCCCCAACAATAAACCAAATTCTGCTTTGCTCTGGCTCCTTTTGGACTAGCCTGGAGGCAAAGAGACAAGCTAGATTTCTCAAGGAGTTTTTCTACCCAGATGCTTGAGTCTAGAGGACTTCTGACAATCTTCACTGGCATTCTTCCTTCCTGCTGCCCCCACCCAACCTACCGACCTCCCACCTGTGCCAAATGAAGTGTGCTTGAAGTGAGGTTTCTCAGAACCCGGCCGTTTATGTTTTCTCAGGGGTGGAGGACGGGAAGAAATCCTGTTGACATAGTTATGTAAAGCCTGTCACTCAGTCCCCTGCCTATTACCTCTGCAGACCGTTATGCATATTAAAGAAGGGGGGCGGCAAATACAAAAGAAAAATAAGCGAGAAAGAGTGAGAGAGTGAACAAATCAGGATGCATGAGGGAATCCACGTGGTCGCCAATCTGTAACTGATCAGAGCAGCTACACTGAAGCAAACCCCCCAGCTCCTACCGCCAAATATATTGCAATGGAGAAACCGTCCACAATGGGGTGTCTAATATCCTTAGCACAGTCCTGGGGCTGCCGTTTAAGAGACTCTCCCGCTACTCCCACCCTTTTTGCACCCAGTAAACCAGGCGATGTAACAACGGAATCTGGTTCTGCGTGTGCCCTGTGAGTGTGCGCTTTGCAAACCATCTGGGCTCCATCCTGCGCGGTTGGAACGACGATCGATCCCGGACGAGTTGGGGGAGTTGGAGCTTGCCCGTGTCTCCTCCCTTTCTCTGCTCCCCTCCAGCCCCCACCCGGTCGTTCGCTCAGCACTGTTTCGGCGGCGGAGGGACGTAGGTTTTCAGCACCAGGAGGCCGTGGACCTTCTCTGGAGGCGTGCAGTGCACCCTCCAGAGGGCCAGAGCTGATTGCAACCTGCTCACCACGACCCTCCCCCTCCTTCCCAAATTCGCCGCCCCGGGCTGTAATATTACAAGCAGTGTGCGCCGTACCCGTGCGGGAGTCCGGGAAGGCTGCGTGACCTTCCAGCGAACTCCACCTCGGCTGGGGGGATGGAGGCTACCCCGGGGCCTGCAGGCTGTGTGTATCGATCCCCCAGCCTCGGCCAACACAAGTTCTCCCGGCACAAACCCCTCCCTCCCCTCTCCGCTCTCCCAGCCTTGGAGGCTTCTAACGCCCAGCTTGAGGCGCCCTCCCCTCTTTCCCGCAATAAAGTAAACCGGGTGGATATTCATCCCCCGCCCTCGCCCTCCTTCCTTCCCCCTCCCCCCTCAGCCTACTAACCCCGCGCAATGAGCTCGCCGCCGGCGGGCCCCTTCCACCCAGTGTATCATAATGCCCAACGCTCTTCTCCTCCCCCTCTCTTAATCAGAAACGTGCTCGCGAGCCCCCCTCCCTCTGCATGCATACATTAGGGTCTGCTTTGCATGCAGCGGCAGGCAGAGAACTGAGGAAGAAGGGGCGGGGGCGCTTTTGCCCGCCTCTTCCCTCCAGGCCCCGTTAGCCATCCAGCTTCAGCTTCGTTGTAACACCGCCTCGTTAGCGGAGCACGCCGTGGCCCCAATGCCCGGGCTGGAGAAACACGACCCAACTCTCTGCAGAAGGGCACGAGAGACAGAGGTTCCAAAGCCCCGAGTGCGAGGAGGTGGCGGGAGACCTGCCCCTCGATGTGTGCATTTTGGAGAGAGCTCCAGCGTGAAAATGGGAGGGGCCCCCTCTCTCTCTCTCTCTTTTTTTTTTTTTTTTAATTTTTAAAGCGCGTTCATTGAGGGCCTTTCTATTCTGCATGTAGTAAACTGGGCAACGCTTCCGTTTTGCATATGGTACAATAAGGGCTCTTTTATCCTAGAAGCGTTAAATGAGGGCTAACCCATCTTGTCTCCGTGCCTCGAGGCAGAGCAGGAGGCTCACTCGTCCCCGACCCGGCAGCCGCGCTATACTGGAAGCTGCTCTCCCGGGCGGTTCGATTCCCAGCGCATCCCGGGAACGTGTGTAAGCGGCCTCTCGGCTCTCGAGGCTGCAGGCGGCCGGGCTCCCTCCGCCTCCATCCTCCCTGTAGTCCTCGCCCCCTCCCCCTCTCCCCGGAACCCGCGCTCCGCGTCGGGCTCCTGGGCTTCCTTCCCCCCTCCTTTTCCCCAGCAATGCCGCTCCCGGAGGGCGGGGCATGCACTTATCCAGGTTGCGGGGCGGACGGGCGGGCGGGCGGCGGCGGCCCGGGCCTCGGCCTGGCGTAGCCGCGGCCCGGCGTCTGGAGCGTAGGCCCGAGCCCGCTATACAGATTGCGGGGCGGGCGGGCGCGGCCCGGCGCTCTGCATAGCGGCCGGCTGGGTGCAGGCCGCCGGGCGGCGCCGAGCGGCTCAGGCAGGTTCCGGGGCCCTCGGCCCCCCCCTCCGCCTCCCCGCCCCCCTGTGTTGTCGCCTCTCCCTCTCGCTGCTTCACTTCACGGGGCGAACATGGCGCACAGCTGTCGGTGGCGCTTCCCCGCCCGACCCGGGACCACCGGGGGCGGCGGCGGCGGGGGGCGCCGGGGCCTGGGGGGCGCCCCGCGGCAACGCGTCCCGGCCCTGCTGCTTCCCCCCGGGCCCCCGGTCGGCGGCGGCGGCCCCGGGGCGCCCCCCTCCCCCCCGGCTGTGGCGGCCGCGGCGGCGGCGGCGGGAAGCAGCGGGGCTGGGGTTCCAGGGGGAGCGGCCGCCGCCTCAGCAGCCTCTTCGTCGTCCGCCTCGTCTTCGTCTTCGTCATCGTCCTCAGCCTCCTCTGGGCCGGCCCTGCTCCGGGTGGGCCCGGGCTTCGACGCGGCGCTGCAGGTCTCGGCCGCCATCGGCACCAACCTGCGCCGGTTCCGGGCCGTGTTTGGGGAGAGCGGCGGGGGAGGCGGCAGCGGAGAGGTAAGGGGGCGAGGAACCCCCAGGCCCGGGGTCTCGACCCTCTGCGGAGCCCCCTCCCCTCCCCCATCCGGGATTGTGGAGCATCCCAATTCCGGGACCCTCCTGGGGTCCCTGACCCGGGGCAAACGGCCCTCCCATCTTGGGACCCCCCCCCCCCCCATACATGGGTGCAGACCCCTAGGCGCTCCCACCCCGGGGTTTGGACCCATCCGGCTGAGGGCGTTTGCCCCCCCGCCTCCTTCCCCTGACCCTTCCCCAAATCCCTTGGCACAGACCCCTCGCCGGGGTTTCCCATCCCGGGACTGAACCCCTCCTCCCTTTCACAGATTACCTCATCCGAGCAAGATTCCTCCCTCCCTCCCTCCTAGAGACCTGATCCCGCCACATCCCCGCCTCCCTCTCTGGGCAGATGTTTTACTCTTGGGGCAGTTTTCCTCTTGGGCATCTCTCGGGTGATGGCCTCATCCAGGGCCACGTTCTTCTCCTACCCCTTGGGGACCGATGTCTCTTGCAGCACCTTGCTTCCGAAAACCTGATGAACCCTCGCCCCATCCCCGGGCCAGGTCCCTGCACTACCAGCCACTCCCCCTTCCTTCACCTCCACCCTCCACCCCCCACCCCGTGCAGAGAGATCCTCCCTCCTCCTTCCCTACCCCGCCAGGAAGAATCTACTTGCCTCTTCACCTTGCCTCCCTTCACCTCCTTTCCCGCTGAAGATAACGGTGATCTCCTCGACCAGCAGTCTGTTTCCCCCATCTTACAGAGCTACAGTTTCTAGCCTATTGGTAGCAGGGAATTACTCTACCTTCACTCCACCCTTTCCCTCCTTTAGAATGAAGGATTGGTGGCATCTTTGAGAGGAAAACAGTCCACTGTCCCCTAGGCTCAGAGAGGAGCCGCTTTCCACCGTTCCCCCTGGAGAGGAGGCAGGCTTTCCCTCCAGCTCTGGGGAAGGGGGCCCCTGTGAGGGGAGGTGTTTGTGGGGGGACTTGGGCAGCATCCTCCCAGGGGAAGCAGCTGCTCTCCTACCCCACCCACTGCGCCTGAGAGCACGCAGTCTCCAGCCCTAGCTCCCTCCCGCCCTTCTCCTTTTCTCCGTCATTTCACTATTGATCCACCTTTTCCTAGGCCAATCCTGGGGCTTGGAAGGGGTGGGGGAAGCAGGGTTGGGGTGAGGAGAGTAGATAAGGGACAGTTTTACTTTATTATGCTTCTGGTGGTGGTTGCTTTTGGTTGGGGGAAAGAGGGGGGGCCATGAAGCAAAGTTATTCCTTAGAAGGAGGAGTTAGGGTTATCTCTCTGATTCTTATAGGGGGACCCAAGGTGGACGAAGGCTCAAGAGTTTTGCCCCTTCCCCATTAGTACTGGGGCAGGAATGGGGATGCCTTGATCAGCGTTACTCAGCCCCCTTCAGCAAAAAGGAAAGTTGCCCTGGGAAGGGAAGTTGAGTTCAGGTTCAGCCAGTGGCGTTGCGTATTTGTTTTCCATTGGATGCAGAAGGGGGAGTTTGAATTGTAGGGGAGGGGGGATGAGATGGGGGATGCTAGGAGGAGGAAGAGCAGCTGCTAGGGGCTGAAGCGAAGGGGGGGGGTTAGGGGGTTGCTGCTCTGGAGTGCTCTTGATTGAAACAGAAAGGGAAAGATAACAACCAGCCGTTTCCTGCGTGCTCTGCCGTTGGTCCCGGGCAAACCCCTTGTCCCCTATTGTGCCCTGCACCCCTTTAGATATACGGAAAGATCCTGGGAAGAAGGGGAGGGAGAAGATCCCAGAGACCCTGGCCCCTCCTTTCAAGGAGCTGGCATTTTTTAGTTGTTAGTCTTCCTGCCTCCTTTTAAAAATCGTTTCTAAGGCAGCCTGATCAGGAGACTGACAACAGCCCGCCTTCTGACAGAGCAAGGAGGACATGATGGGGGCGTGTTCCTTGCTATGTAGCTAGCCGCAGCGTCCCTTTTCCCTGCCTCTCTCCGCTCTGTCTCCACCTCCTTTTCCCAGCCTTCAGAAGGCAGCTGCAGTCAGCAGGGTTGTTTGAGACTATTTATTGGTTGCTGTAGATTATTATTTTTTTTTGAAAGGCCAATTCTGTATTTTTTAAGCTAACAACACAGATCCCATGTAGTTGGAGAACCAAAGGCCTCATACATGACAAAAAGACTGAACCGTTCAGGTTACTTGCATGGAGTTGGTGCTTAAATGTGAGTTGATTTTGCTTTTTTAAAAGATACGGCAGCAAAAAAAAAAAAAAAAAAAAAAAAAAAAGACTTACTGACATTTCATTTACCTGCTTATTTTCAAAATTGAGACTTGCCTGGTTATATGTAGAATTTTAGCCCCATGTATATTTGAGTATGATAAGAAAGTCTCTATTAGGAGAAGTTAGTCTATTTTAAAGGGATCTTGAGACGTATTTTCTCCTTGTGTAGCATGCTTATGTATTTTGTATTGAGGGACCAAGTGTTCACATTCCAAATGTTATCACCTATTCAAAAGCAAAGTTTTATGCTGACAGCTTCCAATCGTAGCTTTTCAAGAGACTGGTTAGAAAGAGAACCACCTGGATTCAGGGACCTAATGTCTGGGCACCAGAATATTTTATCTGTTGGTCTTTGACAAATCACTTTTAAAGTTTTAATCAGGTGCTAACACTTCCTTATCCACTGGCATTATTTTGCTTAGCAGTAGTGTGTAGTGTAAAGCCTGTTAAGGAATTGCAGTTACTTCAAATAAGATCATATTAGTACTTTTTTTTTTTTTTCTTTAAAACTTTTGCCTGAACAGTTGTTGCTGCTTGACAATGAGAAGAGTGGTTGACTCCTTATATTAAATTTCAGTATTTTTTCTGAATTGGGTTTGAATGAGCTGTTGTTCCATTGGTAGGCTTTTTATGTGGTAGTTAGAGGCAATCTAAGATGTATACGGGTTGATGGTATGTGTTGATTAGTACTAACCCATAGTACGGTTCAGTACTAAACCGTAGTGATTGGGTCCTTTGACCTGGTAGTTTTCAGTGTAGAAACCAAGCGTTTTGTTACAGAGTCTCACAAATCAATGATAAGATTCCAGAGGGGAAGTTCAGGGTTCCCCTGGGCTGACATAGAATTCTAAAGATTGTTTCTCAGAATTCACTCACAGATCTGTATCAAGCCTTGTCTGGATTCATGAAGAAATGGTTTCGTGACCTAAAATGAGGCTAGCCTCTTGAAATTCTGGTTTGCTTTAAGTGATGACAATAACTTGTCTATAACAAAATGTAAGCTGATACTTACACAGCTAGTAAGTTCAGGTGGTTGAAAGGTGATAGAACTTCCAGATCACTTCCCTGTTTAAACTCCTTTAGCCACGGAGACTTGTCCTTCACTGCCACAGGTCCGTAACTTCCCTTGTACTGAATATCTCTGGGTAACGACTACGTGTAACAGTTCTTCATGACCAACTTCTGTCAGAACGGGATTATTTTAAGCAAATATTTAGGTGTTGCTGGTCTCCTCTGTTTCGGCTTTTTGTCTGACAATCAGGAAGCCGAATTTAAGTTTGACTTAACTGAGCACAGTAAGAAATCACAGAGGTCTGCTTCTTCGTCTCCCTTTCCCCTCCACACTGTCCCACTTTTCTGAGGATTGTCTCAGGTCCTGTTAATGCCACCATACGGTGCCATCTCAATAAACATGGCACGGCATCTTCTCTGTCGACTCGAATTTGAGCTGTTTTTAATAGAAACCCCAGAAATGGTTTATATATCAGCAGCTAGTCTTCGGTTATTACTTTCACAGTCCACTTACCTTCTTCCTTAACCACCTCATAAAATGTTAAAGGCAGAATTTCCCTTGCGATCGTAACATGGCACATTTTAAGTAGATCTAAGTGGAAATTGAATGACAGCATTGGTTGATCTTTGTTTTCATTCGAAACGGCAGTTTAGTTGAGGTGGACCAAGGCACGCTCTTGGGTTGGGCCTAGAAAAGATGATGTTCCTGTAGGCCAAGGGCAGTTGGAGAGTGATTTTGTTTTTTGTTTTGGATGTTCACTGGGCATGTGTACCAAGAGGGGGAGTTGTTCCTTCATCACCTTCACAGCTAATCCTGAGCTTGACAGAAAGAAAGTGAAGCAGAGAACACAAGCGGAGCAGAAGAAGCCTCAGCATGGAAGTCAGCGGACAAGGGCTCTCCCCGCCCTCATCTCTCATTGACCAGTGATGGGACCTTGGGCAGTTCACTTTTAACCTTACATATCTGATCTGTACAATGAAAAGGTCGGGCTAAATATTAGCTCATGAATCTTTTCTGCTCCAGTATTCTGATTCGTTTCTATTCTATTATTTTTGGGGGGCCGGGTCAGAACTTTGTATTCTGAGTTTATTTAAAGAGTCAAGAGTCGGTGAGCCTACTTGGTAATTTTTAATGTTAGTCCGTTTGCCCAGTTAACCGGTGTTATCCTTGGGAAGAGAAATTCCAGCTTAGTGGGAAAGTTTTCATTGTATGAAGATAGAAGGACTTACCTGTATGGGAGAAGCTCTTTGTTGAAATTGACCAATTTCATTTATAGACAGTTGAAGATCAGATTTTAAATACAAGTCATTGTCTTGTGTTTAGAGGCCCTCTCGTTTGGCTGACTTTTGTTTCAGGTTTTCAGTGTTGTGGATTCCGGACTGCAAAAGGGAAGTATTTCAGTCCAGGTGGTGTATTCCTTTAGGTGGGACAGCTTTTAAATGAGAAGAAAACTTCTGTGCGCTAACGAATATATGCATCCAGAGTGACAGTACCTACGTTGCCCGGAGTAGCTGTTACTAAGCTGTGAAATGCAGGACTTTGGTTTATACTGAGCATCAGAAAGGCAGTCTTGAGAACTTTTCTTCATTCTCACTGAAAAGCATATGACATGTGCCAGTCTTTTCCTTCCATTTAATATTCTGAAGGCACAGTTCTTCCCCTTTAGTGAATCATCATTCACAAAATAGTGATTTGCCCCCTGACTGGAAGTGGAGAAGAGAAAATACTCCCATCTTGACTCACTTTCCATCTCTTTGCTCACCTTGGAGCTGTCCCTCCGTGGAGCATCTGTGCAGACTCCGACTCCGCGAGTTGCCTTCCTTGCCCCGTAGCTGGGGGCGGGGGAGGGGGGCAACGGTGCCTTGCTTGCTCGGAGGCAGAACAGACTCTTCTCTCTCTTTTGGAGACTCACTGTTTTAATTGTAGGTCTCCTAATTAAGACCTCTTTGTGCCTGCCCACATTCCACTAGTGTTGGCACAGAACTTCAGTTTCCTTCTAGCACTTAACTTGAAGGCCTTTGGTAGGGCCTTTTGTGAATATCTTGTCTTTCCATTTTTCCTCTGCCAAGGTGGAGAGCCCAGTGGCATAGACCTTTGAGAAAGGGGGAAGCTATGTGACTGTCACTACTTGGGGAGGAATTTATTCTAGGATTGCTGGGATGGGAACTTCTTTTGTTTGCACATGTTATTTCCAGGGATTAAGAAAGGTTACATTACTAATGAGTCTGACATAACATACCTGTACTTTCTAAATCCTATTTTTAACCCCATGGGCCGTAGCGGAAAGAGGAAGCCTGAAGAGCTCACTGTTAGAAAAAAGTATTTGTGTGGGTCTTACCTAGTTTGGTCTAAAGCTTGATAAATACAACTTTATCATGGAGTAAATCACACACACTCGGGATTTGTGTGGACCGGTAGGTTGTGAAGATAATCATATGAAGTTATTGATCTGCTCCTAAACTGTATCAGATTGTAAAACGCAGACTGAATGAACATTAACTTTCAGGTTTGAATGAACTTTTTTCATTAGCAAAGACTTCAGGAGGTTCTAGAAATTATTGAGTTAATGAAGAATACTCTTGTAGGTTCCAGTATTTCTTGAGAAGTTCAGGAATTGGCTAGGCTTCTAGAGTAGTTTCAGAGTAAAGTCAAATAATTGGAAAATGTCATTTCACTTCACTTTCCATCATCATATCACTGCTCTAAATGCAGCCTGGCCTTTAATGGATCTCAATGTGGCATGTGAGAGGAAATGGAGTCTTTATTAGGAAAAAGGAATCTTAAATCCTTCACCTGGACCCAGATGGTTTCATTGATCACATCAGTATGGGGCAGGCAGACAAAGGGCTACTTTTTTTGTTGTTATTGTCATTTCGTTGGTTGTGAAGAAGGCCTGAAAGAAGGAAGTACAGGATCTTTATGGCATGCATTAAATAAAGCTGGAGGCCCGCGCTCTTATACCTGAGTGGGTGGTTTTATGGCCTAATTCTCTAATTGCTGGCATTTATGACAGTGTGGATGCTACTGGCCCTGTGGCCGAGGCGGATTATATTGGGAATAGGGAGAGAAAAGGGGTCCTTTTGTTAGCCTTTTCATTTTCCCCCTCAATAAGATCTCTGAGAAAGCCCCGAGGAAATACACAGACACTTGAACAGAGGGAATGACATCCCATAAAATGGTTCTTTATGTTTTTAAAAAGGATGAGCTGCTTTTCTTGACCTATCCAGAGAAATCCATACCACCACTGTTAAATATTTCAATGAGCTTTGTACCTTGTCAGGTTACACACCAGGGGAAGCCGACCATGAGGCTACACTGCCAGACGCTTGCTTTCAAAGACTAAGATATTTGAAAGACGGGTTTGGTCGTGTGATTTGTAGTTGTTTGGGACGATAGAAGTCCTCTGGTAGGATTAGTACGAAACTTCTTAGAGGCCACACTTGGCTAAACTTTTTAGATGCCGGACATATTTAATGAGCCTTAGTTTTAAGGAAATAAAGACATAAATGTAAGAGTTAGTTGGCAGTTTTCTGTACTGGGTATGAAAATTCCCCTTCCTTTGAAATGAGTAGTTGTTTTTCTATTTGACAAATAGACCGAAGGGATTTCCCCCAGAAAACTTACCTTTAATTATCACTGCAGCAGTGCTCTGTGTCCTACCAGTGGGTTGGATCTATCCCGCTGGCATTTAGCTCTAGAGTTGGGAGTCTCTCTCATATGTTTTATCTGTTTTCTTGCATTTTTGGTTTTGTTTGGTTGGAATGTTTGGGCATAGATGGTTTGATGTCTTTGAGCTGTATGAGCGATGAACCTTTCAAACATGGGGACTGTTTTAGGGAGGTCCAACCCTTCCGATCTGTGCTTTGCTGAAGCACCATTGTTTCATTCTCCTTTTACAGCATCAAAGTAACTGTGGCTTTCTGTCTTGAATTAGGAGAGTAATATTACTGCTGAGGAGTGTGGTTGGAGTACAGTTTTTTCACCAAGCCGTCCTTTGTACTATCTCAGCTCTGAAAAACTGGGGGAAGTTAATCACAAATGTCTCTATAATAAATATCTACACCTAGAGGAACAAATACGTACACATGTGTATATTCAACTTCTGTCCATCCATGAGTATTGACTAATTTTTAGATCAAACGCAAACATACAACAGTGTTCCTAGATGATTGCCTTTAATTATAAGCAGTAAAACCATGTGGATAACATCTCTTTCAGCTTGGTTAATGAGGAAATCCTTTTGTAATCTCTCCGGCTAGGATTTTTTATTTGTGCGTATATAAATACCTTTATAAAGGATGGGGAGAATCTCATTATCTAATCTGTAATAGTGTGAGATAGTATAGCACAGTAATTAAGAGCTGTTAAGACCATGGGCTCTGAATTTAGACTGCCTGGGTTCAAATCTTGGCTGCACCGGTCTATTGGCTGAATGACCTTGGAAAAGTTTCTTAACCTCTCCATGCTTCGGTGTCTTCATTTGTAAATTAGCAGTAATCAAGCTTCTTAAAATTATTGTGAGGCTTAATTGAAATTATGCATGCAAAGTACTCAGCAATTTGCCTGGCACATAGAAATCCCTAATTATTATTAGGACTCAAAGTCCACGAAAGTCCATGAGGGCTGTCATCTTTTTTTTTTTCTGCCGAGATAACTGGGTTTTATTACTCTGATGTCTGCGTGTATATGTGTGCACATACATACCTATTTGAGGGCTGTATAATCTTGATTTTAGAATGTTCTTGATTTGGGTCCCCGTGTCAAGTTCATTAACAAGCTAGGTGTAACCAGATTGAAGGCCAGCCACACACATCTTGGCAACAGTGGGTACCGTCGGTGTCCAGGTAGCCCATAATTAGAGATAAGGCAAAAAAGGGAGGAGAAAGAACAAGACAGTAAATAGGCAGGTGGGATACTGAGGAATTCAGTGCCTCGGTGAGTTGCATAGTTATCAGGCCAAGGCACCTTTGTGGGAGTTGCTACTTTTTGTCCCTGTAACTAGTGTTCTTTACCTTTTTATGAATGACTATAAGTACTTGGGTATCCCCTGCCATGATTCTGAGGCTCTTCAGGGTCCCCAGGTTCAGCTCCATTCGTCTATACTTGGTAACTCGTTGACATTTGCTCTCAAGTTTCAGCGTGGGGAGAATTAAGTGTTGGTCTACAGAGATCAACGCGATTAATAATTTAATTATAGAATAAATGCTGAGTTGTAGGTTACCATACTGGGGCTTGGAACTTAGCTTGAGAAATACAAAATAATCACGAGTAGAATAATCAGAACCAGATTAAAGTTTAAGAATAACTAGTAGAGGGTAGTATGCTTAAGGAGGAAGCATACAGTACTCCTTACCTCTTAAAAAAAGGTTTGCTGAGGGGGCGCCTGGGCGGCTCAGTCGGTTGAGCCTCTGCCTCCGGCTCAGGTCACGATCCCACGGTTGTGGGTTCGAGGTCCGTGTCGGGCTCTGTGCTGACAGTGCGGAGCCTGGAGCCTGCTTGGAATTCTGTGTCTCCCTCTCTCTCTGCCCGTCCCCTGTTCATGCTCTGTCTCTCTCTCTCTCCCCTTCAAAAATAAATAAACACATTAAAAAAAATTAACAACAAAAAAAAAAGGTTTGCTGAAATACCGAGTACACCCCATCGTCTACAGCTGGAGAAACTGAAGCACAGACAAGCTAAATGGTTTCCCGAAGTCATATGGCGAGGAAGCAACAGAGCTAGAATTCACATCTAAACCTGTGTCCATCGGAAGGCTCAGTCGTGCTCCCTCTGTTGCTGGCGTCACCTCTTTGCTCTCCGTACCCCGTCCAGTTAGTTTCGTGAGGCTTGTCCGTGATACCCTTGCGGCGTTTCCTTAATCTGTCCCCGCCGTTCTGTTTTTACCATCCTACTTTACATTTCCATTACCTTTGCGTGGATTATTACCATAATCTCGTAGCTGGTCTCCCTGCCTTCCTTTTCACTATAGGCAGCGTTGCCAGTGGTTTTCTTAAATATACATCTGATTATGTCACTTTATTCCTAAAACCCTTTGCCTCCTCGCTGAATATAAAATAAGATTTAAAATTCTCAGTCCTTTATGGCCTACATTTCTACGTTTTCAACATTATCTCCCGAAACACACATTCTCACTTCTATGCTTCGACCATCTTGAGATGTTCTCTGTGGTCTGTCTGCACTTGCCTTTATACCTTTGCTAGCGCTTCTCTTTTGCCTTAAAGTCTTTCCCATCTTGCCCTGCCTCTGGCTTATTTTTCTTTCACGGCTCAGATCCCCGGATCCCACCTCTTCCAAGAAGCTTTGACAAATGTCACTACTAGTGGAAAGTCAACTTCTCCTTTCCTCTTTTCTTACTGTACTTAATACCACCCTTAAAGAATTTACTCCAGGTTGCTTTATGTTGTAAATACTTTTGATTGTGTCCGTCTTTCGCCCGCTAGACTGTGATTTGCTTAAGACTTGACCATTTCCAAGTCACCGATTAGGTTTTGTATTGTTTATCGTGGTGACTTTCCATATAGAAGGTGGTCAGTGAATGTCTGTTGAATTGAAAATTTGGTACACACACAACTTTTAGGAATACTTTGCCAGGACAGTATGACATAAGCTATTACATTGTACAAGACTTATTAATAAGCAGGATAATTGTGAGTAATGTTTTCAAAATAGGAAGCTAACTTAAGTGTGGCAGAGGAACGTTGAAGAGCCATCGAAGATCATTTCTGTAAAAGTACCAGGTGGGGGGTGCCTGGGTGGCTCAGTCGGTTGAGCCTCTGACTTCGGCTCAGGTCGTGATCTCGTGGTTTATGGGTTCGAGCCCCATGTCGGGCTCTGTGCTGACAGCTCAGAGCCTGGAGCCTGCTTCGGATTCTGTGTCTCCCTCTCTCTTCCCCTCCCCCCTCATGCTCTGTCCCTCTCTCTCCTTCAAAAATAAACATCAAAAAAAAATTAAAAAAAAAAAAAAAAAGTACCAGGTGGGGCTTTACAAGTGATGTTGAGCTATCCTGACATGATGCCGTCATCTTTTGTATAGATAATGCCAGTGCTGACCATCCCCTCACTTGAGTGTTGTTTCCGTTTCTAGGTTCCTCAACTTAAAGGGGATGAGGAGACGTTGGAGGCGGTTCTGAGGAGACTCAAAAGATGATTATATGATTGGAAGTCAGTCCTGTGAGGAAAGGTTGGGAGAATGAAAGGTTAAGAGGCAACTTAATAACTCTTCAAAAGTCACTGAAAGGGTCTATTATTAGGAATGGTAACCAGTTCTTTTCCAAGTCAGTGGATACTAGAGTAAGAGAAAAATAGGTTTAAACTGAAGCAAAGGGTAGATACGTAAAGAACTCGTTACTAATGACGTTTGTCACTATAGTGACGATGAAAAAGATAACCAGAATAGCTTTATGATCTTCTGTGGAGGTGAATTTTTAAAGTACGGTCCTGCCTGTATATGTATAAGATGACCTCTCAAGCTACCTTCTCATTCTGTGAATCAATAAGTGTATTTTTATTCAGATCTTAGAGGATCTAAATAAATAAATAAAGCATGGATCATGTTTTAGACTTCTTAATGTTCCCCCAGGGGTCCTGGGGCCCTACTGGCTCCCTGAGTATTTGGCTTGAATCGTCAATTTGTGGCAATAATTAACTTTCAGTAGTCAGCTCCAGAGAAATGTCTTTATGCAATGATGTTATAGTGGTTTTATAGGCGAATAAGACTTCAGTAAATGGAGCTAAGAGAGAAATCTTAACATCCAGAGAAACTGGGGAAAACAGTAGGTGCGGTCTCAATATAGGAAACAAGTGTTTGTAGCTTTTATGTCCGTTTTCAGTTGTAGTTTCAAGAGATGTGCTGCAGAATAGCCCTTGGTAAGGTTTCCACTGCTTGTGGGCCTATTCTAACGAGTGCTTTGTAAATCCTTCCCTGTCTAATACAAGTTTGCTTCATGCGAATGAGGATTACAAAGGCTTCTGACCCTTGGTTTTTGAGGCTGCGTGGAGGGCTTGCATCACTCAGAATGAAACCTTTTTAGATATGTTGGGTTGCAGAAAGCATTTCCTGTACAGTCAGAGTGAAAACTGTGAATTGGGATTATTCATATAGATTACAAGAGTCTGGGCAGAGCCGATATTTACGCCAGCTCTTTTTCCTCCCAATTCTTAGTTCCAAAATGTTCATTGTTTTACTGAAGCTTTAGGACTTTGAATTTAGTCCTGGAATTGTATATAAATTCCTTCTTTTAGGTGAAGTGGTCACGAGATTTATTTAAGGTCATATACATATAATGAGGTTTCTAAGTTGCATATAGTAAATGCTGTCTACTCTTAACCAGACAGTCTCAGTAGATGACTGGAGGTCAAAGACGTAGCTGGCTTCTTGCAGGAATTCTGCAAGGTGGCAAAGTGAGGGCACTTTGGACTCCCTAACTGTAAGATCGGGTGTCACTTAAGAAACTCTGGGAATTGGAAATATAAGAGATTCTTACTTTTTCTGGAACTTTTCATTGCTAGTCCTACAGGTATAAATTCAGAAAGCAAGCGATTATGAACGCAAAGAATAATTCTCATGATTCTTTATTCTACTTGAGAGACTCTAGAGGTGGAGTAATAATAAAAAAAAATACCGGGGACTTTTTTTTTTTTTTGAATAGGTTAATGCCACAGAATGTAGGCTTCTCAGAATGTGATGGCAAACTTCCAAATATGATGTGGTAGTCAGAGGAGAGTCAGTTGGTTTTTCAAGATACGAAGAACACAAAACTTCCCAGCTCCTATATGGAACATTAATTCCTGAAAAATATTAGGTCAAAATGATGTTGGCTGACTCGGTGGCTTTGTGGTTTTGCCAAGGAGAATGTTGACACTTTTGACATCTAACTTCATGTTGCTCCTTCAGAAAACTGACTTTACCGAATGATAAACCCTGTTTACCTTCAGAGAGAAGGAAGTGAAAACCTCGTGTTACTGTAGTTGCTATTGGTCATTCAACAGTGCGTCTATCTTCCCAGAAGGAAGGATGCACCCTGACTTTTGTACCAAGATATGACCAACAAGCTGGAAGAAAAAAGCTGCAGTTTTATGGTAGAAACTTGTAATTGAATGAGCGTATAACTCAGAATGAAGTTAACTACTTAAAGTTGGCATATGGGGGGCCCAAACCTCTTGGAATAAAAAGAACCATCTCTGAAAACAATGTTGGTGTTTGTTTGCTTAATTTTTCTAGCCTATTCAGAGGGATCTGGTCATGTTGTGGTACTTTCCTTTTAGAGAAGAAGAAACCCTGTGAATGATGATGATTAACTTCATTTCTACAGTATATCAGGCTTATTTATTTCTTCTGCTTCAGACTTGGAACCTAGGAGTCTGGAAGTATACCTTTCTTGATCAGTTTTGGCTTGGTTTTTTAAGATCCTGCAAAATCATTTGGGACATTGCCAAGAATCTGTCTAGCTTACTATCTGATGTAGTGTGTTCATTTGCTGTGTTTCTTTTCTTCTCTTTTTCTCCTCTCCTTTCCTTCCCTCCCCTCCCCTCCCCTCCCCTCCCCTCCCCTTTCCTTTCCTTTCCTTTCTTTTCCTTTCCTTTCCTTTCCTTTCCTTAGACCAGTGAGCCACTTTATGAGTACCTCTTTCTGAAGCAGGATGGGTGGAGTTCACCTGCTCATTTGCTTGGCTGTTTTGAGCATCTTTGCTTCTTGCTCTTGTTGACATGGAATGAGGATGAAGGGTGCCACTTCTTTTGTTTTAAGTTTATTTATTTGGAGAGAGAGTGCGCGAGGGGGAAGGAAGGGCAGAAAGAGAGAAAGGGAGAATCCCAAGCAGGCTCCATCCACGCTGTCAGCATGGAGCCTGACGCAGGGCTCAGACTCGAGAACTACGAGACCATGACCTGAGCTGAAATCAGGAGTCGGACAGTTAAGCAACTGACAGCCACCTAGGTGCCCCAGGGGTGCTACTTCTTTCTCTAATTACAAAGTGGGTAATATTTCTTACGTAGGTGACAGTTGCTAGGTAGAATTGATTAAATATTTGAAAACTGAATTTCCTTCTTCTGTGGGTGAAAATTTCACCGACTACTGTTATTGAAGAAGAGTTGGCTTTACACTCTTCAATCCTAGGTGACTTTCTTACGTTAACATTTCTCAACATCAGGCAGAGATCATACTTAAAACAGTTTGTCTCTTCCTGTCTGTTGTATATGAAAATAACCACTCTTCTCTTTAATGTACCAGTAACCAGAGAGAATTTGGCTTTGGCCATACCTCTGCCAATCTGTTGACAAGACTATGATATTAGTTCAATAACTGTGCACACTTCTTGACTAGCTGGATTTCAGAAACCATCTTGGCTTAGGAGGTTTGTCTGTTAATGTCTTGACTATGCCTGAGTATACTATACTTCTCCCTTCTTGTAGAATCAACCAGCATTATTGCCACATTCCAGTTTTTGGAAATGAGTTACAGATGTCACTATATTTTCTTCTATTATAAATGATGAAAAAGTACTCGCCAAGAGGCTCATCTTCCCCCTAAATGGTATTCATAAATGAAATGTAGCACTCTACACAGTAAGAAATGGAGAGATTGGAAAATCTTATTTGTTTATTTTTGAGAGAGAGAGAGAGCACAAGTGGGGTGGAGAAGGAGAGGCTGAGAGAAGAGAGAGTGGTGGGGGGGGAGGGTGATCCCAAATAGGCTCCCAACCGTCAGTGGTCAGTGTGGAGCCCGATGTGGGGCTCGAACTCACAAACTGTGAGATCATGACCTGAGCTGAAATCAGGAGTTGGACACTTAACTGACTGAGCCACCCAGACGCGCCCCTCTAATTCATTTTTCAAAAAACCTCTTTTATGTACCAGACAGATGACCAAGTGTTGGCATTAGCATTGAACAAGTCTCTTCTCCCATGGAACTTGTTATCTGACCTCTTTTTATGGAGCTCTGCTTAAAATATCGCATGAGTGTAAGTACTAAAGTTATAATACTTTGTAAGGTTAACTTTGGAAATTGGCCATTTGAAGGTTGAAACTCCCAAAACTAATATTAACAGAATTGTTCGTGGGAGCAGTTTGAGTAGTAGTCTTCGTTTACTGATCTACTGATTCTTGAATCAGCTATTGAGGTATTTTACATAGTCTCAAGGTCTTTAATTGTTTTTCCCTTCCTGGTAAAAGGGAACTTAAGTACTACCACATCCTCTGGCACCTTCTACAAAGTACCACTCTGTTCTTGCACTCCGGATTCCATCCCTCTTTTCTACTCAGGGTTGTGTCTGCATTGGCAGTTTTTCTCACCTCTATCTGGACTGGTCTCAAAGCATCTAAAACTCTCTCTCTCTCTCTCTCTCTCTCTTTTTTAAGATCTTATTTATTTATTTGTTTTAAGTAAATTCTATGCCCAACATGAGGCTCCAACTTAACGATGCCAAGATGGAGAGTCGCGTGCTCTAGTGACTGAGCCAGCCCGGCGCCCCTAACTGTCTTAATATAATCCTTATTAAAAAAACAAACAAACAAACCCTTGACCCCCACATGCCTCCTCCAGCAACTACCCCATTCTCTGTTCCCTCTTACAGCAAAACTCCTTGAAGGTGCTGTGTGTCATTGCAGTCTGCACTTCCTCACCTCTCCCTCCTCCTCAGCCACTGCAGCTGGGCTCTTCTCCCCATGCTTCTACTGAAATAGCTCTTATCCAGTCCTCAAGGAGCCCACTCTTGCCAGATTGAATAGATAATTCTTGGTCCTCATCCTGTTAAACCTCTGGGCGGTATTGAATTGGCTGACCGCTCCCTTCTTGAAACACTTTTCTTGGATTCTGTAACACTGCACTCACCTCTTTTTTTTTTTTTTTTTTTAATGTTTATTTATTTTTGAGAGAGACAGAGCATGAGCAAGGGGACGGGCAGAGAGAGAGAGAGGGGAGACACAGAATCCAAAGCAGGTTCAAGGCTCGGAGCTGTCAGCACAGAGCCCGACACCAGGCTCGAACTCGTGAACCTCCAGATCATGACCTGAGCCGAAGTCGGACGTTTAACGGACTTAGCCACCCAGGCACCCTCACCGGCCCTTTTCTTAACTCACTGGTTGTTTACAGTATCCCGTATGGTTTCCCTCCTCTGCTTAACTTTCCTGAATGTTGGGGTCATCCAGGGGGCAAACTTTGGCTACCTTCTCTGTCTACACCCTCTCTTCCAGGCCTCGTCTACATGCCCAAGGACTATTAAATCTCTGTCTCTTATTCTTACTACTTCTTGGAGTCCCAGGGTTATTTGGCATTTCCATTTGGATAATAATAATAATAGAAGTAGTTAGCATTTATTGAATGTTTATTATGGGCCAGGCAGTATTCTGAGTACTTGACATGGATTATGTTACCTAATCTTCTCCACCAATAGGTGGCCTCCATTACTACCAGGCAAGAAGACAGGTGTGCATTGAAGCCCTTGGGGGTGTAATAGATATCTTACACTTAACACAGCCAAAAAGTCTCAGTTTTGTCCTTTTCTGTGTTTTGGAATAACTCAGGCCTAAAACTAAAAAGGTACCTTGGATTTCTCTCTCTTATTCATATCCCAAATCACCCATCAGCACATTCTTTCTGTATGACCTCCAAAATGCCCTAAATCCCACTTTTCCTCAATTCTGCCACCCAAACCCCAGACTTCTTATAATCTTTTGGCTGGACTACTCTGTCGTCTCCTTGCTTGCCTTTTCTCCCCCCAACCTTTTTTTAAAAAAAGATTTCATTATTAAGTAATCTCTACACACAATGTGGGGCTTGAACTCACGACCCTGAAATTAAGAGTCACAGGCTCCACGTACTGAGCCAGCCAGGCACGTCTCCTTGCTTGTGTGCTTATCTCACTGAAGGTCGTTCTTCACACAGCAGCTATGTGCTCCAAGTGTAAATTAGTCAAGTCTTATTATTCCCTGTCTTTAAACCTGCCAGTGACTCTCCCCTCACCGTCCATCCCCCCCCCACTGCTAGAATAAGTCCAGGTGCCCTGTTGGGGCCATCCAAGCCACACAGGCTCTGGCCTCTTGTCAACTCTGCTACTCTGGTACCATCTCTTCTTATTCTCACTCATTCTGCTGCAGAGCCATGCTGGCTTTTTCGTCTACCACACATGCGTGCTTATTGCTGTCTCTGGGGCTTTGCACTTCCTATAAAGCAAGAATACTGCCCTGCCTAGATCTTTTATTTTATTAAAAACCATTTTTTACGTTTATTTTTGAGAGAGAGAGACGGTGTGAGCGGGGATGGGGCAGAGAGAGAGAGCGAGGGGGACAGAGGACCCAGATAGCAGGCTCTGTGCTGACAGCAGAGAGCCCAATGTGGGGCTCGAACTCATGAACCATGGGATCATGACCTGAGCCCAAGCAGGACGTTTAACCGACTGAGCCACCCAGGTGCCCCTCTACCTAGTTTGTATGTCTGTCTTTTTCTCATCATTTAGGGCTAAACCAGGGTTCAGCAAGTTTTCTTCTGCAAAGGGCCAGATGGTCTCTGTTGTTTAACACTCACTTCTGCTGCCGTAGCGCAAAAATAAAAAAAATGAATGAGCATGGCCGTGTTCCAATAAAACTTTATTTATGTACACTGAAATTTGAATTCCATATAATTTTCATGTGTACAAAATATTCCTTTTTTATTTTTTAATGATTATTTTTATTTATTTTGAGGGAGGGAGAACGAGAGCAGGAAGGGGAAGGGAGAAAGAGAATCCCAAGCAGGCTCCTCACTGACTGCCCAGAGCCCGACGCAGGGCTTGAACTCATGAACAGCGAGATCATGACCTGAGCCGAAATCAAGAGTCATAGGCTTAACCAACTGAGCTACCCAGGTGCTCCCAAAATATTCTTCTTTGATTTCTTTTCAACCATTTAAAAATATTAAAAACCATTCTTAGCTCATGGACTGAACAAAAACAGGTGGCAGACCAGATTTAGCAAGTGACCCATAGTTTGCCAACCCTTGGTGAAGCATCACTTTAGAGCAGCCTTTCCTGACCCCAGGAAATAACCCCCACAGTGAACTCCCATCATCCTGTTGCCTTTGTCTCTTTATTTATTTGTTGTGTGTTTATTTTCTGTCTCCACCAGATCGTAGCCTCATGGGGCAGGAATTTTGTCAGTTTATCTTTAGAGTCTCATACAGTGCCTGGCAGTTCTCAGTAAATACTTGCTGAGTGAATGAATGCCAAGCATATTTAAATCGTGGCTGTAGACTGCTATCTGGTCTCTATTTATTCAGTCTCTGTCCTATTCTGTGTGTGTGTGTGTGTGTGTGTGTGTGTGTGTGTGCGCTTCCAGGGTAAACTTCAAACAGAGCCCCGGCTTTTCTGCATTTGAGAACCGATGGTAGGTAGCTCCCTGCTGCTTATTGGACCAGCTTTGACCATACCATCCCAGATTTAACAAGGTTCTGTTACTTCATTTGTCTTTTATCTTGGCCCTGCTGTGGCTACCCCTTTGCAACCAAATCAGTTTCTACTAATTCCTGCATCTGGTTTTTTTCTCCATTATTCTGCCCTCCCATTTATTCTTAATTAGCCATTGTCCATGATTTATGTGCCTCAGAGCTGTGTTCTTCAAAACTGCTGTAGGTTCTGAGCCTCTTTGAAAGCTGGAGAAATCTGTCGTGTTTCTCATCTGACAGGTCCCCATATAAACCAATTTTTGCCTGTCGTCTCAGAGAAGTTTCTCTCCTTACTCCTGCCCATAAACTTTTTTGCAGCTAAATCCTTGCTTAACCCCTTTCCTAGAAGAAGAGAATTTCCATCCCTTGTGCTTTGTATTCGTTCCCTCCCAGTGCTGATGCCTCCTTCTCCCAGTGCCTTTTCCGTTTATTACCGCTTTGCTTTTGAGGATTTTCAGCATCTTTTCTGCTGCTGTGTTCCCCTTTGGCATCTAAACATATTCCACTCAAGAACTAATCCTCCAGGGGCTCCTGGGTGGCCCAATGGGTTGAGTGTCCGACTTCAGCTCAGATCATGACCTCACTGTTTGTGGGTTTGAGCCCCACGTCAGACTCTGTGCTGACAGCGCGGAGCCTGCTTCAGATTCTGTCTTCCTCTCTCTCTCTGCCCCTCATGCTCTCTTTCTCTCAAAAATAAACATTAAAAACAAAATTTAAAAAAAAAAAATTCCTCCCAAGCTAGTCTTTCCCTATTTCTCAACTAGTCTGTACTCATTTCCATTTTGTCACTTTTTTTTAAAAATGTTTTACTTCTTTTTGAGAGAGAGACAGAGTGCAAGCTGGGGAGGGCAGAGAGAGAGAGAGGGAGACAGAGTCTGAAGCAGGCTCCAGGCCCTGAGCTGTCAGCACAGAGCCCGATGCGGGGCCTGAACTCACGAACTGTGAGCCAAGCCATGTTCCCCCCCGCCCCCCCACCATTTTGTCACTTTCTAATCACACCTCTGCCCTTTGCGGTTCGTTTCCTCCTACCTCTAACGCTGCATTCAAGTCAGCTGTGCTAAGGTTAGAGATGCCCTCCCAGTTTTGTTACCCTACTGTACAAGTTTCAGTCCTTCCCCAACTTCCACTTGACCATCCCTTGCTATGTATTCCTTCCCTTGACTGTTGTGTACCTTTCCACGCATGACCTTCCTCTTGGCCCTTCCATCTCCATCTCCTTCCTTGGCTTCCCTTTCACCTTTGTGTTAAGTGTGGGTATTCTGTAGACATCTGCCTTTGCCCCTCCTCTTCTCTTTGGTGTTCTCTCTTTGGGTGATTCCATTTATACATAAAGGTTCAGAATTTATAAATATATTCTGTGAAAATAAATATATTTATTCGTGGACTCAGTTGTGCTTTCTCCAGATCATTATCCTATCTTACAACTTGGATGAACATTTCAAATTCAAATGTCTGAAGTGATCTCCCTTCCCACCTCTGTAAACCTTTCTTCTTCCTTGTATTCCCAATCTTGGTAAATATCATCACAAACTAATCAACCCAAGCCAAACACTCGCCAGTCTTTACTGATTCTTTCCATTTCCTTAACCCTTCATATCAAAACTTTGTCCATTTTGCCTCCTGTCTGCGGAATCTGTCCTTTTCCTTCAACCCCCAATGCTGCTGCGGTCATTTTATAGCTGTTTCTCCTGCCTATGGTTTTAAAGGCAGTCTCTACGTACCCACAGCTGTCATAGTGATCTTTTGAAAATATCAATCTGATTCATACTTCTCTGCTGCCTGAAAGCATCACTGATCAGTTATAGCCTTCAGGATGAGGTCTGCACTTCCCTGAAGATAAACTTCAAACTCATGAAGTCATTTAACACCTTTTGAGATCTGCCTATGCCTTTTTCTCCTGTTCAATATCTGACACCCCTTTCGCACATCAGCTAGGGCCCCCTCAGCCATTCTAAACTGTTTGTAATTTCATTCCATGCCATGGTCTTTTGTACTTCTGTGGCTTTGTATGTACTCTTCTCTCTGCCTGCAATATCTCTCCCTGACCCTGACTTCTCATTCTTCAAAAGTTTTCATCCTTTCTGTAATGCCTTTCCTGACTCTTTCTCCTTGATTGGGTTCGTCTTTCTCTTGTGCTTCCATATTCTTTCCATTAGCAGGCAACACACTTGTATTCCATTAATTTAATCATCTATTCTTAACAGGCTAGCAGGTCCTGGAAAGCAGAAGCTGTTTTTTATCTTTATGAGCTGTCTTCAGGGTTCCTGAGTGGCTCAGTTAAGTGTCCAACTCTTTCTTGGCTTTGGCTCAGGTCATGATCTCACGGTTTTGTGGGTTCGAGCCCTGCATCCGGCTCTGTGCTGGCAGCACAGAGCCTGCTTGGGATTTTCTGTCTCCCTCTTTCTATCCCTCTGCCACTCACACTGTCTCTGTCTCAAAATCAATAAAATTAAAAAAAAATAAGGGGGGCACCTGGGTGGCTCAGTTGGTTAAGCCTCTGACTTTGGCTCAGGTCATGGTCATAATCTCACGGTTCGTGGGTTCAAGCCCCAAGTCAGGCTCTGCACTGGTGGTGCAGAGCCTTCTTGGGATTCTCTCTCTCTACCTCTATCTTTCTCTGCTCTTTCCTCATTTGCACTCTCTCTCAAAATAAATAAACTTTAAGAAATTCTTAAAAAAAAAAAAAAAAAGGAAATATATGAGCTGTCTTCATCCCTTAACCCAGAAAGGGGCTCACATATTTAAATGAATGAATGGTTGAATAGATGAATGAATTGCTTTCCTCTGTCCTGCTAGCTTGAGGACATTCTCCCTATGCATTCTTTCTTTGTTTTTCTAATGTTTATTTATTTTGAGAGAGAAAGCGGGGGAGGGGCAGAGAATCCCAAGGAGGCTCTACAGCTGTCAATAGAGAGCCTGACGCAGGGCAGAACTCCTGAACTGTGAGATCATAACCTGAGCAGAAACCAAGAGTCGGATGCTTAACCAACTGAGCCACCCAGGCATCCCTCCCTATGCATTCTTTTTTTTCTTTTTTTAAGTTTATTTTTGAAAAGAGAGCAAGCATGAGTGGGGGCGGGGCAGAGAGAGAGAGGGAGGGAGGATCCGGGCTCCACCCTGACAGCAGAGAGCCCACTGGGGAGCTCGAACTCCATGAACCATGAGATCATGGCCTGAGCCAAGGTCAGATGCTTAACCGACTAAGCCACCCTGGTGCCCCTCTCCCTATGCATTTTTAAAAGGAAGAATCATATTGTTTAATTCTTTGGATTCCACCAGTATGTTCTATTACAGTGCTACTACCACAGTAGCTACTCAGTGTTTTATAAACAATTGTGTTTCTTTTATTTTCATTTTACATTTATGGAGTGCCAAGTTTGTGCCAGATACAGAAAAAATACAAAAATGAATAAGTACACTGTCCTTATCCTCAAAGAGTGAACACGCTAGAAAAGAAAACAAACAGGGAACATTTTTTAAAAATCCCTTATGCTAATTAAATACTAGTGATTATGTATACCTGTCTTTAAAATGCCACATCAGGACTTTGGTGTTTTAGAGCTTGTAGCAGGAGACACAGAGGGAAATATCCCAGCAGAAGCGGCAGCTCACTGGAATAAACTCCTAAAGGAACAGTGTTAAGTGTTACCGTTAAATTTTTTTAATGTTTATTTATTTTGAGAGAGACAGAGTGTGAGCAGGGGCGGGGCAGAGAGAGAGGGAGACACAGAATCTGAAGCAGGCTCCAGGCTCTGAGCCGTCAGCACAGAGCCCAACTTGGGGCTCCAACCCACGAGCAAGATCATGACCTGAGCCAAAGTCGGACGCTCAACCAACTGAGCCACCCAGGTGCCCCAAGTATTACTCTTTTTTAACTAGAACTGAAATACACCGTACGCTTCTTGTATGTGTCTTCACCTTCTTGAGTTGTTCTTCTTAATTGTCTTAGTCCTCCTGTGGCCTCCTCATATGGTGAAGCCAATATATGATGATATCAACAGTCAGAAGCTTCAAATTTCAAAGAATTTGGAACAGTTATGGTATTGGGGTGATTTTTGATGCTGTCTGTGGTTATTGATGTTAATCTTCAGTTGATTCAATGATGAACCTTTGTAGTTGAAAAAGTTTGATTATTCAGACTCTTGAGACTAAAATTTTGAAGGCCCAATGAGAAGATACTATTGCCAAGGGGCATGTCTGAGAAACCTACCACTTAATTCAAATTGTGATCTGAAGGGAGGAGGAGTCTCTTGCTAGAAAAGAAGGGTGTGAGCAGACTCATCCTAGACCTTAGTCATCTGAGGCTAGAAGAGGTTGAGCTCGTTTATTTAATGGAGAAGTTTTCAAAGTAGCTTTGGAACCTCCACCTTAGCCTGGGGAGGTGAACTCCAGGTGAGTATTTTGCCCTGACAATGGTAAATTGGGAAGAATCTAAGAGAGGAACCAAAAATCGATGTATTTTATTTAGTTGAGGGTGGGGAGGAAAGGCGTTGAGGTCGACCAGTTGAAAGTTTATCAGATCACTGGTGTTTCTGGGAACTGTGTCACATCTAATCACTGCGGATGGTTTAGGTCGATTACCTAAACTCTGATCGCTAATGCTGGAGTGGTGCCTGGTTACAGTACTGAGGGATGGAGATATATATTGCTGTCTTTTGGAAGGATTTTGAAATTTGTTGAACATTTCTCTATGAACCAAATACTAATATATAAGAGGAAGAATGAACTATTCCAAGATGTAAGCCAACTTTTCTTCCAGAATATGATTTTCATGGTATTTTATCCTTCCCTGGCATTGGTTTTTGAAAGCAAGAGTGACATTGTGAACCTGCCTGTCTGCCTTTAGATACTTCATGGGATCAGGAATCGTGTCTTAATTATCTTTGCATCTAGAGCAGATAGCATATAAAATGGCAGGCGTATAGACGGTTTTTGAATGAATGAACAGGTAAAAGAAATAATACTTTGTTTGAAAAGTTGGCTTGGTAGTACACAATTCCTTGAGACACAGAATTTCACGTATGTTTCTTAAATGTCTTCATTATATTTTATATATAAACATTGTTATCTGAATACTTACTTTGGGTTCACTTAGGTTATCGTATGGAGAAAAAATATTCTTACTGCTCTAGCGCTTACCAATAAAACCAGACACAAAAGCTTTAAAATTCTTTCATTAAAATAAAAGCCGTCAGGGGCGCCTGGGTGGCTCAGTCGGTTGAGCGTCCGACTTCGGCTCAGGTCATGATCTCACGGTTCGTGGGTTCGAGCCCCGGGTCAGGCTCTGTGCTGACAGCTCAGAGCCTGGAGCCCGCTTCCGATTCTGTGTCTCCCTCTCTCTCTGCCCCTCCCTGGCTCACACTCTGTCTCTCTCTCAAAAATAAATAAACATTAAAAAAAAATGTTGTAAATAATAAAAAATAAAAAAATAAAAACCGTCAAATGTCAAGACATTTATGAGTTAAGTGGAATTTAGTAAAGGTATACCTGGTAAAGGTACGCTGGAAGTTCTCAAATAACTGGTTACCTTCGAGTTAGGGGTATGGGTAATACAGACATTCTACACCGTTAACTATTTTTGCCATTAGGTTTCATTTAGGAAGTGACATTAGACAGCCCCATTGCATTCTTAATCACTGGAAGCTAAATATGATATCACAGTATTTTACTTGGCAGGTGTGTTTCTATGTTTGGAGAAAAGAAAGTGTTAAAATCTTGGCAGTCTGGTCTCCCAAGGACATCACTGTTCAGAAGGCATCGGTTTGATGACTCTTGCCTGGACTCTGTCTTGGAAGGCTGTGCTCATCAGGGAAAGCCATATTGAAAGGAGAAGTATGTGTGATGAATGGCCATTTGGGCCCCGTTCCCAGGAATACTTGACCATGTGTAGCATGGTGTCTCCTGTCGCCTCTCTCAGGACTGTCCGGGCTTATGATGCCACGGTGCCAAACGTGGAGTTAATTGCAGCTCCTTTTGTCGTCTTTTGTGTGCGTGTGTAGTCATTTTGCCTTAGCCTTTTGGTTTTTTGGACAAGTCTGAATCCTTGGGAAGCCAGCACTGTTACCTTGCTGGCTACATCTTCCAGGAACCCCACGTGTTAAAGGGTGTGATGGGAGCAAGATGAGAGGGAGGCAGGAAGGGCTTGCGTTGAGCACCCTCCTGTAGTAATTCTCTCCCAGCGCTTTCTCGGCTTGGCGTCTCTCCTTTTTTTTTTTTTTTTTTTTTTTTTTTAGAGCTCTTGGAATTGGAAGTTCAGAGTCAGAAGGCTAGGGCTCTTTAACATAACAATGATGGCTTTTGTTTTTGGCTTAACTGTCGGGATTATTTAAACAATGGGTAGTTATTTTTTTTAAGCAGGTTTGCAGAAGTCAACCTAGATTTCAAGTGAAAAGAAAGTTCTTGGGTAGAAGTGTAGCCTTTTTTCGACTACTCATTCTTTTCTCATTCCAACTACAAGATCACAAGGAAAGAGTTAACGCTTTCTGTCACGTTGGAAAGTACTTGCGAAATTTAGACACTGGCAGTTCAGTTACCACTCGCTAGCTCAGTAGTACTCTGTTTTGGAGCCCACTGTGATTAGGAGTTTGTAGTTACGTTTTGTGAAAAGTTTGAAATAGAGAAAAGTGACCCACTAAGATCGCTGATGGTGAACAGAGCAGTGTGGAGCTCTTCTAATTTTCAAGATTCATAATCTTTCATTACCTCACCTGTTGAGTACTTCACCCCATAGTTTATTATGTGCACAGTTGCTAGAACTCTCTCACGGCCACACTGGGAGCATAAAATTCAGGCATTTAGCATCGTTGTCCCCTGGCGAAGTGTTCGGAAATCTCCAGGTGTCTGTGACGTGTCTAGATCCACGTGTTTGTTCCATGAGGATGATGCAGGAAAAGAATGAGTAAAATCAAACTTTAAAGATCTGAAAAGAGTTAACTTTCATAGTAGTTGAAAGAATAGCTGGAGATGATTTACTTGGTTCCTTGAAATATTTATCATTTTAAATTGTCACTATTTTGGTAGGAAGTCTTTGTAACTACATGCATGATCTTGGGCAAGTCATTTGGCCCCTCAGAACTTCAGTTTCTGAAACCACATCAAGAAGAAGTAGGGTATGGATGTCGCCTTACAGTTTTCTGAGTGCTTTTACATAAATTACATAATTGACATAAATTATTTCGTTTACTCCTTACAACACTTCAGTAAAATTAAATCGAAATACAAAAGTAGTAAGAGACTTGTCTAATATATAGCCTGCAAGTGTGAGAACCAAGTCCTCGGTCAAGTCCTTCGTGCTCCTCAGTCGTGTCATGTGCTCACATGAGAGATTGGGCTGGCTCCCTTCTAAAATTCTAAGGTACTGTCGTTCATTTATTTTTTTATTTTTTATTTTTAAAAATTTTTTACAGCATTTGAGGCCACTTACCCTGGGCTGTTTTATTTGTCTGCTTTTTTTTTTTTTTTCTCAAGGTACATTTTAGGATTAACTATTTTAAATGTCCTTTTTCTAGCCAAAAGTACACTTAAAAAATTAACGGGGGGCACTTGGGTGGCCCAGTTGGTTGAGCGTCTGACTCTTAATTTTTAATTTTCTTACTTTTGGCTCAGGTCATGCTCTCACAGTTTTGTAGGTTCAGGTCTCCTTGGAATTCTCCCTCTCTTTGCCCCTCCCTAGCTCGCTCTGTCTCTGTCTCTCTCAAAATAAATAAATAAACTTAAAAAAAAAAATTAACAGTATGGGGGCCCCTGGCTGGTGTAGTCGGTAGAGGTAGAGCGTGAGACTCTTGATTTCTGGGTCGTGAGTTTGAGCCCCACGTTGGGTGGAGAGATGACTTAAAAATAAAATCTTAAAAAGAGATGAAGAGGTAGATTTATTCTCACTCACAAATGATATTCACGATGAAAACTTTAATGATGAGAGAAGATACTGTAAAAAGCAGGCCTACTTCGTACTTTTTAAATTTGGGTTTTACACGTTCTTGGAGTTACAGTGCCTTTCAGACAAATCTCTTTGAAGAGGACAATTTCAGGTTTTTCTTAAATAGTTAAAGGCGTGAATAATGTTAACAACATCAGAACAAGCAACTTAGATTCTAAGAACCGTTTCTCAGTTAGGTCGTGTGCAAAGCCTCGGACCCAAACATTGTGCTACTCAAAGCATTCAGATTTAAGAGCTGAACCTGCTAATTTGTCTAAAAGGTTGTATGTATCTTTTCATAGCTTCCTGGTGAATAAGTGGTTAAACAGATTAGCACCTGACTGTAGCCTTAAACTAACTGGGGAAGCAACTTTGCAGAAAATCCAGATGTTGTCCATATGCATGTGGTCTTTGCTCTTGAGAGGAAAATCTGGGGGCTTTAATTGTTGGAACATAGCTTGGGGCTTGGCTTATCAGTATAAATTGGAGGTTCAAGAAAATCTGTCTTTCGATCTTTATTTTATTCTTGTTTTTTGTGGATTTTGTTTCGGGAATCTGAAATTCTCTCTCTCGTCTCTCCTCTGGAAAGAACTCAGTTTCTGAGTCAGTGAATTTCTGTTCATCAGTTTGTTTAAATAGACCACCTTTCTTGAGAACTCGTCCGAAATAAGTTAAATCCTTAAGGATTTTTTTGAAAGGGCAGGTTGAAAATTAGAGGTAAGGGAAGTTTTTGCCTTTTGCCTTTCCCAGGAGTAACTGAGAATAAGATGCTTCCCTAAGTTATTCTTGAATGCATTTCATCCTGTATGCGGTCAATTCATGATCCCTTTCACAAATGCTGCTGCCCACCATTAAGTCTCTTATCACAGGGCATTTTCAAACGATGCCATAAAATGCATGTTGAGAATCTTTGGATCTCAAATGTATAGAAATCACATCTAAATGTCAATTCCTGAGTTAAGGAACTGACAATTATGGCAATTTCAGTCTCTTCTATTAACATTTAGTAGACAAGCGATTATGGTATTGTTTATGTTATTCTTTATGTGTGCGTAGACTTAACTACTTGTTGAAAAGATTTGTTTGTTTTATTGGGGCTGTGTATTTCTGCCATTGAACTGATTTGCTTACTTGAATTAAAGTCGTTCTTTAATTGTTTTGGGCTGTATCTACAGTTTGAAATTTAGGACTATCCCCTGTGTACTATGCACCAAAGATGACATTTCAATGCATTGTTCAAATACTACACAGCTCCTATTTGTCTGTAATGAAGCTGTATGACTGGGTCCATTTATTTCAATATCAGTTATTTTATATTATCCATATAAATGATAATGATTAATATATAGAGTCTGATTTTCCAAATTCATTTGTGTCTCCTCTGGGCATTTCTTTGGGATATGTTCACACCCATGTTTTTGTTTCTGATTTTAAAATAATTTTCCTTTGTTGTAGGATGAGCAGTTCTTAGGTTTTGGCTCAGATGAAGAAGTCCGAGTACGAAGTCCCACAAGGTCTCCTTCAGGTATGGCCAGTTAAGTGCTCGGTGCCTTTTGTTTATGAAAAAGACCGTGGCTTCCCCTTGCCTTCTTTGCATTTAAAGGATGATCTTAAATACCGGGGTTTTCTTTGTGCATCCTTGCCTTTCCCTCACACTGAGTAGGAGATGGCTTATGAACTAGACCTCTTTACGGGGCTCTTTGTCAGGCCGCTTCTGCCTTATTCTTTATTATGCTTCCCTGTGGGAACCACTTGAGGCATGGGAGGCTGGGAGGGTTGATTTCCATGGAATGACTGAAAAACCAGGGAGTTGCATTGAAGGTAACCCTGAATGAGCATCCTCAGATTCTTGTGTTTTGAATGATAACGGTAGTAGATGCAACTGCGGGAATAATCTGGCTATTTTTTACAGATGAAATTTGGTCTACTGTTGTCAAAGAAATAAAAACAAAATATTAGCACTGTATGAAACTATTTTATGTGATCCTTCAAAGGCTGTATTAAAATAAAATAAAAATGATATGGGGGTATCATTTTTATTTTTCCATAAATAAGTTTCCATTTATAAGCAATATTTGTCACTGTTCTCGCCAAGAAAATATCTAGAATGTCTTGAAATTCTAGACTTATGGCAGTTTCCTGAGAGACAATCCTCGGTGGAAATAACATGTAATGGCTTGCAGAATTCCATTCTGTATAGGAGAAGGCTATGAGTCTTTTGATGAAAAAAACATTCCCCATCTGTGCTGCCATTCTGACTTCTCGTTTGGTTTTCTTTGCTCTGATTTGGGTAGACAGTCTAGTTAAATGTGATGTTCTTAGGTGGTTTTGCTCTTTGACACTGACTTAGTTTGTCACGTATGTTAGTTAGCATTTGAGTTTCATCTAAGACTCACCGTATGTGTGTCGTAATTTGTTTCAAACGCGTAAGTTGACAGTTTCTTTTTTCCCAAATGGTGGTAGTATTGCCATCCCAGCTGGGAGGAGTTACCCAGCAGTATCACGAGATCTGTGCTACTTACACCATAGCCACGTTCTCCTTGAGTTGCGATGAAATCTTAAAACTTCCTATAGGAACATGATTTTAGAGACCATCTGGTCGAACCCTTCCTCTGTAGATGACAAAATGAGGTCCAGAAAATACACGACGCAGTTGCTCATAACCGACTTAGGACTCCTTCGTGTGTGTTGAGTTTTGTGGAAATCAGCAACAGGGCCGAGCTTCTCTCTGTTCTGGTTTTTCACGTGTTCATTTAAAAAAATTCTTTTTAAAAGTGGTTAGAAGAGGTTTTCAGAATCAACAAAGCCCTATGAGTGGCCAGGTTTAAGTCTACCATGATGATAAGGAATCTTGTGATAAACTTCTGGGTAGAAGTTTATTTTGTGAATTCACAACCATTTCTTAATGGTCCCCCCCCCGCCCCCCGCACTTGGCTATCAGTCTACCCTGAATATTGTCTTGTTTTTGTTTTAAGCCATCTGAATATACTTCATTATTTAAGAAATGAAAACGTCTTTTTGTTGTTGTCTCCTAGTCCATTACTTTTGTTGTAATTAGTATATATGGAGAATGGATTTGTGAATTCTTAATGTATTAAAAAAGGAAGTTGCAAGTTAATTGGTGAGAAAAAGCATTTATATTTAGAAAGCCCAGCAGTGAGACCTTTGTTGATTTCTGTTCTGTTAGAAAGTGGGTCCTGTAGTCTCAAATGCTCATCATACTGGCCTGAATCTCTTTTGCTGCCTGTTAGGGGAGATTTTCGTTTCAGAAGAATGTTGTCATATAAAACATTGGAAAGTCACGAGGGAGGAGAAGATGTGATAGACCAGGAAACTCTTAATACATTTAGAAAATATAGGTATAAACAAAGAATTTTCGAAAACAGCCTTGTTTTCTCACGTCTCTTGATAAGTGGCAAATTGAGCTGATTTATAAATTGGCAAATTCCTTTTAGTTAGAATAGAAGAAGTCTGATTTATGAATTCGTTGATTTGTTTTTGACATCAACTAGAGTTAAATCTTTTTTGTCACTTGGGACTAACTACTTCAAGAACCTGTAAGTAGGGGAATAGATTAATGGACACATCATCATCTTCCTTCACTCATTAGTTCACATGCCGCTGAGTTCAGTGATCTTATTCTGATGTCTCCAGAATGAATATTTTTCTATCTAGTGAAGCTTTCTTAGTTTACTTTGACAAAACAGATTGCAAATGTAGGAAGCCGAGCTGCCCAGGTGTTTTCCCTACGGAAGTTACGCTATTGATTGAAGAGCTCCATGTTCAAATTTATTAAAGCAAAAATTTCGCTGAAAAGATGGGATGACTTTCTACAAACATGTTCTCAAATATTAATCTTAGAGGCTAGGACACGGAAAAGGTGGCAGCTTTTTTTTTAAACCTTTTTTTTTTTTTTTTTAATTAAAAAAAACCTCCTTGCTCACCTGAAGTTGTAGGAAAATTCGTTTCGCATATTAATCAAAATCTCTTATCATTATCTTAGTTTTTCTGTCAAATGTTCTAGGTGGAATGTTATTGACTTGGTTTCTTTGAGGCAAGTTTTTGTTGGAAGGAAACTAAACCCAATTAAGGTGTTTTATTGACTCACTAGACCCAGCTAGAGGTCCGTACAAAATGACTTGTGCTAAAAGTGTATTCAGCTTAGTAGCGACCTGAACTACAAAGCTAAATATATGCTCTCCATTGTTTAATTTTTATACACAGTTAAAACTAGCCCTCGAAAGCCTCGCGGGAGACCCAGAAGTGGCTCTGACCGGAATTCGGCTCTCCTCTCAGACCCGTCTGTGTTTTCCCCTCTAAATAAATCGGAGACCAAATCTGGAGATAAGATCAAGAAGAAAGATTCTAAAAGCATAGAAAAGAAGAGAGGAAGACCCCCCACCTTCCCTGGAGTAAAAATCAAAATAACACACGGAAAGGACATTTCAGAGCTACCAAAGGGAAGCAAAGAAGATAGCTTGAAAAAGATTAAACGGACACCTTCTGCTACGTTTCAGCAAGCCACAAAGATTAAAAAATTAAGAGCAGGTAAACTCTCTCCTCTCAAGTCTAAGTTTAAGACAGGGAAGCTTCAAATAGGAAGGAAGGGGGTACAGATTGTCCGACGGCGAGGAAGGCCTCCATCCACAGAAAGGATAAAGACCCCTTCCGGCCTCCTCATTAACTCTGAACTGGAAAAGCCCCAGAAGGTCCGGAAGGACAAGGAAGGAACACCTCCACTCACAAAAGAAGATAAGACAGTAGTCAGACAAAGCCCTCGAAGGATTAAGCCGGTTAGGATTATTCCTTCTTCTAAAAGGACAGATGCGACAATTGCTAAGCAGCTCTTGCAGAGGGCGAAAAAGGGGGCTCAGAAGAAAATCGAGAAAGAAGCGGCCCAGCTGCAAGGCAGAAAGGTGAAGACACAGGTCAAGAACATCCGGCAGTTCATTATGCCTGTCGTCAGTGCCATCTCCTCGCGCATCATTAAAACCCCTCGGCGGTTCATAGAGGATGAGGATTATGACCCTCCAATTAAAATTGCCCGACTCGAGTCTACCCCGAACAGCAGATTCAGTGCCACGTCCTGTGGGTCTTCTGAAAAATCAAGCGCGGCTTCTCAGCACTCCTCTCAAATGTCTTCGGACTCCTCCCGATCCAGTAGCCCCAGCGTCGATACCTCCACAGATTCTCAGGCCTCGGAGGAGATCCAGGTACTTCCTGAAGAGCGGAGCGATACCCCCGAAGTTCACACCCCACTGCCTATTTCCCAGTCCCCAGAAAACGACGGCAACGACAGGAGGAGCAGAAGGTATTCCGTGTCCGAGAGGAGTTTCGGGTCGAGAGCAACGAAAAAACTGTCCACCCTGCAAAGTGCCCCCCAGCAGCAGCCCTCTTCGTCTCCGCCTCCGCCCCTGCTCACCCCACCCCCGCCGCTGCAGCCGGCCTCCAGCATCTCTGACCACACACCTTGGCTCATGCCTCCCACCATCCCCTTAGCATCACCATTTTTGCCTGCTTCTGCCGCTCCCATGCAAGGGAAGCGAAAGTCGATCTTGCGAGAACCGACGTTTAGGTGGACCTCTTTAAAGCATTCTAGGTCAGAGCCACAGTACTTTTCCTCAGCAAAGTATGCCAAAGAAGGTCTTATTCGCAAACCCATATTTGATAATTTCCGACCCCCTCCGCTGACTCCTGAGGACGTTGGCTTCGCGTCGGGTTTCTCTCCATCTGGTACTGCTGCTTCAGCCCGATTGTTTTCACCGCTCCACTCCGGAACAAGGTTCGATATGCACAAAAGGAGCCCTCTTCTGAGAGCTCCCAGATTTACTCCAAGCGAGGCTCACTCTAGAATATTTGAGTCTGTAACCTTGCCTAGTAATCGGACTTCTGCTGGAACGTCTTCTTCAGGAGTGTCCAACAGAAAAAGGAAGAGGAAAGTCTTTAGTCCCATTCGATCTGAACCAAGATCTCCTTCTCACTCCATGAGGACAAGAAGCGGAAGGCTTAGCACTGCTGAGCTGTCACCTCTCACCCCGCCGTCTTCTGTCTCTTCCTCGTTAAGCATATCTGTTAGTCCTCTTGCCACTAGTGCCTTAAACCCAACTTTTACTTTTCCTTCTCATTCCCTGACTCAGTCTGGGGAGTCTGCGGAGAAAAGCCAGAGACCAAGGAAGCAGGCTAGTGCTCCGGCAGAGCCGTTTTCATCCAGCAGCCCCTCTCCTCTCTTCCCTTGGTTTACCCCAGGCTCTCAGACTGAGAGAGGGAGAAATAAAGACAAGGCCCCTGAGGAGCTGTCCAAAGATCGAGATGCTGACAAGAGCGTGGAGAAGGACAAGAGTAGAGAGCGAGACCGGGAGAGAGAAAAAGAGAATAAGCGGGAGTCGAGGAAAGAGAAAAGGAAAAAGGGATCAGAGATTCAGAGTAGTTCTGCATTGTATCCTGTGAGTAGGGTTTCCAAAGAGAAGGCCGTTGGTGAAGATGCTGCCACTTCATCTTCCGCCAAAAAAGCAACAGGGCGGAAGAAGTCTTCGTCGCTTGATTCTGGGACTGATATGGCCTCCGTGACTCTTGGGGACACAACAGCTGTCAAAACCAAAATACTTCTAAAGAAGGGGAGAGGAAATCTGGAAAAAAACAACTTGGACCTCGGCCCAACTGCCCCATCCCTGGAGAAGGAGAAAACCCTCTGCCTTTCCACTCCTTCATCTAGCACTGTTAAACATTCCACTTCCTCCATAGGCTCCATGTTGGCTCAGGCAGACAAGCTTCCAATGACGGACAAGAGGGTTGCCAGCCTCCTAAAAAAGGCCAAAGCCCAGCTCTGCAAGATTGAGAAGAGTAAGAGTCTTAAACAAACTGACCAGCCCAAAGCACAGGTACTCTTTTCCATCTTGCCTGTTAAAAGTCAACAGCTCCTTCTATGAGCAAGTTTTAGGCGAAGGGTTTCCGTGACGTCTAGTTACGGGAATCAGGAGAAGGGCAGAGGAGGTGGGGGCACTCGCACCGGTCCTTCAAGGACTGGTAGGATTTTGATAGGTGGGAGATGAGAGGGGAGAACATTCTAAACAGAGGGCACTGTGTGGGTAGAGAGGCAGAAGTACGAAGAGGAACGGCAACAGCGGCGGATCGCTGGACTGGGACACACAGGAAGGTGGTGAATTAAGACTGAAAGGCAGTTTGGGGCCACTTGACAGAATGCTGACTTGTTTGTGCTTAATGGGTTTGGTGTAATGGAATCTGTGACTTAATTTTGAAGGTGCGTTTTTGTACTCAAATTGTTTTGCTATTGTTTACTACAGAAAACGGGGGTGGGGGGATTCTCTTCCTCTGAGTACTGAGTGATTAGCGCCACAGATAATAGGGCGTTTGTGGAATACAAATGAGAAGCGCTTAGCCTGAGAGCTGTAGGATTCAGTTAGTTAAGATGATGACAAACAAATTTTACAGAGAACAGCATTATTAATTTTTTACGTCTTACTATTTTTTTCACAAAGTGAGCTCAGGCACCAGCCTTTTCAGAGAAAGCCCACCGATCTTCAGGTTCTTTTTTAAAATTGCCATGTAGTAGGTCCATATTCATGCCAGCCCACCAAGTTAGATTTAGACGGCCACACACTTAGGTTTATTCATGTTACTCAGCCAAGGGCCATATTGACATTTAGCAGTTTCATCAGTTGAGAGTTCTAGCGGGAACACGATGGGATTTGTTTCTGACACCGTGTGGGGTGGCTTTTGGTTAGCCTCCTAGTGATAGGAGCAGTGGCTCTTTAAAGTGCGAGACGTTTCTGTTTAGAGCTGTGGCCTTGTATCCGTACATTTGTAAGCTGTTCCCCCTACCCCTCTGTTGATCAGGGAAATAGAAGAAATAGTCTGTGATTGGATAAGCCTTGTTAACTGCAGACCAGACTTTTTGATAATATAGATTGGCAGCTTGAATTTTGATGGGAACTTTAAAGCAGTAGTATAATCGGGAATAAAAACTTAGTTCATTTTTTTTTTTAAGTTTATTTATTCATTTTTGAGAGAGAGAGAAAGCATGAGCAGGGGAGGGGCAGAGAGAGAGGAGAGAGAGGGACTTCCAAGCAGACTCTGTGCTGTCAGCTCAGAGCCTGACTCGGCTGGATCTCACAAACTGAGATCATGACCTGAGATGGAATCAAGAGTCGGACGCTTAACCAACTGAGCCACCCAGGCATCCCTAGTTTCTGGGGTTTTTTGGCTTTTTGTTTTTTAAAGCCGCACCCCCTTTTTTTGCTGCCAGTTTTAGGATAGAGAAGTAGTCGGTTTCTGCAGATTGTCATGGCTTATCAGCTGGGAATAACTAGGGTTGTATGTGTTGATTTTAGATTGTAATAAGCAAAACGAGTCTACCTTGGCTTCAGTTAATTACATTTTCAACATGTGTGGTTGCTGTTGTTTGTTTTGACTTGCCTCTTATTCAGGGTCAAGAGAGTGATTCATCAGAGACCTCTGTGCGAGGACCCCGCATTAAACATGTCTGCAGAAGAGCTGCTGTTGCCCTTGGCCGAAAACGAGCTGTGTTTCCTGATGACATGCCCACCCTGAGTGCCTTACCATGGGAAGAACGAGAAAAGATTTTGTCTTCCATGGGGAATGACGGTAGGTCAGGGAATGCCGGCCTCAGAGTCTAAGCAGACATTTGATTTGTTTGCTGATCATTCTGGGGACGCCTAGTAGGCTCTTCGTAGCATTATGTGTTAGTCTGGGTTTCTCCAAAAAACAAATGGCAAGGGTGCATTCAGTGGGTAAGGATTATACTAGAGAAAATGGCCCGAGAGAAAAAATGGGGAGGGAGCTGGGGAAGGCTGGGGGAACTATCAGACCGCTTTGCAAGTCTGACCCCTATGAAAGAGAAAGGGGAGGAGGGTTGGACAGAATCTTCCCAGACTGTTTTCCCAGAGAGTTTGGCAAGGCTGTCGAGGAGTCCCTGGGCAGAAGTGGACTGTCAGAGTAGTTATGTGTCTCCCAGGACCAGCCCGCCTCAGTGTCCCTGCCATGCTCGGTCACTACCTAAGAGAGACCCTCATGGTAAGTGTGGCCTCTGTGATGCACTGGATTTCACAGCACAGCAGTTGGGGCCCTTGGTCACTTAGTTACATGCCCCGTGGTTGGAGGTCTGAGGTACATTCTCATGGTTGCATTTAGATGCTGGGTGACTGCTCATATAAAATGTAGAGGTTTAGAGAATCTTAGGAAGCACTCAGTTCATATTTAAGTTAGACTGTGTGGTGTTCTCAGTGTTTGGATTTCTGCTTTCATCAAGCTGTAAGGTATAGACATTTTTAAACATTTAAAGAATTATCTCTGATGGGATATTTTTATTATGCCACATTTCATTTTTGGAGTCCCAATTAAAATGAGGCTCGCGTGTATATAACAACATCTGTGGATTTTGAGGACCCCCCCCCCTCTGCTCCCAAGAAGGAACTAGATGCTCCCTGATAACTAACGCCCCGTTTCTTTAACAGACAAGTCATCAATTGCTGGCTCAGAAGATGCTGAACCTCTTGCTCCACCCATCAAACCAATTAAACCCGTTACCAGAAACAAGGCGCCTCAGGAACCTCCAGTAAAGAAGGGACGACGGTCCAGGCGGTGTGGGCAGTGTCCCGGCTGCCAGGTGCCTGAGGACTGTGGTGTTTGTACTAATTGCTTAGACAAGCCCAAGTTTGGTGGCCGAAATATAAAGAAGCAGTGCTGCAAGTGAGTGGGGGTCTTACTCTGAGGCGGTGGCCTCTCAGCCGTGAAGGTTGTGTGTTTATGCCTGGTTTGTGGCAGGGACGCAGCAGAAAACTGAATGTGGTGGTAATGAGTCCCCTTGAGGTGCAAGGTTAAGTTGCCCAGTTGGATTTTGTGACGTGGCTAGGTTTGGGCTGCCCTTCAGTAAGAAATAGTCTGGGGCAGTGCTGTCCAGGAGAACGTCCCGCTGCAAGTAGGAATGTTCTCGGCTTAGTTCAGTGTGGTAGCCATTAGCCAAACGTGGCTGTAAAACACTTGAAGTGTGGTTAGTATAACTCAGGAACTACATACTTAATTGCATTTCATGTTAATTAAATTTAAATAGCCACACGGGCTGACAAATCTGTGGGGCACCTGGGCCGCTCTGTCGGTTAAGCGTCCGACTTTTGATCTCAGCTTGGGTCTTGATCTCAGGGACGTGAGTTCAAGCCCTGTATTGGGCTCCACGCTGGGTGTGGAGCCTACTTTAAAAAAAGAAGAGAAAAGAAAAAAAACCTGATAAATTATATATTTATATATTATATATTGTATAAATTATATATAGGCCACATATATATGTAATATTTACATATACTCGATCTATCATTTATATATAATTTACATATATATTATAATATTATCTGTATAAATTTTCAAGTCAACTGACATCACGGCATTCAGGACATTGTGGTGATATGTTAGTAGAAAACTCTTGGCTTTCTTTCTTTTTTTTTTTTTGATTTTTTTTTTTTTTTTTAACATTTATTTATTTTTGAGACAGACAGAGACAGAGCATGAACGGGGGAGGGGCAGAGAGAGAGGGAGACACAGAATCGGAAGCAGGCTCCAGGCTCTGAGCCATCAGCCCAGAGCCCGACGCGGGGCTCCAACTCACGGACCGCGAGATCGTGACCTGGCTGAAGTCGGACGCTTTAACCGACTGAGCCACCCAGGCGCCCCAACTCTTGGCTTTCTAACTCCTGGAATATTTTCATGCACATGGGATTTTTGATCTGAAAGTTTTGATTACTCGATCTTTTCCCCTTGTTTTAGTCAGCTTATGGATGCACTTTCTGCTCTCTGGGATAATTTGTTTGAAGTGAATCGAGACGTTTGCACAGACAGAAATGTTGGTGACTGAGCATAAGGAGTACAGTGCCCAGACAAGGAGGAGATGTTAGCAGTAGGTATTTGCTGAGTGAATGGCAGCACGACAGTGATTTATAGAAAACGTGGTTGGGAGAAAGTACTTCAGGGGAGACAGTGTCTAGGAGACCGTAAGTAGTTCTGTGCTTTGGTTTAGTCTGTCCTTAAGCAGGAATCTTGCCTCCGTCCAGTTAGTAGAAAGAAGTGAGATAATTCACTGATCAGCAGAAAGGTACCTGACTGCAAGATAAACCTGCACTATAATTTAGGGGTTGACATGGATTTAGACTTCAAGTTAAGTTTCAGTTTCACTAAGTTGAGGGGTGGAACATATACAAAGCCCTGAGATAGACCTATAGCATTGTAGTCGCAGAGGCCTTGTTGGTTAATTTCAGTCCATTTGTATTTAGATTACTATATGAATATTAATCTCCTAAGGGAGCAGAAGCGATCTGACTACAAGAAATACCAGCTGATCATTTTGTGTGTGGTGCTGGTCAGTACTAGGTGATAAGAAATTTGAGTCCGTTTCAAAAATAATTTGATACTGGCTCCTTTTAGAGCCTACAGGTAGGTAAAATTGCTGATTGAAGCATTCAAAGGCTCAGATTGAATCTGAGCAATCAACAGTGCCTTTTTTCAACTCTCAGAATGAACCTGAATAAAGGTTCACTGATTCTCGCAGGCCAATTGACACTTGTTTCAACTGCTCTTCTTCTAAATGTAGTTTACTTTATGATATCCCTTGTCATCCTAGGATGAGAAAATGTCAGAATCTACAGTGGATGCCTTCCAAAGCCTACCTTCAGAAGCAAGCAAAAGGTAGTGTTGTAGAAAGATCTTCCCCAAATGCTTCCTGCTTTAATGCCATACAATCACGTGCATCTAGCGTAAAGAGAATGCTAATTTGTTGTTGTTGTTGTTGTTGTTGTTTAAGTACCGCTCTTTCCCAGCAAGTTGGTGTTTGTGGAAGCTGGATGGTAGTTACATGAGGGTTCATTTTATTATTTCCTTTACCTTGAAATTTTCCATAATAAAAAAAAAAAAAAATTAATTCCTGTAAAAATTACAGTGCATTCCATTTCCTAGAGCAACAAAAGTATCCCCATTTCACCTGACCAGCATGAGCCTTCCAGCGTGAACTTCAGCTGCAGGAAACTGAGAATAAGGTTATGTTACATTCGTCTACTTCTGTCTTAAGTAAAATTCTTCTCACTTACAATCTTGTGTTTCCTCCTAGCTGTGAAAAAGAAAGAGAAAAAGTCTAAGACCAGTGAAAAGAAAGAGAGCAAAGAGAGCAGTGTTGTGAAGAATGTGGTGGACTGTAGTCAGAAGCCTACCCCGGCAGCAAGAGAGGACCCTGCCCCCAAGAAAAGCAATAGTGAACCACCCCCTCGAAAGCCCGTCGAGGAAAAGAGTGAAGAAGGGAACGCCTCTGCCCCAGGACCTGAATCCAAACAAGTTACCACCCCGACTTCCAGGAAGTCCAGCAAGCAGGTCTCCCAGCCGCCTCCAGTCACCCCCCCACAGCCACCAAGCACAGCACCGCCAAGAAAAGAAGTTCCCAAGACCACTCCTAGCGAGCCCAAGAAAAAGCAGCCTCCGCCACCGGAATCAGGTGAGTGAGGAAGGCAAGGAGGAATAGCTGAACCAGAAGAACACCTCTGTCTTTCTTAAACAGCGTGTGGAAACCTGACGTGTATGTTTTGAAGCCTTTAATTCAGAAAAATTAGCTCTCTTTTAACCTGTTTACAGAATAATAGAGAAATAGAAGCAAAAAAACCCAGTGAAGTCGGAGGTATTGTCTTCGTTTCCTATTTAAAGCCCGGAGTTTCAATAGTTTCCTGTGTTTTCTAATGCCCCTTTCCTCACAGGCCAGTAAGTCCTAAAAGTGGTCATTGCTATTTAGCACTGACTGTAATTTATGTTGAATTCTTCAGGTCCAGAGCAAAGCAAGCAGAAAAAAGTGGCTCCTCGACCAAGTATTCCTGTAAAACAAAAACCAAAAGAAAAGGTGAGGACAGATTCGTTTCTCTGCCATTGCTCGGGGATGCGTTCCATCCTGTAGGGCAAGAGTCTTGCCCTTGGCATTTACGTGATTGCGTGAATGAAACCGCGTATCTGCTTCTAGGAAGATGGCAGTGGACTTTCTTAAAATTGACAAACTTCAGGTTTAGGCTTTCACTCGTTTTGTTTTTTTGTTTCTTTCCCCTCGTTCCTTTCCCCTTCTTTGTGGTCCTCTATGCTTCGGCTTATGTCGCAGGCCACTTTAAGGTAATTGTTTCTGCCTTCAGCATCCTTTAGTGACATTTGTCTATAACTATCACCCTTCCCTGTGTCCACGCTGTTATAATTATATGGAGAGAGACGGGTCTTCAAGAATCTTCTGGCTCTTTCTGCTGTCTCTCTGTGCCACCGTAATGGTGTGTATGAACTTCCTGGTTGATACTCTCAAGAGTATCAGCAATGCCAAAGAGGGGCAGATGCCAGGGTCTTAGGAGGCCTTACTCCAAGGTCATTGTCTGGCTTCTGACTGTAGTGATAATCAAGCATGGTCATACTGACAAATTGAAATCATTGACGATCACAGAGCTGGGAACGCTTCTGTGAGCATCCCAGGCGGGTTAAACAGGAGTGGAGCGATCGGCCCCACATTTGATGTGCAACTGAAAGATCTAGAAAAATGGCAGAATACACTGCTCCCGTGCTGTCACTTCCGTTTCATTGTGCCAACAACCTCGGCCGGCGTCACAGACCACGAAGAAGCAAGCCAAGAACCCACAGGGGAGAGTCCTGGAATTCTTCTTCTCGGGTTGTAATACATATGTAAAATGCCTTTCTGGAGAAAAGAATCTGCAGATTGACTCTCTGTGTCTGTAGGGTACTTCCGTGGAGATGTGTTTTCTAGATCTGTTAGACTTGTCGTTTGCGTTATCTGTTACAAAGGCAAAGGCAAATAGGGTGTGGTGGTGTTCTTCATCCATCTTCTGTCTCTGTAGGAAAAGCCACCTCCAGTCAGTAAGCAGGAGAACACAGGCACTTTGAACATCCTCAGCACTCTCTCCAATGGCAATAGTTCGAAGCAAAAAATCCCAGCAGATGGAGTCCACAGGATCAGAGTGGACTTTAAGGTAAAGGTGTTTTCGTGACCATGTAGTGTATCAAGCGTCATGGACTTTAAATCAGAAAAATGATGTTAACCAGGGGTGCCTGGGTGGCTCAGTCGGTTAAGTGTCCGACTTCGGCTTGGGTTGTGATCTGAGTTCGTGGGTTTGGGCCCCGCGTCTGGCTCTGCGCTGACAGCTCGGAGCCTGGAGCCTGCTTTGGATTCTGTGTCTCCCTCTCTCTCTGCCCCTCCCCCGCTCACATGCTGTCTCTCTCTGTCTCTCAAAAATGAGTAAACATTAAAAAAACAAAACAAAACAATGTTAACCCAAGGTATTGAAAGAAAGGCAACTCGACACCAAGTCAGGGAGTAAGAACTACCATCAGAAGGTGGGGTTCAGGGGTGAGAGACACCACTGTTTGTGGGCTGGCTAAAGAACACAGGCATTGACGCACTCCTGACCATCGTGAGCAATAAAAATGCATTTGGATGAGAACAGTGTCTGAGGAAAGAATTCATTCACATAGGAAATATCGAACCACGATGATGGCTTGAATCAGCAAAACTTTAAGGAAAAGTCAGTCCCAGGGTATCTTTTAACAGTGTGTGTGTCTGAGATTCTAATTTTGTAAAGCAGCAGTTCTTTTCAAACCCACTGAAGTGAAGTATTCTGGACCCTATGCTGTCACTCTGGTTCTAGGCTTTCCATCCTCACTTTCGTTCCAAAGCGGTGTCATTGTAACACTTTCATAAATGACCTGTGTCTCTCTCTCTGCAGGAGGATTGTGAAGCAGAAAATGTATGGGAGATGGGAGGCTTAGGAATCCTGACCTCTGTTCCTATAACCCCCAGAGTGGTTTGCTTTCTCTGTGCCAGTAGTGGGCATGTAGAGGTAAGAAATCCTGCTTCTTGGTACCCCAGAAAGTTGAATGGTAGATTATTTTGCTGTAATGAGAGAATGATTTATTCTGTTTCGTTGGCGTGTACCAGGTGCTACCCCCTCTTTAATTTTATTTAATTTTTAAAGTAGTCTCCCTGCCCAACGTGGGGCTCAAACTCACAACCCCGAGATCAAGAGTCGCATGCTCCACAGGAGGCCTCTAGGTGCCCTGGTATCTCCTCTTGAAACCAGCCACCGAAGTATTTTTGAAGATTTTGTAGAGGTTTTAGGAAGGAATCTGCCTCTTAGTAGAGTAGCAAAAGTATTGAGTGTGAAAAGTTTAATGGTCTCATCTCTTAAATTCACTCTTTTTATTAGAGTTCTGATATTTCTGCTACATGTCCAAACATGGAAAAACTGTTACAGTGCTCTTCTAGAGAAAGATATGGCTATCTTATATTGAATATCAAAAACCCCTTGTCTATAAAGAGCTCTTGGCAATTAATAAGAAAAAGGAACAACACCCACTAAAAGAAAAGGCTAAGGACAGAAATATGTAATTCACAAGATGAGAAATAAACATGGTGGGAGGTGTCCTAGAGCCTTCTGATGAACAAAAATTGGACATTAAGCATTAAAAAGATCATGTGGGAAGGGACACCTGACTGCCTCAGTTGGTGGAGCATGTGACTCTTGAGCTTGTGTTGCGTGTTAGCCCCAGGTTGGGTATAGAGATTACTTAAAAATAAAATCTTAAAAAAAAAATCACGTGGGAAAAAAAGATTTGGAAATAGGGACTTTCCGCTGGTGGAAATCTAAATGTTACAGTCTTTCTTTCTGAGCAGATTGTTCGGAAATATGTATTTATCTTTAAAATGAGCATACTGTCTAACCCAACAATTGTCCTCCAGGCATTTATCTTAAGGCTATAATTAGATCAGCAAATAGGTATAGGTGTACATACATATGTACGTGTACAATACATACACGTGTATATAAACATACATGTACATAATATATACATGTATACGTACATGTATATAATAAACCTTTCTCTATATATGTAATAAATACAAGACTTTATTTCAGTACTCTTTAGAGTGATCAAAAATAGGAAACAGCCGAAAGTTTGTCAGTAAAGAGCGGGGGCTTGCTTAAAATAATCATAGGACATGCATATAAGGGCAAGTATGAAGTCCTACATAATAATACAGATTGATATTGACATGGAAAGGTGTCCTTGACACGTCACTGAGTTAAAATAGCAGGTTACAAAGTAGTATGTAAAGCGTGATCCCATTTTGGTTTGGACATTGTTTTAAAAATATATTCAGAAAGAGTTGTGGAAAGATTTACATCAAAATCTTAAAAGTGTGGTTGGGTTATGGTTGACTTGTTTTCTCTTTATTTTTCTTTATCCTTTTGAATCTTTTGCAGTGAATATCTGCCACCTTTACAGTAAGAGAGAAAAAAAAGCACAATTTAAATAGAGAGCAGAAGTTTGTCATTCATACAATCCTCAATTCCAGAATGCCTCCTTCGCTTATTACTTTATCACATATGTATTTTAGTATCAAAACGAAATTCCAAACCCAGATTGTAATGTGGATATTGAGCAGTCCGTGAGACTCATTCACTAGCTAAGAGATTCAGCCCTGCCCACTTGCTATGTTAAATTATACATTAGCAAAATTATACATTATTGTCTGGTGTTCATTCATTAAGCAAATCTATTAGTGCCTATCGTGAACTATAATATTGTTCTAAGTGGTGGGGTTGCTTTAGATACCATTGAGATTAAGAATATTCAGTGTAGGGGCGCCTGGGTGGCTCAGGTTAAGTGTCTGACTTTGGCTCAGGTCATGATCTCACAGCTCATGGGTTCGAGCTCCACGTCAGGCTCTGTGCTGACAGCTCAGAGCCTGGAGCCTTCTTTAGATTCTGTGTCTCCATCTCTCTCTGCCCTTCCTCCGTCCTTCTCTCTCTCTCAAAAATAAAAAAAAAAACATTAAAACATTAAAAAAAAAAAAAGTATTCAGTCTATAATTGATTCTCCGCCTTTTGGCTAAGAGCAAGTGAAGATTATTCGGTCTATAACATCAAGGGTCCGCTGTATCTCTTGTATGTAATCTTTATACTTTGCATCCATACATATGCTATCCACATGAATAACTTGTAGCACCAGTCCTTCAACTTCTATGATAAAACGATTTTTTTCAGACTATAATTGCTTTAATTTAAATTGTGTAGTTATGCACAGCAATCCCACAGGATTCCTAAAAACTGAATTAGAAAAGGAATAGCCCACTGCCTGCATTGCACTCCTAAAACATAACCAGTGCCTAATGAATTCTGGCATTTGAATTTTAAAAATCTTTTTATGGTGATGTTATTTCAGGTTTGCAGAAAAGTTAGAGTACAAAGAATTCCCATATATCCTTCACCCAGATTTCCCAAATGTTAATTGTTTAAGTTTATTTATTTTGAGAAAGAGAGAGAGCCAGCAGGGGAAGGGCAGAGAGAGAGAGAGAGAGAGAGAGGGAGAGAATCCAAAGCAGGCTCCGCACCGCCAACATAGAGCTAGACGTGGGGCTCAAACTCACCAACTGCCAGATCATGACCTAAGCCGAAACCAAGAGTTGGAAACTTAACTGACTGAGCCACCCAGGTGCCCCTCAAATGTCAATATTTTTATTTGCTTTATCCTTTTCTCTTTGTGTGTCCGTATTTTACAAAGTGAGAAGTTAAATATGTGTACACATTTTATATGCAGACACATTTTTTTCTGAAACTTTGGGAGTAAGTTGCAGACGTGTCCTTTTACGTCTGAATATTTGGTGTGTATTTCCTAAAACCAAGGACATTCTCATGTAATCACAGTATAGTTATCAAAATCAGGAAATTAACACTGGCATATTACTGTTAACCTAATCTATAGACCTCATTTAGACTTGACCAGTTGCCCCAATAATTCTGTTATGGCAAAATAAAATTCTTTTTTTTTTTTTTTTTTTAAGTTTATTTATTTATTTTGAGGCAGGGGGGAGCACAAGCGGGGAGGGGCAAAGAGAATCCCAAGCAGACTCCACTCTGTCAGCATCAGGCCCCATGTAGGGCCTGAACTCATGAACCGTGAGATCATGACGTGAGCCGAAATCAAGAGTTGGATGCTTAACCAACTGAGCCATGCAGGTGCCCCAGCAAAATAAAATTCTTACTCAAAATTTTTAAAAATGCCCATATGAAAATATCATTTTAAAATTACAGATGGAAAGGATAAACCAGAGCTTACAACTGTCTTTAGTGTATTGTCGGAAACCTTTAAAACCTTCCCAGGGTACCTGGGTGGCTCTGTCAGTTCAGTGTCTGACTCTTCCTTTTGACTCAGGTCATGATGTCACAGTTCATGGGTTCAAGTCCTGGTTCATGGGTTCGAGCCCTGCATTGGGCTCTGCACTGACAGCACAGATCCTGCTCGGAATTCTCTTTCTGCCTCTCCCCTGCAAACACACAAAACCTCCCCATTTCCCCCTTCCCATAGCTCTTGTAGCTTGCTTATGGCACTTAGCCACATTCTGTTAAATCTGGGAATGTATTTATTATATATTAAAAAATACATATCTATATAGTTACTTTAAAAATATTTTTTAATGTTTATTTATTTTTAAAAAAAAATTTTTTTTTTTTCTTTTCAACGTTTTTTTTATTTATTTTTGGGACAGAGAGAGACA